>NW_006408727.1:105970-118016 GCF_000296735.1 Chrysochloris asiatica
TTAAAGTGTTGAAGAGCAAAGATGTCAGTTTGAGGACTAAGGTGCACCTGACCCAAGCCATGGTATTTTCAATAACCTCATATGCATGTGAAAGCTGGACTGTAAATAAGGAAGACCATAGAAGGATTGATGCCTTTGAGTTATGGTGTTGGAGGAGAATATTGCAAATGCCATGGGCTGCCAAAAGAACCAATAGATCCGTGTTGGAAGAAGTCCAGCCAGAGTGCTTCTTGGAGGTCAGGATAGCCAGCCTTCATCTCAAACTTTGGGCATGTTATCAGGAGGAACTGGTCACTGGAGAGGGAAATCATGTTTGGTAAAGTGGAGGGTCGGAGAAAAAGAGGAAGACCCTCAATGAGATAGATTGACACAGTGGTGGCAGCATTGGACTCAGACATATCAACGATTGTGAGGTTGACCCAGGACTGGGCAATGTTTCATTCTGTTGTGCATAGGGTCACTGTGAGTTGGTACCAACTCTGTGGCACCTAACAACAACAACAACATATGAAAGAGACAATCGCAAGAAAAGATTTGATGCATTAGACACTAAGGACCAAAGACCAAGAGAATTGTGAAATGACATCAAGAGCATCATATAAGAAGAAATCAAAAGGTCATTAAAATGATAAGAAAGAAAAGACAGAAATGGATGTCAGAAGAGACCCTGAAACTTGCTCTTGAGTATAAAGCAACTAAAGCATATTCAAGAATGTTGTTGTTGTTAGGTGCCGTTCGAGTCAGTACCAATTCATAGTGACCCTATGCACAACAGAATGAAACACTACCCGGTCCTGGGCCAACCTCACAATCGTTGCCATGCTTGAGCCCATTGATGCTGCCACTTTGCCAATCCATCTCAATAAGGGTCTTCCTCTTTTTCTCTGACCAACCCCCCACGTTACCAAACATGATAGCCTTCTCCAGCGACTGGTCAATTCCTCCTGACAGTACAGACGTAAAAAATGCTGAATAGAAATTTTCAAATGGTAATTCGAGAAGACAAAGTCAAGTATTATAATGAAATGTTCAGCGACCTACTTAGAAAACCATAAGGAAAGAACACAGTATTTCTCAAGCTGAAAGAATTGAAGAAAAAAATTCAAGTCTTGGGTTGCAATATTGAAAGATTCTGTGTACAAAATATTGAATGACACAGGAATTATCAACAGGAGATGAAAAAAATAAATAGAGTCACTGTACCAAAAAGAATTTCAAACATTTCAGTAGGTAGCATATGATCAAGAACCAATGGTACTGAAGGAGGAAAGCCAAGCTGTACTGAAGGCAACAGGAATTGATGGAATGCCAATTGAAATATTTCATCAAATTGATGCAGCACTGAAGGTACTCATTCACCTATGCCAGGAAATTTGGAAGATTGGAAGAGATCCATAATTGTGCCCATTTCAAAGAAAGGTGACCCAACTGAATGCAAAAATCATCGAACTTCTTTAATATCACATACAAGTAAAACTTTGCTAAGGATAATTCAAAACCAGTTGCAGTAGTGCATCAACAAGGAGCTGTCAGAAATTCAAGTCAGACTCAGAAGGATGTGCAAACAGGGATATACCATTGCTGATGTCAAATGGATCTTGGCTGAAGGCAGAAAATACCAGAAAGAAATATACTTGTGCTTTACTTAGTATGCAAAGGCTTTCAACTGTGTGGAGTATAACAAATTATGGATAAAATTATGAGTAACTGGGAATTCCATAACAATTATGCTCATGAGAAACCTATACATAGACCACGAGGCAGTCATCGGAATAGAAGGGGATACTGAATGGTTTAAAATCAAGAAAGATATGCACCAAGGTTGTATGTGTTCACCATACTTACTCAGTTTGTATGCTGAGCAAATAACCTGAGAAGCTGGATTATATGAAGAAGAATGGGTCATTCATATTAGAAGAAGACTCATTAACAACCTTGCTTGCTAAAAGTGAAGAGGACTTAAGATACTTACCGATAAGAGCAAAGAGTACAGCCTTCAGTACAGATTGCATCTCAAAAATCTTCACCGCTGGACTAATAAATAACATCATTATAAATGGAGAAAAGATTGAAGTTGTTACAGACTTCATTTTGCTCGAATCCATAATCAATACTCATGGAAGCAGCAGTCAAGAAATCAAATGAGGAAGTACTGCATTGGGCAAATCTACTGCAAAAGAGCTCTTTAAAGGGTTAAATAGCAAAGATGTGAGTTTGAGAACTAAGGTGTACCTTAACAAATCATGGCATTTTCAATCACCTCATTTGCATGTGAAGGACTTTAGGTATGGTGCTGTTCAAAGGTCTGTATTTCAAACCCATCAGCTGCTCCTCAGAAACCCTGTACAGGGTTCCTATGAGTCAGAACCCACTCAATGACACATAACAACAACAACAAATATACATGTGGAAGTTGGACCACGAATAAGGAAGGATGTAGAAAAATCAATGTTTTTGAGTTATGGTGTTGGAAGTCCCATGGACTGTCAAAAGAAGAAGCAAATCTATGTTGGAAGAGGTGCAGCCTGAATGCTCGTTAGAAGCATTCATACTTTGGACATATTAATAGGAGGGACCAATCCCAGGAAAAGGACATCTGGCTTGGTAAAGTGGAGGGTCAGTGAAAAAGAGTAAGACCCCAATGAGATGAATGGACATAATAACAGCCAGTGAGGATGGGGCTCAGACTCTTGGAGTATATTCTGTGGTAGAAAGCACACAAGTGAGGCCTCAGCTCTGCCATTGCAGCCACATAGTCCCCTCACCATTATTCTCTGAACATTATGTGTTCCAGGTCCCTATGCTGAGGGCTGTGTGGGACATATGGCATGGTCTATTCATATTGTCTCCTCTGTCAAAAGAGGGAAACAAGGGAGTAGCAATCATATATAGGCTTTATAAAAGCACGATGCTCAAAGTAGACATTCTTTCTGTCTATGTGGGATCAGATGGACAACAGCAGCTGGAAAGATTAGACAGGAAACTTAGGGAGATGTGCATTTCTGTTGATGGAGGAAGAACAACTCAGAAAAGGAGAGTGAGAATGCCATCAATGTAATTGAACTGTACGAGAGTGAGTCAAAAATTATCTGCACTGTGGCTGTAGAATTTATTTTAATCAATTTTTAGAAAAGACAAATACATTATCTTCCCACATTATCTCCTTGCTTTTCATGACACTTTGTCCATCTGTCGACAAGGCTTCATATTTGCTTATTAGGAAATGTTTTAGGTTGAGCTGCGAGCCACGAATGTACTGCTGTCTTCACTTCTTCATCACAGGTGAATCTTTGTCCTTGAAGGGCTGCTTTCAGGGGATCAAACAAGTGACAGCCTGATGGAGCAAGATCAGGACTATAGGAAGGATGCTTTAACACCTCAAAATGAGCTTTTTTCCGTATCAACAGTGTGAGTATAGGTGTGTAGACGTGCATTGTCAAGCAAGATCACAATGTCCTTGGATAGCAGTCTTCTGCATTTAATCCAAAATTTAGGCTTCATTCTCTTCAGGCAGCATCTCACTGAAACAAGCACTGTTGGGTGTTGATAGTGTAATGAGCTCTGATGTGCCTGATCGTTTTCCAGCTTCTGGCTCCAGTGAACCCCAGAAAAATGTAAGCAGTTTTGGTTGACATTTGAACTTTTTCTTGGTTGGGGATTGACGATGTTTTCATTCCATACTTGGCTGTTTACTCTCAGACTCATAGTAATGAATCCATGTCTCATCACCAGTATAACATTGTAAAGAAACTTTTGTTTCCTTTGAGTATCGGTCCAAATTTTGTTTGCAGGTGTCCAAATGCTTCTGTTGATGGTCTTCCATGAGTTGTTTTGGTACCCATCTTGCACAAACATTTCGAACCCCAAGTCTGTGCTGGATGATTTCATAGGCAGAGCCGTGGCTGATTTGCCACATTATATACTGTTACTCATCTATTTGACAGAATCATTTCACAGAGACTCTCAATCAATGTCCTCATGGATGTGGAAAGGTGTTGGAATATATCCGGAGTGTGGGTGATTTTTGACTCACTTTCATGTACGTAGAAACTGTGGAATTAATGGGTGTGTGTTCTTTTGTGTATATTCTCAACAACAATAAAAATAAACAACAAAAAAACTTTTTAAATGATGTATATGTAGTACCTACAGAGTGCCTATGTGCAAACAAATCTGTGGGGTTGTAAATCAGGTTCAGTGAGGGAAAAAGGAGTCAGGAAAAGGCCAGGAAAAGTAACTAGGCTTATAATGCTCACATGTCCTGGTGCAGGGGTGAGGACTGTCCGGCCTCAGGCCATATAAGGCCCAAGAAATCATTTGGTCTGGTGCTGCAAAGGCAACCGCAGTTCGAGCCATCACAATGTTGTTGTTGTTGTTGTTAAGTAAATCTTTGACCAAATATAGCAGGCTAATTTTTAAGTCAATAATTTTGTATGCCCTGCGAATGATGTTACAAATTTTGGCAGAAAAAAGGTTCTCCACCCCTGTCCTTGTTGCTGTTAAGTGCTGTTAAGTGGATTCTGACCCATAAAGACCTTATATGGGGTTTCCAAGGAGCAGCTGATGAGTTTGAACCACCAACCCTTCCCTTGTTGTTGTTAAGTGCTGTCAAGTTGATTTTGACCCATAATGACCCTGTATAGGGTTTCCAAGGAACAGCTTGTGAGTTTGAACCACCAACCTTGAAATTCAAACAACTTTGCAGTCTGCCACATTAGCCCACAGCACCACACCAGGACTCCATAGAGATAGGGAAATACAGCACACCATGACATAAGGCCATACATGGGTTACATCTAGGGACAAGGTAAGAAGCTGGAATAGTAGGACGGGGCTTACATAGGACATGCAGGGTGGGGTTAGCTCGGTTTCTTTGGGTTTCCTGGAGACTGGGCATTTTTAATCATTCTGTAGGAATGTTCAAGGGGCACAAGGCCTGTCTATAGTTGTTGGGTGTCTGTCCCCAGGAGATTAGGATAGGTCTGTGAGAACTTGATAAGGGACGGATTGGAGAGGGGACATAATAAGTTGTTCAAGAAGGGGAATGGACAGGTCTGAAAAGCTATGTCAAGAAAGTATTTAAAGCAAATGGATTGTAGCCTGATTGGTGGTAGTGCTCTGGAAATAGTAGGTTGAACTACACATCACTGTGCTTTCTGGGCTGTTTCAGGCAACATCCAAATCCAACTTGCCTCAGCTCCTGCTCTGTATTCGAAAGCCACTGAATCCTGTTTGTTTCAAGCTTGCCCTTCATTTCCTATTAGATTAGAAGAATTACAAGTACCAACCAACCAAAGATAAAGAGAAACGCATTACCCTTGAGCTAATAATACTTGATGCAAAAGCATTCTCTTTCCCACTTTTGCTCAGCCACCATTCTTCTGTGCTCTGTCCTCCCCTCTCACTCTCCAAGATCTTCTGCCACCTTCAAGGTCATAGTGCTTCTAGAAATTCTAGATCCGATACCTAATTGTATATATTAACAACAGCGGGAGAGTTTAGGTTTAATCCAACAGTACAAATTACAATTGCTGTGAGAGAAGGAAAGAAACATGAATGGGCATCTAGGATAGGCTTTGGGCTTTGAACTTTTACGTTCATTTAATTCTTTCAACAACCCTGGGAAGGGGGTCCACACAGGGTAAACAACTTAAGAGCAGAGCTGAGATTGAAACTCAATATTCTCTAATTATCAAGTTCTTGTCGTCTCCAGAGAGATGACAACAATGCCTTTCTGTAGCTTGCTTATCTCTAAATAGTATTTAAAGATTGTCCCTAATTCTAATGTCTCCCCATCAGGTTGTATACGTCAGCAACAATGGTCTGACCACCATCCTCCCGATGACGGCCATTTCTCTAGAACTTCTCCATCAGGAGGTTGACTTGGCTAGCAACCAGTGGAGGTGTGGCTATAATATGATAATCATCCAACATTTCAGTTCTGAATCCTGGAGGAAAATGTGGGACAAAATTTGCAACAAGTCTATAGGTAAGTCAGTGGTACATTTTCACTCTCTGAAATGGCCCCACTTGAATTGAAAAATGCACCTACAAAAGTTAGTCTCAGTTAAAACAATGACCAAACCATAACTATCGCCCTCAAATCAAGTCCAACTCATAACAACCCTATAGGGCTGAATAGAATGGTGCTATGGGGTTTCCAAGTCTGTAATCTTTAAGTTGATTGCTACATCTTTCTCCTGGGGAGCAATGGGTGGGTTAACAGCCAAACACTTAGCCACTGTGCTACCAGACTTTCTTAAACAATGTCAGTCCCATCAAAAGCAAGAGTTCTGGCCTTTAATGAGATGGAAGGACATAGCAACAACCCAGCAAGGTTGGGGCTCGGACTCTAGGAATGTGTCCTATGGTAGAAAGCACACAGGTGGGGCCTCAGTATTGCCATTTCAGCCATGTGAATACCTGTGTGTTCCGGGTCCCTGTGCTGAGGGCTGTGTGGGACAGATGGTGTGGTCTATTCATATTACCTCCTCTGTGAAAAGGGGGAGCAAGGGAGTAAAAATAATGTATGTAGATAGGCCTTGAAAGAATACAACACTCCAAGTAGACATTCTTTCTGTCTACATGGGATTAAATTGGAAAGATTAGTCAGGAAATTTACAGAGCTGTATGTTTATGTTAACGAGGGAGGAACAACTCAGAAAAGAAGAGAATGCCATCAGTGTCACTGAACTGCCCATGTAGAAACTGTTGAGTTTCTGGATGTCTGTCCTGAACTTTTGGAACTAGGTTTCTTTGCTCACAGAAAAGTCCATAGGGTTTATTTTCCTTAGCTCATGAGTTATATTCTATATGTGCTCAAAGAAACCAAATTCAGAAACAATTGAATTTGATCAAAACAGAAAGTTCACTAGGAGATAAGTTTGCCCCAAAGTCCCCAAATGCTATTATATTTGTATCCTAATTCTTAGCAAATAATTAACCAAAGGTAAAATAGCTTCAATTTGAGATATCCTTATTTTAATGTTTAATAGTGTTCTGAAAGTGTAACCTCACATATTTCAAAAACATATTTTTCTTTGATTTGTTCACTACTCCTTTCCTAAGTTATAAGAAATGTTACTTGTATTGAATATTCTGGAAAACAATTATTTTTCATCATTAATGATCTTGGTTAAATCTCAAACTCTTAACTGAAAACAAAAAGGTTAGGTTGGGTTTGTTTGTTTGTTTGATGAGTCCTGAACTTTGTCCTATTCAGCACTGCTGTTAAAGTAGCAACATGACCGTGAACCGTAAGGTCAATGCTTCAAAGCCACCAGTCACCCCACGAGAGAAAAGACGAGGCTTTCAGCTCCTGTAACCATTTACAGCCGCAGAAACTATACAGGGTCATTATGAGTTGGGACCAACTCAATGAAACTTAACAACAGCACCCCAAGTTTAGAAGAACTTCATGAAAATGAGTTATTTATTGTTATTGCTAATTGTCACCGAGTCAATTCTGACTCATAGTGACCCTGTATAGAGTTTCCGAGGAGCTGCTGGTGGATTTGAACCACCACCTTGCAGTCTAGTGCTTATCCTACAGCGCCACACCAGAAGCCTTAATGTTATCAGCCAGGCTTATTTCATTCTACTGTAAAAGCCACAACTGGCACTTGGATTGTGAAGGGCAGAATATAAAAAACTGGTAGAAAATTAAGTATTTTTTTTATTTTCCCCAACAATGAAGAATGGTTAGGAAGTAATATTGCAAACACAGGTAGGATCAAGACAGATTTTGCAGGGAGCTGATGGGATGTTCTCACAAATGTAGGTGGGTGAAGGTTTGGGAAAAGGATATGCAATGTGGCTGTCCCTCCTTCCATCTGTATTCTTCCCATTGGGCAACAGTCAGACCAAAGAAACATACAACTTCCTGGGCCTAGGAGCAACAATCCAAAGCCTGATGTTTTGTTGTTGTTGTTGTTAAGTGCTGTGGAGTCGGTTCTTGTTCATAACAATCCAGTATAAGGTTTCCAAGGAGGGCTGGAGAGTTTGAGCTGCTGATCTTGCAGTTTAGCAATCCAGTGCTTATCGTATCACATCACACCATTAAATCAATCTGACTCATGGTGACCCCATGAATGCAATGTAGAAATGTCCCATAGGTTTTTCAAGGCTGTGACCATTCGAAAGCAGATCAGCAGGCCTGTCTTCCAAGGCACCTCTGGGGGGATTCAAACTGCCAACATTTTGTTTAGTGATAAAGCACTTTACTCATTGCCCAAGCACCCAGGGACTCGCTAAGCCTGATGAAACAAAACAAAAACAACAAAAACAGAACAAAACCCCTTACTGTCGAGTTGCTTCTGACTCCTGCCAGCCTATAGGACGGAGTAGAACTAACTACCCCGTAGGATTTCCAAGCCTACATTTTTATGGAAGTACAGTGGCACAGCTTTCTGTCCTAGAGGGGCTGCTGGGTTTGATCGATCAACCTCGTGCTTAATCACAGCATCACTAAGGTCCTTCTAAACCTGATAGCTATTTGTGATGCCCAATGAGCCATAGACATACTGTTGGTATGTAAATTGTTGATCATCATGGAACATGCACTTTACAATATATGAGGGTGAGTCAAAAACTATCCGCTCTAGCTGTAGCATTTATTTCTATCAACTTTTAGAAAAGAAACATACATCATTTTCCCATATTATCTCCTTTCTTTTCAATACACTTTGTCCATCTGTCAACGAGCTTTCGTATTCCCTTAGCAAAAAATGTTTTAGGCTGAGCTGCAAGCCACAGATGTACCACCGTCTTCACTTTGCCATCAGTGGTGAAGCTTCATCCTCAAAGGGCTGCTTTCAGGAAACCAAACAGGTGAACGTCTGATAAAGCAATATCAGGACTATAGGGAGGATGCTTTAACACCTCAGAACAAAGTTTTTGCAGTGTCAACAGTGTGGGCAGAGGTGTGTGGACATGCATTGTCATGCAAGATCACAATGCCCTAGAATAGTAGTCCTCTGCATTCGATTTGAAATTTAGGCTTCAGCTCTTCAATGAGCATCTCACTGTAATGAGCACTGTTGATTGTTGAGCCTTTTTCCTGATAGTGTTCCAATACTGGTGTTTGAGAATCTCAGAAAACTGTAAGCATCAATTTTCAGCTTATGGTTGACTTTAAGCTTTTTCTTGGTCAGCGATTGAGGATGTTTCCATTCCATGCTCTGCAGTTTACTCTCAAGCTCATATTGATGAATGCATGTCTCATCACCAGTAGCAATTTTTAAAAAGAATCCTTTAGCTTCTTTTAAGTATCGGTCCAAACTTTGTTTGCAGATGCCTAAATGCTTCTGTTTATGCTCTTCCATGAGTTGCTTTGGTACCCATCTTATACAAAAATTTCAAACCCAAGTCTGTGCTGGTGTATTTCATAGGCAGAACCATGGCTGATTTGCAAGTGACTTGCCACGTAATCCACTGTCACTCATCTGTTTGACAGAATCATTTCACATGCACACTCAATGTTGTCACACTCAATGACTACAAGAATGATAGTCCCAGAGAGTTAATTTATGAAACAGCGACCCAGCAAGATTCTCTCAGCCATGGACATGGACAGGCATTCTAATACAACCGGAGTGCAGATAATTTTTGACTCACCTTCTTAGCTAGCTAAGGGCTGAGGAGGACTCATGGAAGCTTTGAAAACCACTCAAGTCTTGTTTCAACATTGGTTTAATGTGTATTTTATACCCCTCTTTCAGGGAATGAGGAAGCATTCTGGCCGAATCCCCAAAGCAGAATTTCCAGAGAGACCCACCACCCTCACAATCTTAATCACGTGATAAAACTCCTAACAAGACAAGCAGATAGGCCCCAGGCAGGAATGTCTGAGAGCTTTTCTACTTCAGAGAGGAAGGAACAAGTCCACTCTGATGTCAATGAGAAGAAACGTCTGCCAAGACGGGTGAGAGATACCCAGGCCATTCAGACTTTGGAGAGAAACGAAGTTGCTTCCCAGGACCTCTTGCTGGCGGTCTGCCTGTCAGTGTTCATAACATTCTTTGTGGCTTTCTGCCTGGGGGCTTTGACAAGGCCTTATATTGACAGACTGTGGCAACATAGATGCCCAAACAAAAGCTCGAATTCAGCAATTACGTATTCAAATGAAGGCTTCTATGATGAAATTGAAGGTGCAGGAAACATACAGCTCCCCACAAGATTTCCATCCCAGTCCTGTCATGGTTTAAACCTCTGTGAGAACCAGGATGCTTCCACAGTGACGTCAAACCTACAGGCTGTTGTCACTCATGACAGGCATCTTGGAAGCAGCAGAAAAGGGCTGGGCAGCCAGCAGAGTACCACACTATGTGGAAACCACCCCAAAGCTGGAAATAGACATGATAACCTGCTTCCATATGCCAGTGCAGCCCAGATCACTCTCCATGCTGCTAATAATGAACCACTTACTGCAGCACAAGATCACATCTACAAGAATGATAGTCCCAGAGAGTTAATTTATGAAACAGCGACCCAGCAAGATTCTCTCAGTAAGCATTCACTGAGCGCCGCTTCAGTAGCTACTGGCAGATTGCAAACTGTCTCTGGTTCAATTCTTAATGATTCTAATGAATTAAACCCATCGCTCTCCAGAGAAATGGTGTCTTCTTTCTCTAACATGCTAACACATACCAACACCCAGAGGACCAGAGAGAACAAGGAAAGAGAGCGTGCTGAACAGTTACATTCAGGAATGCCAGACTCTCAGCTGGAATTTTCTAAGGAAATTCCAATGAGCACATACATTAACTTACAGGGTATACCACAGCAAGTGTTCAAAGGGATGAGTTCTGAGGAAGAGCATTCATCCTACTACACCACAGTCACACCCAGTGATCCAGGAGATATGGATCCATCAGTCTGTCATCCAAGATGGAACAGTAACCCGGATGTCACTCCTGCCTACATGGAATCACTGCAGAACTATGTTCCTTCTGACACTCAGTCTGGATTAGATACTGACTACGATTCTGATGAAGGGTCTTTATTTACAATAAGTTCAACGGGTACAGAGGGTGAAAGGAGTCTGACTGGAGAAGACGCGTATGGTGAGGAGAGCCACGAGGCCAGAGAGCCCCTGGAGGACAAGGACACAGGGAACAGGACAGATGACATTAGATCATTAGAGAATCTTGAGGACATCAACATCTACCAGGACATTCTGGGGAAATATGACAATCAGGAAGTTCTCTTTGAAGACCCTCTTGTTTCTGGTCCAGGCTCTGGTTTGTGTGAGACTCATCTGGAAAGCGCCTCCAACACTAATGACTCTAAGGATCCACTAACCCTGCCTGGGTCCCGAGACAGCAGTCCTGTAAGTGTGGAAATTCCAGGCACATTCATTTATGATAATGTCATCATTCCTCAGTCAGAGGCAGCACAATGGCATTGTTCACTGAGAGACCTAGAATCATTTTCAGATGTGGATATTTATTCATGTCCTCCTTAAATTTGCTCACATCCTAATCAGCATACTTACCATGAAAAACATTCAGATATTCATAAATCTGAGCCATTCCTTCAGGAAGTAGACACAGTTCAAAAAGATAGTCCTCTTGTTGGTAGACAGTGTGGTGAGACCTGGGGACACTTGAGCCCATGGACAAGGACATAGCCACAGAGGGCTACAGCTAACAGTGAAGCATCCAACTGATATGAAGTGAAGGGAGATAGATGCTCAAGAACACCCAAATTTGCAGACAGTCCCCATTTGACCTAGCTTCGATGGCTTGATAATAAGAATTCGACTAGAGGAAGATTACAAAAAATAAAAAAAAATTAATAAAGGAAACAAGGGTAAATTGCTACAATTTGATGAACCTCTTGGAGGCAGTAACTCTAAATACCAACAGAGAGAAGAGTCTTCACATCAAGTATCAATACTATCCCCTCTGTACACAGAGTAGATAGGGATGGACAACTTAGACATTGGCTACCTAAAATAAGGAGCTCTGGTAGCGTAGTGGTTACAAATCGGGCTGCGAACCTTAAGGTCAGCGGTTCGAAACTACCAGCCGCTCCGCGGGAGAAA
>NW_006408727.1:118831-121234 GCF_000296735.1 Chrysochloris asiatica
ATATATATAAAGATAGTCTTCTCAACATCATTCATTACAGGGGAAAACTTAAGACCCTCACTACAAGATTCTGAAGGATATGACATGGAATCCAACCCAGTGGACACTGAAGTAAATGAGGAATTTGCATGTCCACTTGAGAAGGAGGATTCTAGAAATTGTTAACTTGTTAAAATCCTATAGTGACAAACCTGCTCTTCAGTGTAAAAGAGGAGGAGGTGAATATTTTGAAAACTGTTCCAAGCACCAGGAACCATTATTTTAAAAGATTCCCAATAAAACCATTTTTTTTTTTTTTATTGAGAGCACTTTGGTTATAGAGATTAAGGTGGATATTCAGTGAACAATCTGTTCTATAGAAAAAGATGATTCTAAATTTTACATCCAAATGCAGACCCAGAGCAATCAGGTAGGAGGTGGCTCTCTGTATGAGGAATAACTCTACTTTGACAAAGACAAGGATGTTCAACATGATAATCCAAGATAATCCAAGTAGCATTTTAGTATATAGTAAAGTATTTAGATGGAACTGTTGAATAGATTGTAATGAATTCTCCACAAAGACTAGCACAACTTTTAGAGATTGATTACAAATGTGCAAAAGGATTTAGAGCAACTTTCAGTGTTATATATATATATATTTAAGATTTTATTGTGAATTGAGTGCTAGTTTACATGGGAGAACATCGGGTTTACAATTGTTTCATTGCAATGATCACAATCTCCTCAATTCTAAGTATTTTTTATAAATTTTGTTGAAAGAGTGACTCTTCTAAAATGAACTGTCAATTAAAACATCAATTTTCAAGAAAAGAGTCGTCCACCATTAGCCTTCATTAGTCTTTCCTTGATGAAACTCTCCAACCTGGGTTTTCATTAACTGTATTCTCTGTGTGTCTTATTTCTGTGGCATTTCCTATATTTCCCTCCTGCAGTGCCCGTATCCTTGGCCTCTTAAAGATAGCATTCCTCCAGACTCTGTTTCTTGTCTTCAAGCAACCTTTGTCATTAGCATTGGACCCTACCTCAGTGATTAGCTCCTTATAGATGATGACAGATCTTCAAAACCTGTTCTCCTTCCCAAGCTCCAAACCCACATTCTCAAGTTCCAAATACCCAAATCCACTTAGATCCTCCAGACACCTAAAATGTATCATCTTCTTCCAAGAATGCAATCTCTCATATTTTCTCTCTTAGTCAATAGTACCATGACATCCATCCCATAAACCCAGTTAACATGTCTGACTTGTCTGCAACTCTTCTCTTTCATTTTTCATAGCTAATTAGGCTCTACCACGACTTGTCTGTCAGTTTGTCATACTTCGGTGGCTTGTGAGTTGCTGTGATTCTGGAAACTATGCCACAGGTATTTTAGATACCAATAGGTTCACCCACAGTGGACAGATTTCAGCTGAGCTTCCAGATGAAGACAGACTAGGAAGAAGGAGAGATGGACAACTTCTAAGTATTTAGTCACTGAAAACCTTGTGAACAGCAGTGGAACACTATTGAATATTGAAACATGTTGAGATATATGTCAGACATAGTACTGGACGATGAGGTCCTCAGGTTGGAAAGCACTCAAAACGTGACTGGGGAAGAGCTGCCTCCTCAAAGTAGAGTTGACCGTGATGACACATATGAAGTATAGCCCTTAGACCTTCATTTTCTGATGGGGCACAACTCAAAATGAAGAGAAACAGCAGTAAACATCCTTTAATCATTGCAACATGGAATGTACAAAGAATAAATCTAGGAAGATTGAAAATTGTCAAAAATTAAATGGAACACATAAACATCAATATCCTAAGCATTAGTGAACTGAAATGTACTGGTAATGGCCATTTTGAATCTAAGAACTACATGGTTTATTATGCAGGGAATGACAAATTACAGAAGAATGGTAATGCATTCATCATCTAAAAGAACATATCAAGATCACTCAGGAAGTACAACGTTGTCTATGATAAGTTAATATCCATATGCCTACAAGGAAGACCAATTAATACCACTATTAATCAAATTTATGCACCAACCACTAAAGCCAATGATGGTGAAATTGAAAATTTTTATCAACTTCTTCAGTCTGAAATTGATCAAACTTGTAATCAAGATGTAGTGATAATTACTGGGTATTGGAATACAAAGGTTGGAAACAAAAAGGTTGGAAAATATGGTGTTGGTGATAGAAATGATGCTGGAGACCACATGAGAGAATTGTGCAAGACCAATGACTTCCTCATTGCAAATACCTTTTTTAAACAACATAAAAGGTGCCGATACACATGGATTTTACCAGGTAGAATATACAGAAATCAAATAGTCTTTTCACAGTCTATATCTGCAAAAAGAGATGGTGGAAAAGCTCCATATCATCAGCCAAAACAAGGCCAGGGAAAAACT
>NW_006408727.1:147108-151756 GCF_000296735.1 Chrysochloris asiatica
GAAACCTGTCCACCATGGGTGACCCTGCTGGTATTTAAAATACCGGTGGCATAGCTTTCAGAATCATAGCAATACAAAAGCCACCACTGTATGACAAACTGACAGATGAGTGGTGGCCGTTTGGTTTTAAGTGGAAACTGTTACATTAAGTTTCGAGGAGATCTGTGTGCATGCATAGTAGAAACCTCCAGGGGTGAGGGTGGGGTGTCCATTCACTCAGGCATCCCCTCTAGTCACCAGACAATGAGGTACGCAGACAGCAAGAGACCAATGAACAGATACCAACAAAAGGAATGTCCACACCTGTATCTCTGTGGTTCTGTTAGGCATTTGTGGCTGTTCTGATCCTTCCCCTCCTTGGTTTCTCCCAAGATGGCGGCTCTGAGAGCAGCTGAGCATCTTGAATTAGAAAGCAATAAATTTATTGATTCTGCTACAAATTCCCCTAGCTGTAAGCCTTCCAATCTTCTAAATATTCCTTATATGTGGTTCAGAGTTCTAGCACCATCCCCTGAGCCTGCTTGGTCCAGTATTCTGTGTTGTTACTGACAGAGCTCCTTATTACACATCTACCCAATCCGCCATCTAGCCTCCGAATCCATTCAACTATAAAGATCATAAAAAACTATAACACTAGAAGAAGCATTCCAGAACAGTTCATTGTGTTCACAAAGAACCTGTACATAGACCACGAGGTTCAAACAAAATGAGGTAACGCTGAGTGGTTTAAGCATCAGGAAACGTGTGAGCCAGAGTTGTGTGCTTCCATCATACTTACTCAGTTTGTATGCTGAGCAAATAATCTGAGAAGCTCAACTAGATGGAGAACCTGGCAGCAGGATTGGAGGAAGGCTCATTAACAACCTGTAATATGCAGATAGATTTCTGGTGTGGCACTATAGATTAAAAACAGGACTGCAAAGTCTATTTGAACCATGGGGTCAGTGGTTCAAAATCACCAATCATTCCTTGGAGATCCTATACTGGGTCACTATGAGTCAGAACCAACAAGATGGCAATTAACAACAACAACAATTTATTGGTCCAGTTGTGAGGATTTTTGTTTTCTTTACAAAGCTATGTTCTTTACAGCCACGTTGTTTGTTGTTGGTAAGTGCCGTTGAGTCAGTTCCAACTTATAGTAGATGTCACAATTTTGTTTGCTGAAAAGCAAGAGAACTTGATACATTTACTGATGAAGATCAAAGACAACAGCCTTCAATATGGCTGTAAAGAATATAGTTTGGTAAAGAAAACAAAAGTCCTCACAGCTGAAGCAATAAATTGTTTTTCTTCTTGTTAAGTGCCGTCAAGTCAGTTCCAACTCACAGTGACCCCTGTATAGCAGTTCAAACCAACCTTATGGTCGAGTGCGTAACCTATAACACCATACCAGGCCCAATGAATAACATGATAATTGGAGAAAAGATTGAAGTTATCAAACACTTCATTTTGCTTGGATCTACAATCAACACTCATGGAAGCAGCAGTCAAACGACGTATTGCATTAGGCAAATCTGCTACAAAAGACCTCTTTAAAGTGTTCAAGAGCAAAGAGATCAATTTGAGGACTAAGGTGCGGCTGACTCAAGTCATGGCATTTTTAATAGCCTCCCTCATGTGCATGTGAAAGTTGGAGAAACCGTTTGGAAAGGGAGGTTGAGAATGGTTGCACGCTTTTATAAGTGTAATCAGTGCCACTAAATTGTACCTGTAGAAATTGTTGAATTGGTGTATGTTCTACTGTGTATACTCTCAACAACAACAAATACATAAATTATTTTTTTTTTTAAATCTAGATTTGAAAGCAGATAAATTTTGTCCTTTAACACAAACAATTGTCCTGTGGAGTGACCTACATTCTGGATTTGGCTGATCGCTTCTTCCTGGTATTATTTTACTTCATATATTACTTGGAATTCTTGTTTGACCTGTGCTCAGGAATCATCTTTCTCCACTATGTGCCTGTGACTACCCCCTCCCCACCCCCACCAAGATTTAAAAGCTACGCCCTCTTTACTTAAAAGCCTTTCCTAATTACTCCAGATGGAACTGGTCTTGCTCATTCCTCTCTGCGCTCCCAAACCACATGCCTTGTCATTCTATTTAGCCTTTATTTCATTCTGATTTGTACTACCTTGGTTTTCTGACACAGCTCTGTGTCTTGGTAGAGATCCCTGGACAATCTCCCTGGAGAGCCTAGCCTGGGCCATACCTAAAAATCCCATTTTAGAGTAAGACTTGCTTTAGTCATCAGACTGCTCCTTCAAATTTATCGAGCCCTACTGAAGGAGTTCTGGTAGCATAGTGGTTACGAATTGGGCAACTAACCTCAAGGTCAGCAGTTCAAAACTACCAGCTGTTCCGAGGGAGAAAGATGAGGCTTTCTGCTCCCTTAAGGATTTGCAGCCTCAGAAACCCTGTGCAGGGTCACTATGAGTCAGAACCGACTCCACAGTACCTAACAACAACAACAACCGAAAGAGAAAATGTGATTGCTGAATCCTATACCCAAATCTATTGCTCTTATCGATTCTGACTCATAGTGACCCCTAGAGGACAAAATAGAATTGTGCCGTAGGATTCTCAAGGCTGTAGATTTTTATGAAGGCAGACTACCACACATTTCACGCATGGGGTTATACTGCTGGATTTGAATCACTGATCTTTTAGTTAGCAGCTAGCACTTTAACCACTGTACCACTACGGCTCCTGGATTGCTAAATAACATCTTAAATTTACCAATACAAATACCACTTGCTATTGAGTCCTATGGGTCGGAACCGACTCGATGGCACATAACAACAACAACAACAACAACATTGAGTCCTGTATCTGATACGTATGTGACTCATGGCAGTCACATACATATCAGAGTGGAACTCAGCTCCACAGTGTTTTTTATGGCTGATTTTTGGGAAACAGACTGCCAGACCTTTCTTTGAAGTGGCCTCTGTGTGGACTCGAACCTCCAACCTTTCAGTTCACAGCCTTAATTGTGCCACCCAAGGACTCTGCTTAAGTGTAGGCCCCAACATTATATTTGAAAGGTAAGAGTGGGGCGTGTTTTTCATAGGATTGGTGAACTATTGCACCAACACAGCTCAGGCCTTGAAAACTGATCCTCCAGATAAGAACAGGACTTCACCAATGACCCCATAAACAGAGAGGGTCCTCTGGCATTCTTTGCAGGGTAGCTCCAGCTCCTGCTACCACTGTTTGGAAGCCCTAGGCCATCAGAACAACTCCTCTCTCCTTCCCTCTCTAGGACATTCTGTGTTCTACCTGGAGGCACTAGAAAAACATGGAAGAAGGCTGGGGATTTTTGTTTCCTTTACATTGTGGTGTCCCATCAGCAAACGAAATCCCAAAACTACTCCTTCACATCATTAAGGTCAACTCTGCTCTGAGGAGGCAGGTCTTTCTCAGTCACATTTTGAATGCCTTCCAACCTGCAGGACTCATCTTCTGGCATCATATCCAATAGAGTTTTGCTGATATTTATAAGGTTTTCAAGAGCTAATTTCTCAGAAGAGGACTGCCTATTTCTTCCTCCTAGTCTGTTCTTAGTTTGGAAGCTTTGCTGAAATCTGTCCACCATGGGTGACCATAGTGGTGTTTTGAAATACCAATAGAATAACTTCCAGCACACAGCAACATGCAAACCACCTAGTATGACAAACTGCTGACAACACTGACTGTATTCTGAGAAAATTAGTTGGTAAACAATTTCAGAGAACAATTCTCAGATGCTCACTGAAAAGTTTTTCTTACTGCTTAGGGAGTCAGGTCCAAAATAATTCTCAGAACAGATGCTTACTCAAAATAAACTTCAGAATTACACATGTCCTCCCTGTACTCATGAAAAGTGGGTCTCAGGAGTATTTCTGTGGCCTAATGTACTAAAAATAATGATTAGTTTGTAACTTTTTTAAAAGAAATTTTAGAAATATATGTAATCTCTTACCAATCAAATGTACTATCATCTAATTTTGGAACTGAATGTCAACCAATCACTGAATGTTTACAGAATTTGGATCACTTACATCCGAAGGCTCTGGACTTTATGATTCCCAATTTGCAAATTGCTTTGCACTGAGTAAAAACTTTCCATTTTTAATTTCAACCAGACTTGGTCATTTTCCTCTACAACAGATTTAGAAATTTGGTCCTTAATCAGAATAATGATACCTTATCCTACCACAGTTGGAGTCCTGGTGTTCCAATGTAGGATAAGCACTCGACTATAAGGTCAATTTGAACTGCAAGGTCAGTAGTTCAAGCTCACCAGCAGCTACTTGGAAACTCTATACAGGGTCGCTATGGATAGAAACTGACTCAATGGCACTTAACAACAACAACAAAATGGGGAAAATATTGAATAACCCAGAAAGCATCAAAAAACAATGAAAGGAATATACAGAGTCCCTGTCCCAAAAAGAAATGGTCAATATTCAACCATTTCAAGAGGTAGTATATGATCAGCAGCCAATGATACTGAAGGAGGAAGTCCAAGGTGCATTGAAGGCATTGACAATGAATGTTGTTGTTGATGTTAGGTGCCACTGAGTCAGTACTGACTCACACGGACCTTATGCGCAACAGAACAAAACACTGCCCAACCCTGGCCCAACCTCACTATTGTTGC
>NW_006408727.1:155191-160645 GCF_000296735.1 Chrysochloris asiatica
AGACGGATTGACAAAGTGGCAGCATCGATGGACTCAAGCATGGCAACAATTGTGAGGTTGGCCCCAGATCAGGCAGTGTTTCGTTCTGTTGTGCATAAGGTTGCTATGAGTCAGTACCGACTTGATGACACCTAACAGCAACAATGACATATCAATGGAGAAAAGATTGAAGTTTTCAAAGACTTTATTTTGCTTGAATTAATCATCAATACTTGTAGAAGCAGCAGTCAAGAAATCAAAGGACTTATTGCATAAGGCAAACTGCTACACAAGACCTCTTTACAGTCTTGAAAAGCAAAGATGTCAGTTTGAGGACTAAGGTGCACCTAACTCAAGCCATGATATTTTCAATAATGTCATATGCATTCAAAAGTTGGACAGGGAATAAATAAAGGTAGATGGTAGAAGAATTGGTGCATTTGAGTTATGGTATTAGTGGAGAATATTAAACGTACCATGAACTGCCAAAAGAACAAATGTATCTATGTTGGAAGAGGTACAGCCAGAGTGCTGCTTGGAAGCCAGAATGGCCAAACTTCATCTCTCATAGTTCGGACACATTATCAGGAGGGACCAGTCACTGGATAAGGGTATCATGTTTGGAAAAATGGAGTATCAGAGAGAAAGAGGAAACCCCAACGTGATAGATTGGCACAGTGGTGGCAGCGATGGGCTCAGGCGTAGCAACGATTATGAGATTGGCCCAAGACTGAGCACTGTAGTTCCTTCTGTTGTGTGTATGGTCTATGAGTTGGTACCAACTGGATGGCACCTAATGACAACAGTAACAATGAACATCTGATCCTGAAAGATGAATTATGTGAGATTACAAATTTGCTTCCTTTTTTCTGTTCAGATTTGTTATTCTGTTCTTCTTAAAGCGTGAATAAATGTTTCCAAATTTAGAGCAGTCTTGAGTTGAACAGTGAGCTCAAAGCTGGAAAAACCCAGCTTTTGGACCAAGTTCCCTGCTTAGCTGCTAACCCAAAGGTTATCAGTTCAAACCCACTCAGCAGTTCTATCAGAGAAAACCCTGATGATCTGCTTCCATAAAGATTACAGCCAATAAACCCTTCTGGGAATTCCAGCAGAAGGCGCAGTCAGGAGGCCCTGTGGTCCTGGTTGTCCTTCACATCAGCAAGTATAGTGCTGCCAACGTTGCCTCGGTGATGCTGCCTTTCCTGCCCAATGTGCCCCCGTGCCCTGGGCTCCTCTGTGCCCAGCCTCCCCGCTGCTCCAGCAAGTACTACAGTCAGCGCTGCAGTGGTATGCTCGGTCCTTCAGGCTGCTCAGTGTGTGCATGGGTTCAAGTCAGCGACCAGGCCTCCTGCATCACAGTATACACTGAAAGAGACAAAGCTTTTGGTGAGTTCCTGAGTATGAGATTCAGGAAAAGAAGAAGACCTTCCCAAGATCCCTGGAGGGTGGGAGCTGGAAGAGAAAGGGTCAGAAGCTAAATTAGTGCAGAAAGTTGGTGGGGGGAAATCACTGTCGCTTTCAAACACTAACAATAGCATCCCACCTACATTTGATTGGGGAAAAGGAACCCTCAGAAAGGCAGAAGGTTGAAGAACAAGAGCCTGAACTGACGTCCACTCCCAATGTTGTGGTTGAAGTTCTAGAGTGACGGCAAGAAGGCCCTTGTGTTGGACTGTCATTTTCCAGAGGATGAGGTTGGACAAGAGGAGGCAGAGGAGACTGACATTTTCTCTGTCCGGGAAGTGAGTTTTCAGTCTACACACTGGAATTCTGACTGGAATGACACTAAGTACACGCACGGCACTGGTTCCCTGGACTGGGCCTTGTATGGGTTTCCTTCCTGACCGAGGAGTGAGCTACACCTTTGCCCATGAGTTCGTGGAGCTCGGCACAGCCCGGAGCACCAGGAGTACATGACTTTTCTAGAAGACCTCAGAATTTTGTCAAGAGCCAATAGAGCAGATAGAGACAGTGAAAACTGTAAACTGATTGCAAGTTTTGGCCAATGAACAAAACCTACTCTAAACACCAGATACAGGAGCTTTGAAATAGCCATCATCCTAATATCATGGGGGGAATTTTCTAATTTCAATGATTTCTGTTATACTCAAGTTGACTATCCATTTATCCCTTTACAAATCTATTTCTAGATTTTGTGTGTGTGTGTGTATAACATAATGATAGACAATAAAATCAGTTTATCCCTTCCCTTAAAAAACAAAAGCAAAACCTATAGGGCAGTTGTATATTGTCACATTGCTCTGAGTCAGAATCAACTTGATAGCACCAACCAAATTGCTCTTTATATGAGAAAACGGAAACACAACTAGGTCTTGTTTTCGAGCAGAATTCACTGTGGATGTCTCCTGCCAGTGAGAACCAACCTTACCCACCATTCCTTCTCACTGGCTTGCCAGGAGCTTAGGAGCCATTCTTTCCAGGGTATCACAGCATCTTCCAAGAAAGCTGGCTTCCAGCTTCTGCAAACGCTATGCCTGGCATCTCACTGCTCCACTCTCTGGGACAGTGTGGGGAAGTTGCGCTTGGACTTTGCTTTGCTTTTCACAGTGCCAGCCAGAATCTCTGGGTGGTGCAGGCAGTCAATGCACTTGGCTGCTAACCAAAAGGTTGAGGGTTTGAGTCTACTCAGAGACGCCTAGGAGAAAGGGCTGGCCATGAAAAATCCTTTGAAGCAAAGTTGTACTCTCACACACAAAGGGTCTCAATGAGTTAGGATTGGCTCCATGGCAACTGTTTTTTGTTGGTTTTTTTTTACCCCCATTGATTCAGCCTGAACCCCTTTCTTTCTGTCATCTGAGATCTGCTCCACAAGCTGGCGAGCTGGCATCGAAGGTCCGGGTTTCACATTCTTGCTCCTTCACACTCTCCACACTGCCTGTCCCACTCTACTTTCTCCTTGCTTTGGCTGGGCACTTACTGTCCCGGGCAACAGGGTACTGCTACATCCACAAGAACAATCACAACAAAGACAGCATCCCTCAATTGCCTTTTTCTTTCTTACTTTTAAATTTAAGTTTAGCAGCTGGAGTGCGTTCAAAATTGTTCCTGCTGTAAACTGTCCAGACCCTGCTGACAAAGTCCATGTTTTCTCAGAAGACAAGCTCCCTCTGTCTTCACCCAGACCTTCTTCCACTGTGCCACATCTCACTACATATATGGACCTCAATTCCCTACCTCCAAGGAAAGTCTAGGCAGAGCAGAAGCTTTAAAGAAAAGCAAAATGTTCCAGCCAACATCTCCCCATTCACTCTGTCTGCAGTGCTGGATGATCACTGATTTCAATTCCAGCTGCAGGAGTTAGCAGGACCGTCCACTCCACTCCATGACAACCAACCACAAGCCAGATTCAGCAAATAAAAATAAAAGATGCCCAGTTATGAGTTTCAGTTTCATAAAAACAACATTTTCTTAATATAAGAAGGTCTCATGCAATATTTGAAACCTATTTTCAATAAAAATCTGTCCTTGGGTGGCACAAACTATTAAGCACTGCCCACCTACAAGGAGAAAAGTTGGTGGTGCAGACACCCAGAGGCACCTTAGAAAACAGACTTGACATTCTGCTTCTCAAAGGTCACAACCTTGAAAACTATGAAGCAATTGTACTCTGTACACAAAGTTCGCTGAAATCATTGCAACTGTTTTTTGTTTTTTTTATTGATACTAAACAATTACTCGGTGCTAATTTAAAATTCATATTCAACTGTCTTTTTATCTGGTGACCCTATTTTAATATTCAAATAAAATCATCTCTGCAATGTACTGAGAGATTCTGCGGCTTCTGCCAATGTGGGGAGAAGGGACTATTTGAGCTGTATTTGCTGTAGCAAAGAAGCAATATATCTGAGCTATATTTGCTGTAGCAAAGAAGCAATTCGCTGTCAGGGATGTTCTGCAGTAAGCATTAAGTACATACCAGCAAAGCCTAAAAAGTACCTCTGTCAAAACCTAGGCAATGATTTACAAAACACTGAGAATGGAAATTCACTCACACTCAAATCTAGGGAAGAGAAAACCCAGAACAGCAAGTTCTGCTGCAGTTACCAAGGAAAAACAAAATAAAACATGGAAAAACAAAATACTTTCAAAAGTGTTTCATTGCACAAAAGCAAAGAGTTAGAAGTAGGGAGAGTGGATTATGTAAAAGCGTGCACAGTTTCAGCCAGGAGGCCCTTTTCAGGATTCTTTGCTTTTGTAAATTCCACCACTAGTGGCCACACCTCACACACATACTTACTTCTCAACCCCAGGGCTTTAAAATGCAGCTGCTGTTTTCTTCTGCTGTCTCAGCAGCCTGGAATGAATTACTCTCTGTGAATTCTGCAGTACATGTAAATATATCCTAAACTCAACTTTAGCTTGCAAAATCAAACGTACATAAGAGTCATATGCACAGAAACACTCTTGTGTTTACCATGAGATTCAATTGACCATCTCAAGGAGCTCTGGTAGCGTAGTGGTTACGAATCGGGCTGCGAACCTTAAGGTCAACGGTTCGAAACTACCAGTCGCTCCGCGGGAGAAAGATGAGGCTTTCTACTCCCGTAAAGATTTACACCCTCGGAAACCCTGTACAGGGTCGCTATGGGTCGGAACCGACTCGACGGCACTTAACAACAACAACAACAGTGTGCAAAATGAGTCCTGGTGTGGCGCTGTGGGCTAATGCCTCAGACTGCAAAGTTGTTTGAACTACAAGGACGGTGGTTCAAGCTCACCAGCTGCTCCTTGGAAACCCTATATAGGGTTGCTATGGGTCAGAATCGACTTGACAGCACTTAACAAGTGTGCAAAATGGAGTCCTGGTGAGGCACTGTAGGATAAGTACCAGACGGCTAACAGCAAGGTGGGCGGTTCAAACCCACCAGCTGCTCCTCGGAAACTCTACACAGGGTTGCTATGAGTCGGAAACAACTCAGTGGCGCTTAACAACAACAATAATGTGCAAAATGTTGTGCAAGCCACAAGATGAGCAATAGGGGTGGGTGGAAGTGAGTGGAAGGTGGATGATAGAACACCTCAGCTTTGCTCTCAGAGAACTTACAATTCAATGGAAAAGACACACACAGAAAAACTACATGTTCCATCCAGGGAAAACAATCTCAGGTTTGAAAAGGGGTCAAGAATAAGAAGTTAGGGAAGTACATGTCATAGTTTAATGTTATTTATGAATTTATGCAGAGGGAGCATTAAATGTGTTGTTTAGACCACATCTCTAAGAAACAAATGTTAAGTTGAATTCAAAATACCGAAACATAGTGGGCTACACCCTACTTGGATCAGTAGAGGGAAAATCAATGTACATATTTATAAACATGATTCTAGTTACATTTCAGTTCAGAATGCTCAACTATGTGAAATGGTCTAAATCTACCAATAAAAACATGTAGAAATTCCATCTGAGAATGTATAATGCTACAAATTGCAATGTATGAGCAACAATCAACACACTGG
>NW_006408727.1:161145-161724 GCF_000296735.1 Chrysochloris asiatica
GCCGTGGAGTTGGTTCAGACTCATAGCAACCTTGCATAGGGGTGATTTCCAAGGCTGTAAACCTATACAGGAGCAGAAAGCCTCATCTTTTTCTCACGGAATGGCTGGTAGTTTCAAACTGCTAACCCTGAGGTTACGCAGCTCAACTCATAACCACTACACTACCATAGCTCCTCAGAAACCCTACACAGGGTCACTATGAGTCTGAGTTGACTCAACTTAACAATAAACTTAAGAGCAACAATCTTTATGATTGCAGATCACCTGGTCTTTTTCCTACAGAGCCACTGGGTGGGTTCCAACCACCAACCTTTCCGTTTCCAGCCAAGTGCTTAAACCGCTTTGCCACCCAGACTTCTTGCTCTTTGGCTATGCCCCATAATGCACAGCTAGGACACACAGTTTCACCCAAATGCCAGATCACTGCACTGTCCTGTATAAAACCTTCCAAGGCAGCACCTTCCTTGGTTCATGATATGGAGTAAATTGTGTCTCCCCCAAAATATGTGTTGGGATTCTAATCTCTACACCTGTGGATGTGGAAACAATCCAATCTGAAAATAAAGTCTTCCTTTTTTG
>NW_006408727.1:161888-163083 GCF_000296735.1 Chrysochloris asiatica
GACTCTCAATTACACATGTACAATAAGGCTTCACTCCAAAGCACTTTATTGCAAGTGATGGTACACTTCAAAGAGAGAAGTGGGTCTGTCTCCGTGAGTAGAAAAGACCCCATGGGATTGGGGGAGCGTGTTTGGGAATTTTGTGGTTAAATGTTTGACTACTTTGGTTGGTCTAAAGGTGTCTTCCACCTCTCTTAATCCCCACCTAGTAGGAGAGGAGTCATGATAAAGTGGTGGATATGAAGTCAAAAGGGGTAGGAGAGGCCCAGAGACCATGTGCCCTAATCTGTCCCTGACAAACAGAGACAGTCTAGGAACTCCTAGGAAGGCTACCTACTAGAAGCAGAAATAGATAAAGAGGGACCTCCCCCTAGAGCCACATGCCTGATGTGGTGCTATAGGATAAACATTGGACAGCAAAGGTTGGAACTTCAAATCCACCAGCTGCTCCTCAGAAACTCTATACAGGGTCTCTGTGACTCAGAACCAACTCAACAACATTTAACATACAATATTGCAGTGGATAATCTGTTAAAGTTATAATTCTCAGATGTTGCTATGCAATGTTTCCAACTCCCAAAGACAAATAAAGATTGGATTTATAAAGATACCAATCATAAAGGGCAATAACCAAAGTTGGGTACAGAAAGTAGCATAGGAAGAACTAAAGCATGTGGAAATTAACATCCCCTCCACCACCACCACTACTGTTTCAATCTAATAGTGGCTATAACAGTGAGCTCAAAGGAAAAAATGTAAGGATGGTACAAGACCAGAGAGTGTTGCATTCTGTGGTCACTAAGAGTTGGAACCACTCAATGGAACTGAACAATCATAATAACCACCACTATCACGGCTACCATCACACTATTCTTGGCTTTGGGATGCTGTTGCTGTTGGCTACCATCCAGCAGATGACTCATTACAACATTTTATGTGATAGAGTTGAACTTGGTTGCTGCTAGCTGTCATTGAGTTGATCTCTGATTCCTCGTGAGCCAATGAACTACAGGTTGTAATCCATAGGTTTTTTTTGTTTTGTTTTGTTTTGTTTTTAATTTAAGGTTTTTATTATGGATTGAGTGAAAGTTTACAGGGCACATCATCTGTTTCACATTCAACAATTCATATAACTTGTTTCATTACATTGATTATAATTCCCTCCATATACCATCAGTTGAAAGTATTTCTGTTT
>NW_006408727.1:188265-189675 GCF_000296735.1 Chrysochloris asiatica
AAAGCTTTACTCTGTCCACATCATTAAGGTCGACATGTATTTTGACAGGTCCTCAGTTTCTTCTAACCTGAGGGGTTCATCTTCCAGCACTGTTATCAAACAATGTTCCTTTGCTATTTATGAGGATTTCACTGGCCAATTGTTTCAGAAGTAGATTTGCTAGTTAATTCCCAATCTGTCTGGAAACCCCTTTGAACCCTCTTCACTATGGACTACCTTGCTGGCATTTGAAATACCAGTGGCATAGCTTCCAGTCTCATAGCAACACTCAAACCATCCTAGAACAAAAAGTTTACACGTAAGTGGTAGAAAGGCAATTGTAGAGAACATTTATTTTATTTAAGAAAAACAGTAGTTTATTTCTCTATTACATAAGTTGACCTTAAAAGGACAGTTCTTCTTTCTAAATTTGATTAACCTTGTTATTGCTGAGAATATACACTAGAACGTACAATCTTTCAACCATTTCTACATGTATCATTTAGTGACATTGAATACAGTTTTCAAGTCATGCAATCAGAGCATTTATTTTTAGCATCCTTGTACATTGAAAAACGAAAAGTTGACATTTCTGTGTCAGTCCCTGTAATCATGAAGAAAAATTTAGGTCATAAAATCTGAAGTCTAGAGACTCATTGGGTAGGAAAGGGCAATACATATGCTAACACCTGTTTGGGATAAGAAGAGAAAATGTGTAGGAAACAAAAAAAGAGGATAATTTGAATTCAGAGATGCAATAGCAACAGAATAATAATAGTTCATCCAGTTCAAAGTCAACCCTACCTCCTGACTGTAATCTAAGATGGGCATCACATCAGAAGCAGCACAGTGGCATCCCCACCCAACACCAGAGTGGGGTTGTGCATTGCAATTAGAAGCAACAGAGACAGAGTGTCTGTAAAGTGACCACAATTCATAGTCTTGATCTCATCTTGTTTTAGGCTGCGTTCTCTAGAGAAGCAACGCCAGTGCCATAGTGACCTTGTATAGGGTTTCCAAGGAGCATCTGGTGAGTTTGAACCACCGTCCTTTTGGTTGAAATCAAGCTTGCATTATCCCACAGCACCACACCAGGACTCACTGACTCTTTCTCTGTCTCTCTCTCTGTCTCTCTCTCTCTCTCTTCATATAAATATATGAGCTCTGGTAGCATAGTGGTTACGAATCAGGCTGATAACCTCAAGGTCGGCAGTTCGAAACTACCAGCGGTTCCGCAGGAGAAAGATGAGGCTTTCTGCTCCCGTAAAGATTTACAGCCTCAGAAACCCTGTGCAGGATCACTATGCGTCAGAACTGACTCCATGGTACTTAACAACAACAACTATAAATATATATATATAAATGTGTGTATGTAGTGTTGTAGGATAAAGCAATGGACAACAAGGTTGGTTTGAACCCGACTCAGTATAT
>NW_006408727.1:191610-192532 GCF_000296735.1 Chrysochloris asiatica
ACGAAGCTTAGCCATCTTGGCCTCCAAGGAGCACTCTGGCTGCACTTCTTCCAAAACAGATCTATTGGTTCTTTTGGCTGTCCATGGCACTTTCAGTATTGTCCTCCAACACCACAACTCAAAGGCATCAATTCTTCTACGGTCATCCTTATTCACCGTCCAGCTTTCGTTTCCATATGAGGTTATTGAAAATACCATGGCTTTACAGGAGCAGAAAGCCTCATTTTTCTCCCGCGGAAGCGCTGGTAGTTTCGAACTGCTGACCTTGCATCTCGCAGCCCGATTCATAACCACTATGCTACCAGAGCTCCTTACAAACTAGTATAGGTATGATCATTTACTTCATATGCTCTCCTAGCCACGGTCTTCCTAACTTCCAACAAATGATTGGGTGGGACCATGCAAATAGAGTTTATGGGACTCTAATGAAGAACTTGGTTAGTTTTGCCATCCTATTAGGATGAAAAGGAGCCATCTCAGAAGCAGAGACAGAGGATACCGGGGCCATCAAGAGAAAAGAGCCACAAGTGGTTCATGCAATCCCTGTGTGGAAAAAGGCAGTGGCATCGGAGGCAGTGACAAGGAGAGACAGAGGTGCCGACTTCCCAGACCTTTTTATTGTTGTTAGGTGTCATTGAGTTGGTTCCAACCCAAAGCAACCCTACATACAACAAAATGAAATACTGCCCGGTTCTGTGCCATCCTCACAATAGTTACCCTTGAACTCATCTTTGCGCCTTTGTGCCAATACATCTCGTTGGGTATCTTCATCTTTTTCATTGACTCTCAACTTTATCAAACATAATGTCCTTCTCCAAAGACCAATCCCTCCTGATAATATGCCTGAAGTATCAGACACAAACTCTCCCCATCCTGGCTTCTAAGGAGCATTCTGGCTGTACTTCTTCCAAAATAGATTTTT
>NW_006408727.1:194307-195205 GCF_000296735.1 Chrysochloris asiatica
TCATGTGATCTCAGCATTGTTTCTATCACCAAGGCCATATCTTCCAATTGCTGATTATCTACATGTCTAACACATAATACCCACCAACTGCCATTGAGTTGATTCTGACTTATGATCACTCTGTGTTGCATTTCTGAGGTTTCAAATCATTATAAAACAGAAAGACTCATTGTTCTCTCTTGGAGCCATTGGTGGGTTTGAACTGCCAACCTTGCAGCTAATAGCCCAGTGCTTATCCTACATTACCATCAGGGCTCCTAAACACATCGCAAGTCCTCAATAAATACAAGATCATATCTTGGAACACTGCATCCTCTTGTCTGCAGGGGCTGAGTAGTGGCTGCCCTCCTGCTTAAGAGAGACACACACTCTGTTCACCATAGTCCCCATCTGGTCCACTTTACCCACTTAAATTGGCCCCTGTAGCCATTGACTTCCAAGTTTGCCTTACCACCATGGCAATCTTGTCCACCAGAAACATGTAAAGATGAAGAAACAATGACCTCTACCTCACAAAATTAGTTAGCAGCAGTGCTCAGAAGTGCTGTTGCCAGCCCAGTGTCATTCCTATGCAGCTTGGATCTGCATTCTTGGCCCACAGAAAAGGCTCTCATCTACTACTCCAGTGAATTGTAGCAAGGTCACACAATTGCTTCTAAGGCACTCAGACATTCAGAAAACAAATGGGATTTATTGCCTTCATCTATAGCTGATTGCAAAAAGCTCTGGTAGCGTAGTGGTTACGAATTGGGCTGCTAATCTCACAGTAAGCAGTTCGAAACTACCGGCTGTTCTGTGGGAGAAAGATGAGGCTTTCTGCTCCCATAAACATTTATAGACTCTGAAACCCTGTACAGGGTCACTATGAGTTGGAACTGACTCCACGGCACATAGCAAC
>NW_006408727.1:196492-197145 GCF_000296735.1 Chrysochloris asiatica
CACAGAACCACACCAGCACTCCTACCCTGGATAGCAGGAGCAGGAGCAATTTAGACTTGTCACCTAATAATATTTCACTTCAAATCTAGATTGTATTTTTTCTATTTAAAACTTTAATTTATTAGAAATTAATTTTACGTAAACATAGAAATGTGCACAGCATATTTATAACTATATTATCCTGGTGTGGTGCTGTAGGATAAGCACTGGACCACAAAGTCAGTTTGAACAGCAAGGCTGACAGTTCAAACTCACCAGCCACTGCTTGGAAACCCTATACAGGGTTGCTATGAGTTGGAACTGATTCGATGGCACTTAACAACATTATCCATAACAGCTAAAAGGTGAAAATAGTCCAAAAGTCTACCAGTGGACAGTTAAGCAAAATATGTTATGTACAATGAGATATTATTGAGCTATCAAATGGAATATAATAGTGATACATGCTATAGCATGTATAAATCTTGAAAACATTGTGTTAAATGAAAGGAGTTAGTCACAAAAGATCATATTCATATGCGACATCAGAACAGGGAACTATAAACAGAAAGTAGATTAGTGGTTACTTAAGACTTGGGAAAAGAATCATGTGGCACAGTGGAGTAAGCTTTTGAGCTATTAACTGAAAGGTCAGTAGTTCAAACCCATAAACT
>NW_006408727.1:202343-203438 GCF_000296735.1 Chrysochloris asiatica
AAGGTGTATGATTTGTTGAATGCAAAACTGATGATCTGCCCTTTGGACTTTCATTCAATCCACAATAAAAACCTTAAAAAAATAAATAAATAAATAAAAGAATACACCCAGCAAGGAAATAGGGAGAGTTCGTGGGGAAAGGGGGAAACTAACTTTAAATGAGAATGCTCCCAATAAGGACTAGTAGGTGATCTTTGGAGGAGATTGTGATCTTGTAATATCTAGTAGAAGGGGAACTGGAGGAGGGGCTTTTTCAAGACAGGAGAAACAAAACTGTTTGCAGGAAAACCATGCAGCACATCTACCTGATTGGGTTGGGTGCCCGATTTTGCAAAATTGAATTAAGAAAATCTCACTCTTGCTAAAATGAGCACAGATTGGATTATTTGCGTGTTTGTCAGTATCGAAAACGATTCTCACACCATGGTGATGAAATCTAATACAGGCATAGTTAACCCTGATGAGTGTCTATGAGCAGTCATTTGATTGAAGGGATGCTTCCTTGGGGGTGTGGCCTGCTCCCAATATGATGGATACGTGGGAAAGACTCTTTTTCGCTGGGAACCTGGGACTCTACAATTCTAAGTCATTCCTTTGATAAAACCTCTTTCTTTATGTATACATATATATGTTTCATTGGTTTTGTTTCTCTGGAAACCTGGTCTAAGACATGTTGTACCCAGGGAGTGGGGTTTTAGAGAAACAAAATCATAAGAAAGAGTTTTCTGAATTGGTTATTAATGTCTGACTCATTTTAAAGGCACTGATATAGAGTGGAGGCATGTCTGACCTCCACTTCATAGGAATCAGCCTTGGGCTGATTTTGAGTTTGGTCCTCTTTCCCCCTTGTGAAGCCAGAGGAAGTCAGACCTGGTCCCCACTTGGTTTAATCAGTTGGTGCTGTGAGCAGGATTCATTGCAATGGCTCCAGACCTGTGAAATTATGAGGTTTTTGTAAGAGAAAGAGAAAAGGAGGAAGGGATAAAATGTTTTAGCTGAAGGAATTGCCTGGAGTTGATGTACCACTGGATAGAAAAGATAGCTGATCTGTGGCCAGGGCCTACTGGAATCCACCCTGTCAGAGTCCCAAGGCCA
>NW_006408727.1:203893-206543 GCF_000296735.1 Chrysochloris asiatica
AGGAAAAAAAGAAATGACAGGCAGTTTAGCATTTTAAGTTTTGGAGGCATCAAGGCAAGGAAAGTTGGTCCATCAGAGAAGAACCCCCTCTAGGATTGAAAGTTAAAAAGAACTGGTGAGCAGTGTGCTTGCTGGTGACCAGTTGGGTCTATGTGTGAGTGGAACTGGGGGAAATAAAGCAAAGACACAGGCTGAGTATGGACATGTTCTATTGGCACATATTGACCTTGAGATATGAGGAGAGGGAAGGCTGGCTGGTCTGAAGTTTAGGGAGTTGTGTGACCTCCTAAGCCCCCAGGGCTCTGACCTAGCGCATGGTTAGCTAGGGCTGAGAGTGAAAGGGCCAGCTGGTGTGGGTGCTGGGAGGTGTGTATGTACCCAAAACTTATAGCTGGTGTCTATTCAACCTAGCCTGGATGGCTAGGGCTAAATTAACCAAATAAAAATAAAGATGTTTGATACTCTGAATAAACATCAATTACTACAATATGATGAACTGGGCTTTAATTTATGGATGCAGTTGCTCGAAATTCCAATTAAAATGAAAGATTCTTCATATCAAGGAACATGCTTGTCTCCTCAGAGCACTGGGTTGATAGGGATGGGTAATTTAGACATTGGTCATCCAAAATGGGGGCCTATAAAGGCATGAAGTGACAACAATATCATTAATATGACATACAAGTAAAACTTTACTGAAGTTCAAAAACAGTTGCCACAGGACATTGACAGGAAACTCCCAGAAGTTCAAGCCAGATTCAGATGAGGACATGAAATTTGGGATAACACTGTTGATGTCTGATGGATCTTAGCTGAAATCAGAAAATACCAGAAAGATGTTTACTTGTGCTTTATTGACTCTACAAAGACTTTCGACTGTGTGGACCATGACAAAGGATGTATAACATTTCAAAGAATGAGTATTCTGGAATACTTGCTTGCGCTCATGAGGAACCTGTACATAGACAAAGAGGCAATCATTAAAACAGAAGAGTGGAATACAGAATGGTTTAAAATCAGAAAATATGTGTGACTGGGTTGTATCCTTTCACCATACTTATTTAGTCTGTATGCTAAGCAAATAATATGAGAAATTGGATTATTTGAAGAAGAATGTGGCATCAGGATTAGAGGAAGATTATTAACAACCTGTGGTACGCAGATGACACAGCCATGCTTGGTGGAAGCAAAGAAGACTTAAAATACTAATGAAGATCAAATACTATAGACTTATGTATGGATTGTACCTCAATGTAAAGAAAGCAAAAATCCTCACAACTAGACCATTAAATGACATCATTCATTATACATGGAGAAAAGATTGAAGTTGTCCAAGACTTCGTTTTACTTGGATCCACACTGAACCCTGATTGAAGCAACAGTCAAAAAAATCAAACGATATTTTTCATTAGGCAAATCTGCTGCAGAAGACCTCTTAAAAGTGTTCAAGAACAAAGATTTCACTTTAAGGTACACCTGACCCAAGCCAATTGCTTCATTTGAATTTGGAACTTGGATAATGAATAAGTAAGACTGTAGAAGAATGGATGCATTTGAATTACAGTATCTGAGAACAATAGTGAAAGTACCATATCTGCCAGAAGAACAAACCAATCTGTCCTGGAAGAAGTTCAGACTTCACATGTTATCAGGAGGGGCCACTCCCAGAAGAAGAACATCCTGTTTGATAAAGTGGAGGGTCAGCAAAAAAGAGGAAGATCCCCAACAAGAGGAAGACCCCCAATGAGATGGATTGGCCAAGTGTCAGCATCGATGGACTCAAGCGTGGCAACAATTGTGAGTTTGGCCCAGGACCGGGCAGTGTTTCTTTCTGTTGTGCACAGGGTGTTATGAGTCAGTACCGACTCTATGACACCTAACAACAACAACATAGGGTTTCTGTGGAGCAGCTGGTGGGTTTGAACTGCTGACCTTATGGTTCAACTGACCTTGCACTCTATCATCTTGCAGAATCACACCAGGACTCCATAAAGATTGGGGTAATGCTAAAATAACTTGTTTTTTATTTTAAAAAAACTATATATATCTATATCCCTATGGGTCCTGGTGTGGCACTGTGGGACAAAGCACTGGACTGAAAGGTCAGTTTGAACCACAATATCGGCAGTTCTAACTAATCAGTAGCTCCTTGGAAACTCTCTACAGGAACCGTCTTGACAGCCCTTAACAACAGCATAGCTATAACAACAAAAACACTTTTCATATAAATATACCTACAAGGCTAAAACTCTATGCTAATTTATTTTTGAACTCTCTAAGAACCAATAGATCCGTTTTGGAAGAAGTGCAGCCAGAATGCTCCTTGGAGGCCAAGATGGCCAAACTTCGTCTCTCATACTTCGGACATATTGTCAGGAAGGACCAGTTGCTGGAGAAGAATATCACGTTTGGTAAGGTGGAGAGTCAGAGAAAAAGAGGAAGACCCCCAACGAGATGGATTGGCCAAGTAGCAGCATCGATGGACTCAAGCATGGCAACAGTAGCGAGGTTGACCCAGGATCGGGCAATGTTTCGTTCTGCTGTGCATAAGGTTGCTATGAGTCGGCACTGACTTGATGGCACCTAACAACAACAAGACACTCTAGTCAGAGCTATCATTATTACCCAATTGTAATGATGATTAGAATCA
>NW_006408727.1:207649-209491 GCF_000296735.1 Chrysochloris asiatica
GTGTGGGAGGAGGTCCACGGGTGTTAGGGGTGGTGTGACAGCACCAGTAATCATGCTGGGTGACATCAATCCTAGTAACGCCACTGCTAGGGGCAGCTCTGCGGTTACTTGGGGTCACTGTGACTCAAAGGCCAACTCCACGGCACCTCGCAACAGCAGCATTGAAATAACAGAACCAAAATAGGCCCATTGAGAGCATTTGAATCAGCTTCTCAAAAATTATAAACCAGGGAAGTGCTGGCTGATTGTAAACTCGGCATTTACGCCTCCTCATGACCTATTTGTTGATGGGAAAGTTTGAGTTGACACCAAGTCAGCATCTAAGAGTATTCTTAATATTAATATTCATGTAATTTACTTGCATGAACTGAGCCAGGAGTAGTAGGTCTCACATGTTGAGATCACTGCTGGGACAAACAGAAACATAGCAGTGGTTAGAAAAATTCATGTTGGCTTCATGCAAGTTTGCCATCTGCTGACATCCAACAGTGATGTGGACTGGAATCATTGTGTTCCCAGATGGCCCTTCACTGCTGACTAGCCTATGGCTTGAACATGTTCTATTGTTCTCTTAAAGCACTTTCTTCAGTCAAGTATTTCCAGAAACACAGAGTTTTAGAAAGTAATGAGTCAAAAGGATATGAAATGTTACTATTTTAACTGTTAGTGAATTCCTTGGACATCTTCCGTTAAGTTGTTTAGAACTTAATTTGAAGACCTGACTAGTTTTGTTGTTGTTGTTGTTGTTGTTTTTTACCTTTTATAAGATCAAATCTAATCAATCAGAAATTGGAAACTTAGAAAATGTAGAATGTCCTTAGAGGTTTAAAGGAGGAAGGAGAAAAGTGAGAACATTTGGATCACAGAATCCTCATCAGAGAAACCAAAACTGACATTCATGTAATTTCTTGCATCTTCAAATGAAGTGAAAAACAAAAACAAACAAATAAAAAATGTTGAGTTAAGTCTCCCTGAAGGGAGTCTAACATTATAAAATGTCATGCAATCTGTAATCTCACTTCTTCGGTAGATTTAGGGGCCAAATCTGGACAGGGTCTTGGGCAGAACAGGCTTTTGCAAAGAGAGAATGCCTACCGTGTCCCTAAGTAGGTAGAGTTACTCATTGTCACAGCCAAAGCTCTCCTATGGTCAAAAGCTTCTACTTTGTCAGCAGTCTCCCCTAAATTCCTGACAACACTCAATCCTTCTAGACTAGGCAGGAGGAAGAGTTTTTTGGTTGTTGTTGATTTTTTAAAACTAATTTGTGTCATCATATTGTTGTTGTTGTTTAAAATATTCACAGCAAAACAAACACCAATTCAACAGTTTCTTCATGTGCAATTCATTGACACTGACCACATACTTCAAGTTGTACAACCATTCTCACCTTTCTTTTCTAATTGCTCCCCTTTATCAACATAAACTCACTGTCCTCCAAACTTCCCATCTGACCTTTACTTCCTGTTCTCAATTTGATCTCAATACTGAAGGCAGACATTCTTAACTAATTAAGCTACCTTACTGTTTGGAATGCTATCTCTTTTTTTTTTAATGTTTTATTGTGAATTATATGGTAGTTTACATGGGGGAACTTTAATTTTACATTCATTCCATCCTATATCATCTCATTGCCATGGTTTCAATCCCCTCCATGCATCATCAACCACCCAAAGGGTATATCCCAGAAACCCGCCCCCTATACTTCCCCCTCCTTCCCCCATTTTTCGGCCCACAGTCCCTTTCCCTCTCCGGGTCCAAAGACCCCAGTCGCTTCATCACTTTGAGTCATCACCTCTGCCTCCATCTCAGGCATCTCTGTTTCTCTGGGTAGGATCCCGCTCT
>NW_006408727.1:209937-214397 GCF_000296735.1 Chrysochloris asiatica
TTGATCTTTTCCTTTTTCTTGTCTTCTTAATGACTTTTTGCTTTCTTCATGTATGATGTTCTTGATGTCATCCCACAACTCTTCTGGTCTTTGGTCTTCAGTGTTTAATGTATCAAATCTGTTCTTCAGATGATCTCTAAATTCAGGTGGAATATTTTCAAGGTCATATTTTGGTTCTCCTGGACTTGTTTTCATTTTCTTCAGTTTCAGTTTGAATTTGCATATGAGCAATTAATGGTCTATTCCACAGTCTGCCCCTGGCCTTGTTTTCACTGATGATATGGAACTTTTCCATTGTCTCTTTCTGCAGATATAGTCAATTTGATCTCTGTGTATCCCATCTGGTGATGTCCATGTGTATAGTCGTCTCTTATGCTGTCTAAAGAAGGTATTTAAAATGAACAAATCATTGATTTTGCAGAATTCTATCATGAGATCTCCAGCATCATTTCCATCACTAAAGCCACATTTTCCAACTACTGACCCATCCTCTTTGTTCCCAACCTGTTCAAGTTTATTCCCAACAATGGTAAAGGCCCTTAATTTCACCTCCCAGACAATCTCTGCCCTAAGTGTATGGGTTTCTTTACAGCAGATAATGAAAATTAGTTGTCTTTGTTACTTAATATAAAGGGGATACTCATGTTAATAGTGAGGGTCGAATTTTTTTATATATTACTGTATTCAGTGTGCACCTTTATATTGCCCTTTGTAAAACTTGTTTTTCATGACCTAAACTTAGTTCTTTTAATCCAAGAAATAATGCCTGGTATCAAAGTAACTATTTTCATCTGAAGCAGATTTTAATAGAATCTTAGTCAGTAGGTCTCAAATGAGGATCCTGCATATGAGGATGTTTAAAAATTAGCTGAGATGACCTTATGATCTTAGAAGGAGAACAGGACAAGGACAGTAGGATGTGCTTAAACCCACCCAGATAGTTATTTCAGGAATTAAGCAGCTGAGACCCTAAAGGTAGAATGTTTGAAGAAGTTTATTGCCTTATTGTTTCTTTTTCCAAAAATGTTATCTTGATGTTAAAATAGATTACGTGTACATCCAAATGTAATTTACCCTATGTAATGTGCCTGCTCATCTTGGAAAAATTATTCTCCCTGTCCTGCAGACTGCTGGCTTTCTGTTAGTAAAGGTTGGATTGGATTAAAAAAGATTAATTTGTCCATTGTTGGTCCTTTGCATTTCCACATGATTTTTAGATCCTCTTCTTAATCTCCAGTAAAATGTGGGGTTATAATAATATGGAATCTTTTAACCTAAGAGTGTGGCAAATCCCCCTATTTTATATTGTTGTTGTTGCTGTTAAATGTCAAGTCGCTTCCAACTCATAGCAACCTTGGAGCAACTGGTGAGTTTGAACTGTCAGTCTTGCAGTTAGAAGTCCAGTGCTGATACTACAGCATCATACAGGGACCTGTTATATTATTGATTTTTAATTTATCCTAGAATAAATGTTATAGCTATAGACTTTTCGATCTAGAAGTCTTTTACATTTATTCCTTATCTTTTGGGTTCTCTACTTATGCAATCACATTTTTTTTTTTTTTTTGCAAATAATGAGTTTTGTTTCTTCTTTCTGAGTATTACGCCTTTAATTTCCTTGCCTTGCTTCTTACACTGGCTAGGACTTCTCATATAATCTTGAAAGAGTGATAGCAGGCATCCTTATGTCTTTTCAGAACATAGGATAATCAGCTGTAAGTATGGTACCTACTACAGGGTTTTCCTAGATACTCCTCATCACTAAGCAAGTTGCTCTTTAGTCATAGTTTTCTCAAGGTTTTTATTGTGCATGGAGTTGAATATTTTCAAATAGTTTCTAATGTTTACATTTATTATGCCTGTATGTAAGTTACATTTATTGATATTCAAAGGTATTCTTGTTGTTATTGTTGTTGTTAAATGCCATCGAGTTGGTTTCGACCCATGACAATCCTATATAGGGCTTCCGAGGAGCAGCTGGTGAGCTTGAACTGCCAACGTTGTGGTTCACACTGACTTTGCAGTCCAGCGCATTAACCCACAGTGCCACACCATGACTCAAGTGCGTTATTATATATCAAATGTACTAGTTCAGGTCATGCATTTGAAATGAAGTCTAATTCTTTCCTATGTATCCCTGGATCAATTTGTATCTACAATCATGAAGGAGATTGGACTATAGTTTTCCTTAATTCTAATGTTATCAGCAAGTTTTGCTATTTTGGTAGTACTGAACAAAAAGAAAGAGGAAGTGTTTTGTGTCTTGTGTGAATGAGCAACTCATAATTTTAGTATAATGTCATGTGTATGTTTTAATAAAAAGAATGTGTTGATGATCAACTGCTTTAGGCGGGAGCATAGGCTGAAGATTCATTCAATAGCACTGAAGAAGCTGAAGCTACACTGAAGACACTGGCCAAAAAGGCTTCAGGAATCAATGGACTATTAACAGACATGTATCAACATACAGCTCCAATGCTGGAATATCTCACTCGTCTATATCAAAAAATCTGGAAAACAGCTACCTGGTCAGCTCGACTGGATGAGATTCAAATCTATGCCCATTACAAAGAAAGATCATCCTACAGAATGTAGAAATCATCTGACATTACCATTAATATTGTATGTAAGTAAAATTTTGCTGACAATAATTCATAATTGATTGCAGCAGAACATAGGCTCCGAGTTGCCAGGAATTCAAGCTAGATTCAGAAGAGGACATGGGACAAGGGATATCATTGCTGATGTCAGGTGGATCTTGTCTGAAAGCAGACACTACCAGAAAGATGTTCATTTGTGCTTTATTGACTATGCAAAGGCTTTTGACTGTGTGCATCTTAACAAAGTTTGGATAACATGACGAAGAATAGGAATTCCAGAACATGTCATTGCTCTCCTGAAGAACCCATTCAGAGACCAAGAAGCAGTTGCTCTCTTCCTCCACCCCACCACCTCATCCTTCAAGACTGGATGATAAATCCCAGGAGTCCTGGTTTATAATTGCAATATAAGTATGACCAGTGTTCCATTTCACTCCCATGGGTGTCCTGACTAGAAGGGTAAACTATAAGGTCACTCACTACAAATGAAAACTCAGCTCAAACTGCTTACTCCAGGAAACCATCCTTGACCCATCCAATGACTCAACTTGTTTCCAACGCACCCTTTGAATGTCGTTGTCACCTTTCATTTAATAGAATAAAATCATTCAGATGTTACCTCCATGAGTCTGAGTTTGAGGGGGTGACCCAGATCTTATCCTTAGTGCCTAGTACATAACCAGTACATGGTGGTGGTGGTGGCTGTGTGCCGTGGAGTCGGTTCCGACTCATAGCAACCCTGTACAGGGTTTCCGAGGCTGTAAATCTTTATGGGAGCAGAACTCCTCATCTTCCTCCTGCGAAACAGCTGATAGTTTTGAACTGCTGACCTTGCGGTTCACAGCCCGATTTATAACCACTACACTACCAGAACTCCTTAACCAATACTTAGGGATTGGTTAACTTTGTGCTTGGCAAACAGTGAGCCCCTTCAGGCCCACCTTCCACTTTCCTGCCTGCTGAGTGTCAGACGGGCATGATTTCTGTGCTGGCTCCCAGATGATTGGGTCAGGGTGTGTTCATGGCTGCTTTATGCCTTTCCTCTGCTACTTTGTGATGCTCCCTTTTTTTCCACTTTCCCCTAGACAGTGATGGGGCTCACCCTGCCTTTAATAGGGTAGGACCTAGTGGACCTAACAACAGCCAGGAGGATGTTTGGAGCGGACCCAACCATCCTCAGACTCTTCAATATTTGATTTGGTCTCTGGCTTTATATATAGCAGAGAAGCTTAGACGTAAGGCAGGGGTGAGTTGTTAGAAAGCACAAGTATTTAGTTAGAAGATGAAGGTTCCAGTCTACCCGTTCACTTGCTGAATGTGTAGTACTTAAGAAGTCACCAAAAATTCTGTGATCAGTGGTTTGTTGTTTTGTTTATATGCTAAGTGAAATGTCAAATAAAACCTATCTGACAGGGTGGTTGTGTCTCTCTAATTTGCTGTTGTTGTTGTTAGGTGCCATCAAGTCGGTACTGATTCATAGTGACCTTATGCACAACAGAACAAAACACTGCCTGGTCTTGCGCCACCCTCTCAGTCTTGCTACACTTGAGCTCACTGTTGCTGTCATTCTGCAAATCCATCTCATTGGGGCTTTTCCTCTCCTTCGCTGACCCTCTACTTCACCAAGCATGAAGTCCTTCTCCAAGGACTGCTCATTATCAGAGATGAACTCTCACCATGCTGGCTTCTAAGGAGCATTCTGGCTGCACTTCTTCCAACTCTAGATTTATGGGACGAGAGGGACTAAGAGCCTCTGCCTTCTCCCCATGATGGTTGTAAGGTGTTCGAGATAAACATTAAGCATGTTGCCTGTCCAGTCATCTTTTCTGAAATGAGTTACATAATGGCAAAGAGCCACCA
>NW_006408727.1:215662-216997 GCF_000296735.1 Chrysochloris asiatica
CTTAGAGGGGAGTTTGTCCTGAAGGAACCTGATGGCTTGCCTTGATATCTTCCTGGCGAACAGCTTGCTTATTCTTGTAGCTGCCAGTCATGCTGACATTTTTGTTTTGGGTTTTTCCTGATGATCTTTCTTTGAAGATGTATCTTCTGTCACTGTAGCTGTTCCAGGCTAGTCTGCTTGTTCTTTCTAGTGGGAATGTCTCACCTCATAAGGTTCTGGATGGGACTCAGGATTTCACCTAAGGCCCTTTACTTTGTGAAGGCTTTGCACTAGGCCTATTTCACTGGGCAAGTTCTAGAATCCCTTTTAGGTATTCCAATCAGTTATAGGTTGAAGACAGGCTTACAAATTTTCTGTAATCATGTTTCCCAACAATCCTTTATATCCCCTTCAAGTGTCTATTTTACAATAGTAGGCAAGGGAAACTAATACTCATAAGTCAGTCAAGCATTTTAGTATTATTTGTCCTCTTCAAGCTATACCTAGATCCCTGTATCCTAGAGCCCTGTTGTTCCAAGGTTAAGCATGCATCACTATTTACCTCTGTCCCACTTAGGCCATGCAGATCTGTCTCAGTGTTCCCCTATCTATCTTGTTCTTCTGCCTCCTCCCCCTTCTTGTATTGTCTTCCCCAACACCCGAACTAAACCCCCCACCCCAACCCCATTGTTGTGGTTACCTTGTTGTTGTTGTTGTTGTTAAGTACTGTAGAGTCGGTTCCGACTCATAGTGACCCTGCACAGGGTTTCCGAGACTGTAAATCTTTACGGGAGCAGAACACCTCATCTTTCTCCCACAAAACAGCTGGTAGTGCTGAACTGATGACCTTGAGGTTGGCAAGTTTGGCAGCCCGACTCGTAACCACTATATTCCAATAATTCTTCCCTCCATTTAAGATAGTCTATTTTATCCAGTAATCTACCTGACTTTACCACCACCTGGATCTTGTTTCCTCTGTGTTTACCTTCTTTCACATTGTAATTGCTTTAATTATAAACTGACCTCCCAGTTTCTCTGTTCTTATCATTTTATTTTGATCTTTACTCTTCCATTTGTCAATTGAGTTCAGGGTGATGCTGCCATATACATCATTCTCCAGTTGTTGTCTCTTCTTGTTAGTTCTCAGTCCACAGAACTTCCTTTAGGATATTTTTAATCGCAGGGTTGGCTTTGGCACAATTCCTTAGCTTCTGTTTATCCTGGAATGTTTTGCTCACCATTGTATTGGAGTGACAGTTTTGCTGGGAAGAAAATTCTTGGGTTGCAGTTTTTTTTCTTTCAGGGTTTTAGATATGTTTCCCCATTGCCCTCTTGCCTGCATGGTTTCTGTTGAGA
>NW_006408727.1:231340-266181 GCF_000296735.1 Chrysochloris asiatica
GGTGGAGGGTCAGAGAAAAAGAGGAAGACCCCCAGCAAGATGGATTGGCAAAGTGGCAGCATTAATGGGCTCAAGTGTGGCTTGATAGTGAGGTTGGCCCAGGATCGGGCAGTGTTTCGTTCTGCTGTGCATAGTGTCGCTATGAGTCGGTGGCACCAACTGTATGGCACATATCAACAACAACCTCTTAAAGCCCAGCTAAGCCTCTGTTTGGGAAGATGAGAGCTAGCATCACCTGGGGCGCTCCTCATGAGTCAGGTTCTGACTCATAGAGACCCTGGTATAGGGTTTCCGGGGGAACAGCTTGCAGGTTTGAACCACTGACCCTGAGATTAGTAGTCCAGTGCTTATGCTACAGCCCCACACCAGGAATCCTTTCCATGTCTTGTTGTTAAGTGGTGATGAGTAGGTTCCGACTCATAGCGACCCTGGTATACAGTTTCTGAGGAGCAGTTAAAGGGTTTAGCTGGTCACTAAATGTAAAGCTGGCTTATCTTGACTGTATGAGTCAGGTTAGCTCGTGCTGGTAAACATAACTTGCTTAAATTTTGACTCCTTATAAAGTTGTTTCTTGTAAATGGCCTTAATGATTAATTTTTGTTTGGCTCTTGGCCCAGGGAAGCCATTATAACTTTTGCCTCTGTAAAACTTTCACAGACCTATATAAGGAGCTCTGGTAGCGTAGTGGTTATGAGTTGGGCTGCGAACCTCAAGGTCAGCAGTTCAAACTTACCAGCTGTTCTGTGGGAGACAGATGAGACTTTCTGCTTCTGTAAAGATTTACAACCTCGGAAACCCTATACAGATTCGGAACTGACTCCACGGCACAGAACCAGTGGACCATGGTATATGTAGGAGTCCTTGTATGGTGCTGTAGGATAAGCAATGGACTGCAAGGTCAGTTTAAACTGCCAGGTCAGCAGCTCAAACTCACCAGCTGTTCCTCAGAAATCCTATACAATCCAGAACTGAGCAGATGGCACTTACCAACAATAGTATATACAGGAGTCTTGATGTGGCGCTGTAGGATGAGCATTAGACTGCTAACTGCAAGGTTGGCGGTTCAAACCTACCAGCCGCTCCTTACAAACCTTATACAGGATCACTGTGTAATGTAACAGACTCGGTGGCATGTAATAACAGCATCATTTATCTAAGCAGTCCTGGTGGAGCTATATGATAAGCATTGGACTGCTGAACTGCAAAGTCAACAGTTCAAAGCCACCAGCTGATTATCAGAAGATAATGCTTTCTGCTCCCATAAAGATTGACAGCTTTGGGAACTCTGTAGAGGGTTGCTAGGAGTAGGAACTGACTCAATTTCAAGGTATTTCTTTGGAACCTAGGTGGTGCAATGGGTTGAACTTGGACTGCTCACCACAAGGTTGGCAGTTCAAACTCACCAGTCGCTCCGAGGGAGGAACAAGATGTTGTCTGCTCCCATAAAGATTTGGTCTCAGAAACCCAATGGAGTAATTCTATTGTACTGTAGGCTCATTGAGTAGGAATCGGCTCCAGGGCAGTGGGTTTGGTTTGTAGTAACTGTGATGTAAACAAAGTCTGAGTTCCGGTTCTCTGGAAAATTGCTAGTAGGTGAACTCAGTGTCTGCCTTCCTAGAACTGTCTAGCATAAGCGTTCTCTTCTCCAGCCCAGCTCATTCTGTCTCACCCAATGAGAGTCCTCCTCCACTCAACCTCTCTTCCTGTGTCATAGCAACTGACTCTTCTCACATGCCAGCACCTTGCCTTGCCGCTGTTCTTCAGAATCTTTGGAGTTTTCCCCCAGGAAGTGTCTCCCCTTTATCTTCCAAAATGCCTGAAGGCTGGGTCTGGATGCTTCTAGAAAACAGGTCTGTTTTCATCCATATTTGTAGTGAAAACATTGAGGTGTCCTGAGCTCAACGTTGAGGTGTAGCAGGCTTATGGCCAAGGTCTCCTGAGACTTTGAGCACAACACCCAGGAGAAGGGCACAAAGCATGTCCTGCCTGGTGGACTCCTCCTGTCCGTGGTGAACTGTGCGTATCTCAGAGCAGCTCCTACACCAGGGAGCATGCTTTACCATCTGCATAATGGAGCACATTCATCACACCCTTTAATCAAGGTTTCTATCCTTTGTGTTGGCATCTTTTAATCAATTACATCACTGTCTCTTAGTACCAACCACACAACCACCCAAAGCCTGACCTCTTGGTCTACTCTATTGCAACCTTAGTTGACACAGCTAGATCTAACGCCAGCCCAACACTGACTCCCAACTCTCCAGAAGGAATGCTCAGCTCCATCAGTCCATGTCTATCTGGACCATCATTTATAAGTGGAATAAGCCCAAGGAGCACAAGACCTCTCTTATCCAGACATCCCTTCTAGTGCCTCAATATGTTGATTCTCTTTCCATTTACCTATCCTCTCTGCACATTAATAATGTGAATGCTTGTGTAATTAATATCACACAGGAATTGTGCCTAACACACAATTAAAGTCTATTGATACAGGCCATGATTATGTTGTTATTATTAACTACCGTCGAGTCAATTCCGACCCATAGCGACCCTGTACAGGGTTTCCGAGGCTGTAAATCTTTATGGGAGCAGAGAGCCTGATCTTTCTCCAGTGGAACAGCTGGTAGGTTTGAACTGCTGACCTTAAGGTTCACAGCGCGATTCGTAACCACTACTCTACCAGAGCTCCTTTGCCATGATTATAGTGAGTCTGAAATCAACCTTCATATAAGGGAGGAATAAGGACTTTCCTGAAGGACAGCTGAGCATTTTGAGGCTTACAGAACAAGTTGTTCACAGGCATCTATTCTTTTATTCTTTGATTTGGGGAGTATCTGTGATAGGATGACAGTCCTTGTTCAATGCCTCCTCTCAAGATGGAATATGCAGGAGCTACCAGTTATTGAAGCAAAACTGAATAATCATCAGACACAAAGAAAATGCAGCCCCGAACCTTTTAGTGAAGTTTGTTCAGTTGTAATGAGGCCAGCTGCAGCTCTCTTGATCATCACTTATCCTACGATTCTAGACAATCAAATTTAGGCAGTGCTGGCTTGTCTCTTCTGGCAAGTATCAGAGAAGGAAACAAGCCTGTGCAGTTTGCTTTCTCACTGCCGGCATTCTTCCCACAGCGATTGCAAAGAAATGTCTTTCAAGGGGCTGAATAAATGTTTTCCAGAGATTTACATTCCAAATGATGTTTTTAAAAATTCCCATTGAATTACCAGACACCATTTGTTTTTCCATTTCGAATGATTCTCTGCAAGCCTCCTTACTCACCATGGTTACGAAACAAATACGGTATGTCCATACATCACATGCCTTTATTTTTTGTTAAAGCAGTTGAAGATAAATGCTAAGAATAAATTCAGGGCAAAACAGTTTTTTTTGTTTTCTTTTCCTACTGAATGTGCCAAAAGTGGTGAACATGCCTTATTTTGGATTGCTTTCTGCCCTACAATTGCAGATAACTTGCCAGGACTACAAAGCTTGCTGTATTGCCTCACATGGTAGGTTCCCTTCACCCGAGCTGTAATGAAAAGTTACTCAACAAAAATTTGAGCGGTGGTATTCGAATGGGTCATTTTGGGGGTATTGTAGCAGTTTACAGCACAATTATGGAAAACATGTCCTGCCTTCATGTAGTTTCAAACAAACCAAGAAAGATGTTGAGAGTCATGAATTCTCCCCCCTTACTTTGGTGGCAATTAACAATAACAACAACTTTGGTGGTGCAGACACTAACCCAATGACCTTCTTTCATTGTTTTCTGTGGATTGAATGATCATTTTTCAATTCACTTTCCTTTTTTTTTTTTTTTTCAAATGCCTTTCCTTTAGGGCCATCTTTCTACAACTTTAGTCCTTCCTGGATGTGTCTGCAGCTGAATTTTCTTCCTGTATAGACACCAGCCATGTATTCACAGCCCTAGTCTATCTTGTTATTACAGGGCAGGAGAACTTTGTTTCCATCATTGTTCATTTCCTTGTAGATTCCTAGTACTGACCAGACTCCTGGTATAGTCCTCTAGGAGAAACACTAGACTGCTAACCACATGGTTGGCAGTTCAAATCCGCCAGCAAGTCCTTGAAAACCCTAAGAGTTGTTGACTTGAATCCGATTCTACAGCAAGTAACAACTAGTTCTGACCAGTAGAAGGCATCTCCTGTTCCTATTTGCTATTACTGACTGAATAAGGTGCTTCATGACTTTCTAGTCTGTCACATCCCAGGTTAAGAATTCCCTGTCCTTGGCCATGGAGGAGATATGCACAAGGATGCCCAAACTTGCAGATAGACCCATTGGACCTAGCTTCAATGGCTGGATGTTCAGAAGCCGATTAGAGGAAGGAAAAGTGTGGGGCGGGGGGGATTTAAAAAAAAAAAGTGTGAATTGCTACAATCTGATTAACTTGATCTATACTTATTGATGTAGCAGCTTAAAATACCAACCAAGAGGAAAAGAATCTTTACAGCAAGGATAATTTCCATCCCCTTTGTACACAGGGTTGGCAGGGATGGGCAACTTAAGACACTGGCTACCTAAATTGGGGGCTGTAAAGGCACAAAGTGACTGGCTTACAAGTTTTCAAGAGGGAGTTTATATTCAGAGTGTGTGGGGGAAGGTAGAATCCCCACTGTGTGGTTTTCATCCTGTCTTGGCAGGTCTGGTGAAAGGAGATGGGGACAAGACTCTCATGACTCAATAGTTGAGTAATTGTTATCGTGACTAATTGTGATCGTCACACCTGTAGAAGCATAAGTTTTGTAGCAAAAAGGTGTACGTGGTTGATCTTATAGTCCCGGAGGACCTGGAACCATCAGGGGAGAAGAGCGGGAGCAGAGTGTGAGACCCTACCCAGGGAACCAGTGATGCCAGAGATGGAGGCAGAGATGATGACTTGGAGAGGCAGAGCAGCTGAGGGCTCAAGACTCATGGAGGGAGAAGAGATGTATGCTGGTGCCCTTTGGCTGTTTGAATGATTGTATATTCCTGAGTGTTTTGGTGCACAACCAAAAAAAAACCAGAGAGGACAGAAACAAATACTGTTGAATGATGAAGCATGCAGGGGATTGTAATCATTACAATGAAATGAACTCATGTTCCCCCATGTAAACTATCACTCAATTCACAATAAAGACTTTCAAAAAAAAAAAGAATTCCCTGTCCTAGGCTTGTTACCACTTACTCCTTTTCATCAATTTAGAATAAACCTTTTTTGCCCTTTATCTTCACCCACCACCTCCTCTCTGGTAGCGTAGTGGTTACGAATCGGGCTGCGAACCTTAAGGTCAGCGGTTCGAAACTACCAGCTGCTCCGCGGGAGATGAGGCTTTCTACTCCCGTAAAGATTTACACCCTCGGAAACCCTATACAGGGTCGCTATGGGTCGGAACCGACTCGATGGCACATAACAACCACCACCACCTCCTCTCTGAGTATTAATCAGAACAGACATTTTCTTGGTTTGAGTCTAAACTTTTGGCGCAAGTTACAGTCAAAAGAATTATTTACAAGACCAAGTTAAACAACGTGCCCCAGAATTCTGGATTTTCTTTTTGGCATCTTGTTTTCTACCTCCTCTCTCTTGCTTTCAATCTTGCCCCCAAATCTCAAAAATCTGTTCTTCCTGGATTCTCTAATCTTTGCATGTTTCTTACGTCTTGACAATTTCCCCCACACAGTGGGGACTTTGTTCTTTGCTTTTTTCAACATATACTCACTGAGCACCCATCCTGCCCTCAAAGCCAACATTCTAGTTTCAGATTAATTCAGAGAATGGTAATTGGGTTGATACACAGTTATAGCAGAACTGAGTGGATGTCTAGGGGGTAGTAAAAATGATCATTTCTGCCTTGCTCCTGGCATATACTAAATATTCAGCTATTAGCTCAGTATTTAGAAATATGCTAATGAGTATTTTAAACGAGGACCATTTGAGCAGTGTTGCTATTGTTTTTAATCAAAACAGTTAAAATACTGTGTATCAGAGCAGAATGTGGGACCCTATTCAAAGAAGCAGCGACGCAGAGATCGAGGCAGAGATGAGGACATGGAGATAGTGCAGCTGAGGACTCTAGACTCACGGGAAGAGAAAGGCTGTGTGCTGGCGGCCAGGAGGCGGCTTGCAGAATGTGCCCTTTGGTTGTTAAAATGATTATATATATTCCTGAGGGTTTTTGTATACCTCCCCCCCAAAAAAAAAAAAACCAAAAAAAAAAAACCCGAGGAAATAGAAGCAAATACTGTTGAATGATGATGCAGAGAGATTGTAATCATTGCAGTGGAATGATGTGTGTAAAACCTATGTTCTCCTATGTAAACTATCACTCAATTCATAATAAAAACATTAAAAAGGTACTGTTCTAGATTTAAAAAGAACAAAAAGACATCGCAACTAAATGCTTGTATCTGGATTAAAAGTACATAATAGCTCTAAAGGATATTATTGGTACAAATCAGGGGATTTGAATTTTGACTGGAGGCACCCTGGGAGCTGCAATCCATCAAATGTTACCGAAAACCCATCCAGAAGTGCCTCCGAATAAAGCACAGGAGGCAATCTGCTCCTGAAAGACCACAGCATAGCGTAGCGTAGCTCTGCTCTGCAGCGCATGCGTCAAGAGGAGTTGGGACTGACTTTATGGCATGGCCCCTAGCTTCCCCACCCCCTACGGTTGCTAGGTAACAGTCCTGTATCAGTGTTATATTTTTTCAGTTTGATCATTATGTCATGGCTATTGGGGAATATTCATCTTCTGAAATAGTGGGTGTAAAGTGTTAGGATGTTGTGATTTACTCTGAAGTTTTTCAGAAAAAAATTAAATGTCTGTTTGTAGATCGAAGAATACACACACACACACACACACACTTGGTGGGGGAAGAAACATGGCAAAGTGTTAACTAAACACAAATCTAGATGACAGGTATTTGGGTGTTCATTATATTATTCTTGATTTTTATCTTTTCTGTAGCCTTGACATTTTGCAATAAACACAGTGTGGGAAATTTAAAAAAAAAAAAAAAAAAAAAAGGAGGGGATGCTATAAAGACTAATAATCCTGAATGGTTTTGAGGCAAAAGAGAATTCACAAATCAATTCTGAAACCAAACACAAATACTTTTTTATTTGTGGGATATCATTTTACATCAATTCCATTAAAACCTAAAACCAGTTTGCTGTACTCAACGTCGGTGGTATAAGAGTGTTTAAGCTGGGAGTCATAGGACTTGCACACTTTTATGAATGTAATGCAAATACTGACGACACAAAGCATTCACAGTTACAGGTTAGTTGCTGTTCATGTGACAGTAACCCTCAATAAGAAATTATTGTATGATAAAAAAGCAACCCACATTTTGGTCTCATTTACAGACACCCAACATTTCAAGTTGGTCAATGAAGTCTATACATTTATTATACAACATATGAAAAGGATAAAGGGTAAGGCTTACAGAGGTATCTCAGCAGTTGTAGGAATTAAAACCAAGGGAACAAACTAACTTTTAAAGCTTTCAGTATAAACTTCAAAAGTACTGTTAAAATGGAGACTGAGAGGCAACAGAAATTTGTTCTTGAACCAGAATCTACAGGTCTATCTAATCAGATTTATAAAACCTTCAGAGTTCATACTTCAAAAATGATACACGCAACATTACAGTGTGTAGTTTGTGGCGAATCAAATCATGAGATTTCTGACCTACCGCAGCAGTAAACATTTATGAGTTGTATCCTGTTATGTTAGAGTATTATAGCGTGGAGCTCAAAACACAAAGCAAAGGGAGAAAATGGGGGTAGACAGCTAGATTATTAAAGAAAACGCAACCAAAGGCATCCCAATTTATTTAACGTTAACTGGTGAGTCAGTGCTCAAGTTTGTATAACTCAGAGACATTTAAAGAAAAAGTATCCTATTATCCTGTTTGATCCCCTCTTTCTCCCTTCAAGAATAACTACACAAAATCAACAAAACCAAAGGCAAATATTCTACAACCTAGGAGTCACAGAGGTTTCATTTTAAAGGGTGTTTAAAGATTATTTGGAGTTTTCTCAGGATGCAAGATTATCCCTTTCATTTACTTTCAACTTATGCATCATAAAATAGTTTTTACTCGGGTTCTGTGGCCTCACATCAAGGTGTTATGTATGTGATGTAACATCTCTCCTTGCAACAACATTTTTATTTTGAAATGAACTGTGCTTTGCATTCAGAAAATTCTCCAGATTCTGACAACCACTTGTTAAGTAATTTTATCTCAGACTTATATTTGTTTTAAGCAAAACTGCCATTTATCAAATTAAAAACTTTTGCTTTTCATATGTTATCTGTTACCTTTATAGGATATGACTGAAATGGAATTCAGTTGGCCACTGGAATTCACACGTATTCACGGAACCTCGTTCAACATGGCGGTCTTCAACAGCTGTTGCTTGCTGTAAACATTTTGAATCCTTTTCAGATAGTAATTTGTACAAACTGATATTAATCTGTAAGGTGAGTCTATAAACAAGGAATGTATGCATAGTCACTACAGAGCATTAGAAATTTCTGGCTTATCGCGCAGCAAACCAAACCTTTCTACTTGGTATGAGGAAGGAAGTAGTTGCATTCTGCCAGGCCATGATTTCATTTGTGCACACGTACTCTGTCTATATACACAGCTTCTGTCTTTGGTGGTTCCATTAGGAAGAAAGAAAGGAAGGAAGAGAAAGGCTGAAAACCTGAACACTGTTTGCCAAGTTTCATGAAACTGTGGCCAAGTGTGGCATAGTCTGTGTAGTTCTTACTCACTGGATGCCAAATAAAGGTTCATATTTCATCTAAAAGACTGCTGGGCAGATAGATTTCTAACTAATCCAAACCTCGCCCAATCACTTACATGCTCAATCATGGGTCTTGCTCATAAACATAACATTCACTTGTTTAAACTGCACAAACGCATCAGTTAGCTTTGTCCTTGGTTAAGTCATTAGACTTTTGTGTTTTCACAGAACTTGAGGGACTGAAGGAGTCATTCAATAGCACCAGATAGTTGTGGGGAAAACATGTCACCTTGTAGATCTCATAAAGGAAGAGAAGGCAAAACCAAACCAAACCAACAAACAAGACCTAAAAATACCGCCCTGCGTACTCCTATTTCCTCCTCCACATAAATCATGGCTATCCCCTTACTGCACAAATTACTCAGGCGATGACGGCGCCCCCTACCGGGAATCAGATTTCACTCAATGCTGGTGTTTTTGTGCCACTGCCTGTAAGGAACTTTCTGTCTGGAAAAGCCTAGCACGAAGAGAAACAAATGGATAAACAAAAACCTCTCACTTATGAGATAGTTCTTAAAAAACAACAACAACAAAGAAACAAAACCTAGAAAATTTGACATCGTGAAAGCTTCACCCAAAATTCAAACCATAACTAAAAGTGCTTTGCAACTGTAAACTACCAGAAAACTCTAGGTTTTTCATGGAGAAGGCAGTTCATTCCAGTAAAAGGTAAACCAGTTTTACTTAGAATGACAAGCACAGCAGACCAATCACTGACCAGAAGTATATGAAAGGAAAAAAAAAAACAAGACAAAGGCAAAAACAGTGAAACAAAGTTTAAAATTCAAACCCCATTTTTTTTTTTTTAAAGAAAGTGCAATTTTAATTTTTTCATTTGTACCTATATCCAAATTACTATAGTTTTAACATTATAAAACAAAACAAAAACCCAATACCTTGCATGGTGTACAGTGGAAACGATTCATAGCATGGTACATGTCTCTGTGTTCAAATGATAACTTCCCCAATTTTAAAATGCTCCTTTGGTTAAGTAAACCAAATGACATTTGGCATATGCTACTGAAGAGTTAGGAACTCCCTCCTCCATCCCGAAATTGGCCTCTTAAACAGTAAAGATGAGTTCTGGCAATGTTCGTGCATGGTAACAGCTGTTTTGTCTTGCTTTCTGAAATGCTACATTTGAGACCAAATAAAATATAACAGGTTCATTTGAAAAAAGGGACTAGAAATATGCCACAAAATTATTTTTACAATACATTTTTGCAGAAATAATCTCTAGGTGTGAAGCTTTTTTTTTTTTTTTTTTATACACATATACAAAATTTAAACAGCAATATACACATCATCACAGTGAGGACGTTGGCAGATTCACCAATCTGTAGTGTAAATACAAACTGCAAAGCAGCCTTCCAAGAGAACAATGCCACACAGCAAGCAGAGCTGGCCCATTCAATAGCAGACGCCAAAACGTCCCCACAAGAGGGAGACAGTGTGAGGAAAGCAGCATGCGCTTTGATACGAACAGCAATTTATGGCTAATGGTTGACAGAACTGTGGTGACAGTGACTCTCTCGCTGCCGTGCATAAAGTCCTATGACATCTGTTTGTCTTTATACCATTCCACGAACTCGTCCAGCAAAACCGGCCCTGAAGAGAAGACAGAAAAGACAGGGGCTGTGAGGACGCTCCTGACAAGGAGGAGGAAGAGGAGGACCAGAAGGAGGAGGGAGAGGAGGAGGGCGTGGAAGGAGGAGGGAGGGAAGGCCAGTGTTAGGACTTACATGCTCCATCTTCGTCGTAGTTGCTGAGGTCAAGATTAATTGTTCTGCTGAACTCTAACACATTGCACCACTGGTCTTTGTTAATGACTTTATATTTTGATTGCTGATGGAGGGAAAAAGTAGCATGAATTACTGACATGTGAACTCAACACATGGGAGGGTTTCAACTGCTGTCTGAATCAACTTATCCAAGTTCATGTAAGGTTAACTCTTCGCACTGGACGTGTGGTAAGCACCAGGTGAGGATGGTGAGGGAGAGCAGAGCAGAATTTAAGATGACCATGTTTCACCACAACAGTTTTATGAGGACTCAGAATAAAAATGGCAAGCATATCCAAGGAACACCACTTTCTATCTCGACAAGTAAATTTGTTTGACTGCAAAAGGCCTGTTATATAAAATGGGACAATACCTACTTCACAGAGAGGTTGCAAGGATTTATGCAAAGCGCTTCATTCTGCGACTGGCACAAAGTTAGTGCTAACTCACTAATCCCTGACGGGATGGCACAGCTTACGGTCAAGCGGTCAACTTCAGAGGGGCGCTGCACTGGGCCATTCGGCAACAAATTACTAAGTGGTGTTCTTGCCATGGGACAAAGTGATGTTTCCAACAATTCAAACCTGAACTGCCTCAAGAAGTTTTCCAATTCCTCTTAGAGAAGAAATAATGCAATTATATGTATTTTAAAATAGAACATCCCTGCCTAGAGATTTAAAAAATAAAACTCAGAACCAACAATTTTTCAAACTCGTCACTAAAATCAGGAACATACTAAAGGAATACAAGTACAAAAAAATGCAAAGAGAGTTGAGATAATGGTTTTCTGGATGCAAACACAAGAAAAGCTGCAGTTAAGAAACTGGAGTTACTATTCGCTTTTTAAAAAGAAAAATGCAAACTAATCTATGTAATCAGAGAGAGAGAGACAGAGAGAGAGAAAAGAACAAAGCACAGAGGACAAGTTTAACTTTCTAAGCAATTAAAAGCAAAGCCTCGTCATTGAAGTAGCTAGCGGATGATATGCCAGGAATTGGGCGAAGTCAAATGTCCAGAGGTAAGGCCTTTCCGTTAAAGAATACTAATACATATAATCACACTCAATATCTTGCTAAATTCTTGGAAAACAAGAAGGTACTTCTGATTTATTTTCAAGCAGAGCTAACTTATTTCATGGGGGTTTTCAGTGATATTAGGACAGTTTATTTTGAGACAGACTGTCACGTAAATAAATATGTATATCAAAACTACTTTTCATACCTTTGCTCAGATATTCCAGGTTAGTGAGGTTCAAAGCAAATTCTAACAACTGTTGTCAAAGAATTGTATCAGGTGAGAGTTTTTCTACACTATTACTTAACATAAATGGTAAGAAGGCTATTTCTAGAGGGAAAGTGGAGTCAAGGTAGGATCTAGGATTTTCCAAAGACCCAACAATCTCATCTGTGCAAGCAAAGGACATTAAAAAAAAAAAGGGGGGGGGGGGTTGGGATAGGAGAACAACGAGGAGGCCACATGTGACAATCCAAGTATATGAAGCTTACATCTAGAGACTTCCTGTATGTCTCGTCAAAACCAGCTGCTAATAACAAGTAGCTCAAAATTTTTGATCATGAATGTTTAAAGCAAACACCCAACCAACAATAATTGAATAAAGTACAGGACTATTTCTAATACAGATCTGAAGAAAAGTTAAGCTGAAGGATATATTGCCATTTTGCTCATATTTAAATCACTCTAAGGCCTCCAAGTCACTTGGAGATGACAAACTCAAAATACCCTTGTTGATAATGTAACAAGGCAGATGGCTGTCTTTCTTGGCTTTTCACCTTTGCTTAATAAAATTAGAAATCCATCTAAAGCCAGGAAAATAAATTAAATCTATTGTTTTGAAGAGCAGTAAATATCAATGAAAGAAAAGCTCTTGAAATGGGAATGAGAAAGGGTGGTATGGACACGGCCTGGGCTGTTTCTGATGCATTTGTAACGTGGACTGATGCAAGACAACATTAAACATGTAGACAGACACGCTTCAAAACCAGGCTGCTGCTGATGGGCCACCATGCCACCATTAACTCCTACAGGCAGGAAGTGCAGGGCGAAAACGGTAAGATAGAGTTCAGTCAATATATTTGGTAGTTCTAAGCAAGCAAACATAACATTTCATAAAATAACAATTTGGTACCTCTAAGAATTGGTGAAAAACTGGAAAAAGGGGCCAGATTTTTCCTAATAACAGTCCCAACATGCACTTGGCAGTGTTTATGTCTAGGCTGCGCTGGTCCTTTTCCTGTTTAATAAACAAAAACAAGGATGAGCCGATGCCCCCAAATAATAAATTCCAGTAATCCAAGTTTTATATTTAACTTCAACAACAAATTAGTCAACAGCTCAATGATTACATACCATGGAGGCCCTGAATTGAGACTAAGGTAGGAAGGCCCCATCATTTTGGGTACTATATAAATTCACTGTGAGAAAGATTCATGTCAATTGAAGGATCACCCTAATGCAAAATCAATTAGTTATGTCATAGTAGTATCCACAATTATTTCCTGATATAAACAAAAATCTGTAACTCAATCACTTGCTTATTTGACATATATGACAACTCTCAAAATCCTAATTGTTGATCCCAAACCCATAACGCTTCTACATGGAGGTTGAAAGGTTTCAGTGCTCATGCTTAAGAGTTAAGTTTCCTAAAATAGAGTTGCTTACGTTTATTTCACTAGCAAATATTTTTCTTACACCTAAACATGCTGGAATTAAATTTGGCTCAAAATAAGAAACTGGAGCTCTAGAGCTTTTCTCTGAATAAGAGGATGCACTCAGTGGGGAAGTGTTGTGTCTACTTCTACAATCCCCCTTACCTGGGAATTGTTAGATGGGAGTCACCCTAGCCGAAGAGGCTTGACTAGCAGCCAAGCAAAGACAACATTCCACTACGAAATCAGAAAACAGTACATAAACCTGAACGTGGGAAGATTAAGTTTGTCCCCACTGTATTTGCAGTTAAGGATTCTAACTCCTCATTCCTATCCTTCTGACATGTTTTCATTCTGGAACTCTAAATGGGCAGTGTCTATGGAAGGAGAGGAGGCCCTGGGACTGTAACGTGGTAATCCTCCATAGGCAAAGCTAGCCTCGATGTGGTATTCTTGAGTAGAGTGGAAATCTGCACAAGTACTTTTCTACCAAGGGAAAAAAATGCCTGACTATCCAGTTGGGGGTGGAATATAAATGTTCACCAAGTCCAGGGACAAAACTGTAACTACTCCGGTCAGCCATAGAGGCAGTCATACAAAACTCCGGAATAGTAAACTGCTTTTCTCCAGGGCTCTTTAGTACCCAATGCATTTCTAGTCATGACACTGGACCTAAAAGTGTAGGTCTTCAACAGTACAGAAAATGTAAAGGGCTCCTCCTCACTCAGCAATAACACACAAGGCAGGTGGTGCCAGGATGGAAACCTGCCGCTAAGGAAGATGTGCACCAAAGTCTCAGTCCTAAAACGTAACAACCATTCTCGTACAGACCAGGTTACACGGCTCCGCGTCACCCTTCGCGGTCACGGGACACACAGCTGAAGTGTGGTTGTGGGTAGGGGTAGAAATCCCAATCCCAGCATTCTACGCAAGCAGGTGGGCCTTCTTTTGACAAGAGTTTTCTGCTTGTCCCTTGGCCATGTGCAGAGTGCTCACTCCCAGTGGAAAAGAGGATGATGGTACAACAGATGCTCTGGAGAATCCCCCTCTCACCAATGAAACCTCATTCATCTGGTGCATTTCAAGGGTTTACACTTCTGCAATGCACTGTGCAAGCAAATGGAAAACTTCCTCCTACCCTGTATCGTAAGTGTGGTAGACAGCAACAACACACCACACTATGAAGCAATCTAAAAGAAAAAATGAGTACACTGTTGAGAAAACATATGCGGCCCTGCAAAATTGGGCCAACCCCATCAGCAGCAGCACTCGCTGCCGACAAGGTGGCTCTGGGAAAGTTTTCCCTTTGTGCAGTTTGTAATCAATCACTGAACCCAAAATACCTAATCTTGCCTTGAGATATACATTGTGCCTTCTTTCAACATCATCAGTGCCTATACGTCCCAGTCACAATAGACATACACTAAGATGACAAAATAAATAAATCAAAAGGAACAAAAGACCTGGACAGACTCTTTGCAACAATATAATCATCTGACACACTGATGATCATGAAGGATTTCAATGCATGTGTTTGGCAGGGATGCCAAAACATGGAGGAAAGGCATCGGACTCACAGGGTTGGAGAGCTGAACAGCACTCACTTACTCCTGCTCTGCAAGGGTGCCAGACAGCAGCTCGTAATCACTAACACCATCTTCTGCCTAGCAAATAAGAGAAAGATATTACAGATGCACTCACTGATCACCGACATTGCCCGGGGGTGGACTCAAGGCTAAGGACAAGTAAGCAAACCAGAAACGCTACAGATTCCTGAGAGTACCACAGTCTAGACACCACAGCAAACATCTACTGCATGACAAAATAGACACTCTCAGATAAACTCCCTGACAATGATCCTAGTGGCAGTCTCTGCAAGGAGGTCCCAATTAAAACGGAAATGAATCTCCCAGGATGCATCAGGTAGCCATCAATATTATGGGCATTTTTTTTTTTTTTTTTTTTTTTTAAAGTAACTACCTTAACAAATTCAAGGAGTAGAGCAAAGCTATCCGGAAGCTCCTCACAAGGAATTAAACAGTATACTGTCAACACCAACTGCTCCCGGGACCTCTGCCCATGGAGTACCAAGGAGCAGGGGCTGACCCATGTTGTAAGGCTAGAATCTGAGCTGAAGGTGCCTGGAGACAGCCTGGTAAGGAGACAACTAGCATCCCCTCAAGGCCCATTAAAGGCGAACGCAATGGCAACTTTCCTCCCTGCCCATCTCCTGCCTCAAGATAAGTGGGTATATATTTCATTCAGCTGTAATTTAAAATAATAGAAAATGTTTTATTTACAAATTATAGTAACCGAACAGGTTCTATACAATAAAGATGTACCCACCCCCAAAGTATACTATTATAATCTACCTTACTTTCCTCCTTACATGGAAATTAAAAAACAGCAGTTACAGGATAAGATCAGGCCTCTAATAATACAGCTGTAAACCTCAAAGACCTTACGCTTCAAATATTCCAAGAAGTTTTGCATACAGTATTAATGCACTCCCTAAGCTAAAAGACTTATGAAGCTTCATACGGTTTTATAAAAGTTTGATCTGGAGTCCTAATACAAAAATAAAATTGGTTTGTGTAAGACTATTCCACACTAGGTCTTCCTGGAAGCTGTGAAAAGTAGACGGCTTTCTCGTAAGTAGCATGCGTGACTTAAGAAACAACAATGAAAACAAACAGGGTCTTAAGCAACAGGCACACACGATACTACAAAAATGAACTTACAAACATCTAGGGATCAGATAATGTACATATTCCCAAGTTACAAAAATTGGTGTGAATAGCTCAGAGGAACCCTGAATTATTAAAATTATAAAGGCAGATCTTTTCAACAGAAAAAACACGCTGAAATTTTCCAATAGTTGGGGTCCAAAAAACTATAAGCAATCATGCTGCACAAACATAAATGGGACCATCAAGTGAGAGATTGTTGGGTGAAATCAGAAGGCCTGCATTGAAGACTTCTGACATTTCAGACCACAGGGATTACAAACGCTGGGCAAAGACCCTGGCCAGTCCTCTATAATACAACTACTCAAGTAAAAGAACCGAGAGAGCACGAAAGAATGTAAGTCTTGAGCACAAGACATTTTTAATGCGTTGAAGAGCAAAGATGTCAGCTTGAGGACTAAAGTGCACCTGACCCAAGCCATGGTATTTTCAGTAACCTCATATGCATGCAAAAGCTGGACAGTGAATAAGGAAGACCATAGAAGAATTGATGCTTTTGAGTTATGGTGTTGGAGAATATTGAAAGTGTCATGGGCTGCCAAAAGAACCAATAGATCTGTTTTGGAAGAAGTGCAGCCAAAGTGCTCCTTGGAGGCCAAGATGGCCAAACTTCGTCTCTCATACTTCGGACATATTGTCATGAGAGACCAGTCACTGGAGAAGGATGTCATGTTTCGTAGGGTGGAAGGTCAGAGAAAAAGAGGAAGACCCCCAACGAGATGGACTGGCCAAGTGGCAGCATCGATGGACTCAAGCATGGCAACAGTAGTGAGGTTGGCCCAGGATCGGGCAGTGTTTCGTTCTGCTGTGCATAAGGTCGCTATGGGTCGGTACCGACTCGATGGCACCTAACAACAACATGTCTGCCTCTGAATCCAGTTTGGTTTTCTGGCAGCTCCTTGTAGATGTACTGCTACAATTGTTTTAAAATTATCTTCAGCAAAATTTTACTTGCATGTGATATAAATGATAGTTTCGATGGAGTCCACATTCTGTTGGATCATGTTTCTTTGGAATGAGGTCAAATACAGATGTCTTCCTACGAGTTGTTCAGGTAGCTGTCTTCCAAATTTCTTCAGTTAGATGAGTGCGCACCTCCAGTGCTCCATCAGCTTGTTGTAACATTTTCATTTGTATTCTTTCACTTCTTGGAATCATTTTTCACCAAGGTCTTCAGCGCAGCTTGCACTTCTTCCTTTGGTACCATCGGTTCTTGATCATATATTACCTTTTGAAATGGATGAATAGAAATGATTTCTTTTTGGTACAGTGACTGTGTATGTCTTCCATCTTCTTTTCATACTTTGTGCATCATTCAATATTTTGCCCACGGAGTCTTTCAATATTGCAAGTTGAGGCTTTTACTTTTTCTTCAGTTCAGCTTGAGAAATTCTGAATATGCTCTTCCCTTATGGTTTTCTAACTCCAGGTCTTCACACGTTTCATTATAATTCATGACTGTTGTCTTGAAATGCCCTTTGAAAATTTTGATTCACCTCTTGTACTTTCTTGTATCTTTCTTTCACTTTAGCTTCTTCACATTCACTAGTAAATTTCAGTCTTGTCTGACATTCATTTTTATCTTTTCTTTCTTTCCTGTCTTTTTAAAGACCTTTTGTTTTCTTCCTGTATGATGGTCTTGATGTCACCCCACAACTCTTCTGGTCTTCAGTCATTAGTGTCTAATTCATTAAACCTGTTCTTGAGATCATCTCTAAATTCAGATGGGATGTATTGAAGGGCAAATTTTGGTTCTTGCGGACTTGTTCTAATTTTCTTCAGCTTTAGCCTTAAGTGAGCAATTGATGCTTTTTTCCCCACTGTCTGCCCCTGGCCATGTTTTGGCTGATAAAGACAGTGGGAAACACTGTCTCTTCCCACAGATGTACTCAACTTGATTCCTGTGTGTGTCATCTGGTGAGGTCCATGTGTACAGTCACTTTTATGTTGTAATTTCATCACCACTCGCCTTAATGGTTGGTACATAATTTTGAATAGTAGTGATGTTAGCTGGTCTTCCTTGCAGTCATATAGATTTGATCCTCTCACAGACAGCACTGTGCTTAAAGACAGACTTAGAAATCTTTTTGATGATTAACGTGATAATTATTTTGATAATTCCTCTTCAGTTTGACATTGCTGGTGTAGTAAACCATTGACTGTCTGATTCAAAATATCCGATACCAGCTCACTTAATGCCTTGTATATGGGTCTTTATGCATTCTATTTCATTTTTGACAACTTCCAATTTTCCTGGATTCCCACTTTGTATACACCATGTTGATTTTTAATGGATAGTTGTAACTGTTTCCCTTCATTTTGAGTTATGCCCTATCTTTTCTCCATTTATGTCATTACAGTCAACTGTACTTTGAGGAGGCAGCTCTTCCCTAATCATATTTTGAGTGCCTTCCAAGCTGAGAGGCTCACCTTCCGGCACTATATCTGACAATGTTTCACAGCTACCTAGTTTTCATCTCCTGCACTATATCTGACACAGTTCTGTTACTACTCAGGTTTTCAGTGGCTAACCATTCAGAAGTAGTCTCCCTCTCCTCTTGCTAGTCTGAAAGCTCTGCTGAAATCTGTCCACTACACGTGACCCTGCTGATATTTAAAACACTGGTGGTATAGCTTCCAACACGCAAGCCACCAAGGTATGGCAAACAGACAGACTAGTAGTGGGTCCTACCATTAGTCAACAAGGTGTTCCCATCAGCCTTATCAACCTCTATCCTTTCTTATCAGCCTTGAGAACCACTAACAGACTTTGTTCTCTATGTATTTGTCTTATACACACACACGAGTGATTATCTGAACCACGGTTATACTGAAACTTCTGTTGGCTGCACTGTCGTATCAGCATTTCCATTCAAGGTCACTGCTGTGCAGGTATGAAAGTAGCCATCTGCAAACAAAATTTGAACTGATACTCAAAGGAAGGTAAAAGTTTCATTCAAAAAATCATTACTGGTGATGAGACAGGGATTTATCACTCTGAGCCTGAGAGTAAACGGCAAAGAATGAAACATCCTCAATTGGTGACCAAGAAAAAGTTCAAAAGTTAACCATCAGTTGGATGCTTTCAGCTTTCTGGGATTCTCAAGGGTCAGTACTGGAACACTATCAGGAAAAAGGTTCAACATCAACAGTGCTCATTACAGTGAGCTACTCATTGAAGAGCTGAAACCTAATCTTCATATTAAACACAGAGGACTGCTTGCTATTCAATATTCAATAGTGCTGTAATCTTGCATGACAATGCATGTCCATTCGCCTCTACTCACACTGCTGGCACTTTGTGAAAACTCCATTTTGAGGTGTTAAAGCAACCTCCCCATCATCCTGATCTTGCTCAATCAGACTTTCATCTGTTTAGTTCCCTGAGAGTATCCCTTTGAGGATGCGCATTCAACTCTGATGAAGAAGTGGAAACAGCAGTGCAATCATGGCTAGCAGCTCAGCCTAAAACATTTTAAAATAAGGGAATATGAATGCCTGTTGACAGATGGACAAAGTGTACTGAAAACCAAGGAGATTATGTCAAAAATAATTTGTCTCTTCTAAAAGTTGATTAATATAAACGCTACAGCCAGAGTGTGGACAATTTTTGACTCACCCTTGTGTGTGTGTGTGTGTGTGTGTGTGTATGTACGCTGTTGTTGTTAAGTGTCATCAAGTTGGTTCTGACTCATAGCCACCCTGTACAGGTTTTCTGAGGAGCAGCTGTTATATTTGAATTGCTGACTTTGCAGTTCAAACTGACATTGGGGGTCCAGTGATTATCCTACAGTATGGTTCTATAGGCCAAGCACTGGATCGCAAGATTGGTTTGAACTGCAAGATTGGCAGTTCAACCTCACCAGCCACTCCTTGGAAACCCAACACAAGGTCACTATGACTCTTTGGTACTTAATAACAGGGTCCCTATGAGTCAGACCTGACTTAATGACACGTAACAACATATAGATGTATGTTGATGGACATTTATGTTGTTTCTACATTTGGACTATTGTGAATAGTGCTTCAATGAACAATAGTGTGTGCGTGTAAGTTTCTTTTTGAGCATCTGATTTCAAGTCTTTGGGGTCTATACCTAGGAATGAAATTGCTGGGTTTTAAGATGGTTTGCTCAGATCAACCGTTAACACTCATGGAAGCAGCAGTCAAGAAATCAAATGACGTATTGCATTAGGCAAATCTGCTGCACAAGACCTTTTAAAGTGTTGCAAAGCAAAGATGTCAGTTTGAGGACTAACATGCGCTTGACCCGAGCCATGGTATTTTCAATAATCTCATATGCATGTGAAAATTGGACAATGAATAAGGAAGACCATACAAGAATTGACGGATTTGAGTTACAGTGTTGGAGAATAATATTAAAATGGACTGCCAAAAGAACAAACAGATGTGTGTTGGAAAAAGTACATACAGCAAGAGTGTTTCTTGGAAGCTAGGATGGCCAAACTTTGTCTCTCATACTTCAGATATATTGTCAAGAGGGACCAGTCACTAGAGAAGGATATCATGTTTGGTAAAGTGGAGGGTCGTAGAAAAAAAGGAAGACCCCCAATGAGATGGACTGGCACAGTGGCAGCAGCGATGGGCTCAGCCATAGCAACGATTGTGAGGTTGGCCCAGGACTGGGCAGTGCTTTGTTCTGTTGTGCACAGGGTCACTATGAGTCAGTACTTAACTTGATAGCATCTAATGACAACAACAAGATAGTTTAAGAGTCATGGTGTAGGCACTGTAGGATGAGCCACAGGTGGGTGGCTCCAACCCGCCAGCCACTCCTTGGAAACCCTACTCAGGGTCACTATGAGTCAGAACCAACTGACAGCACTTAACTACAACAAACAAGAGTTTCATTTTTAGTTTAAGGAACTGCCACACTGCTTTTTATAATATTTGTTTTGTATTCCTACCAGCAATAGGTTAGGGTTCCAATTTCCTGGGTAACAAATATTCACCAATATTTGTTATCTTCCTTTTTATAATACAAAAAAAATGTAATCATCCTTGTTGTTATGCGCCGTCCAGTTGATTCCAACTCATAGTGACCCTGTATAGAGTTTCTGAGGAATGAAATGCTATCTCACTGTGATTTTGACTTACATCTATCTGATGGTTAATGACACGGAGAACCTTTTCATGTATTTGGAGGTCATTTGAACGCTCTCTTTGATGAAATGCCTATTCAAGGCCCTTTCCCCTTTTATGATTGGGTTGTCTTTTGATTGTTGTCAAAGTTATATGTATATATTTACATTATGAAGTTCTTGTCAAATATATGGTTTCCGAACGTATTCTCCCAGTTGATAGCTTGTCTTTTCACTTTTTGATAAAGGTTTTTAATGCACAAGTTTTTATTTTTATGAGGTCTCGTTTATTTATTTTGCTTTTTGTTGTTTGTAATTTTTACGTTACCTCAGATAATTTATTATTGGGCTAGGTTCTGCTTTTTCTTCTAAGAATTTTATGACTTTAGTTTGTACATTTAGGTCCAAAACCAATTTAGCATTTGTTTTTACGTATGTTGTGAGACATGGATCCAGTTTTATTTTTCTTCATGAGGAAATCATATTTCCCAGCACCTTTTTGTTGAAGACACACTTCTTTCCCCATCAAATGGACTTAATACCCTTGCTAAAAATCAGCTGGCCAATTACAACTTCCTACAGGATAATTTTTGAAGTAAGAATGTGAGGACATTTTTCTCACCTCAGAGAAATCTCCCATTCTCTTTGGAAAACATTTATTCAGTTCCTTGAAGGCTTCCTTTTCACATCTGGGACGTTCTCCCTAACTTTACTATCTTCTCAATTTCATCTGAAATCACCTCAGTCCCTGTAAGGCAGCTCCTCCCAATTCCCTTCTGCCCTCAGATTTCTCACCTGAATCTGCTCCACTGTATTAATCTTTCTCTCTGTGCTAGAAAGCACCCGACTGCTGGGAGAAGAGCACCACCATAAAGGCACCGTCTTCTCAGTTCCCAGTGAGGCCCTCAGGGCTGCTGCTGCTGCTCTGTGCTTCTCACCCCAGCCCCGTCTCACCCTTCAAGTGTCAGCTCTCCCCAGGAGTTATAGCACAGCATCATGCCTGTTCGCATTGTCTTGTTCTTACAAAGTTCTTTTCAAAAGAAACACCAAAGGGGAAAAAAGGCTATTTGTATTTAAAGTAATTCAGATAAAAATACTTGTTTCTATAATAAAGTAAAATTTCCTTTTGGAAAAAAGCTCCTGTTCATAAAAACAAAAAACCAAAACCAAATCCACTGCCATCCTGACTCACAGTGACCCTGCATAGGGTTTCCGAGGCTGTAAATCTTTATGGGAGGAGAACGCCTCATCCTTCTTCCAGAGTGCCTGGTGGAGTTGAACTAACACCCAGTCCAGCGTTTACTCTACAGTGCCAATAGGGCTTCTTATTCATAAAAAAACAGAAGCAAAATTCGATTTACACACCACCATTTCTCCCCATCAGGATTGGAGGAAGACTCATTAACAACCTGCTATAGATATGCAGATGATACAACCTTGCTGTCTGAAAGTGAAAAGGACTTAAAAAATATTTACTGATGAAGATCAAAGACCACAGCCTTTGGTATGGATTACATCTCAATGTAAAGAAAACAAAAATATTTGCCACTGGACCAATAAACAAGATTCTTAACAACGGAGAAAAGATTGAAGTTGTCCAAGACTTCATTTTTCTCGAATCTACCATCAACACTCATGGAAGCAATAATCAAGAAATCAAACATGTATTGCATTAGGCAAACAGTCTGTACAAGACCTCTTTAAACTTTCAATAACTTCATATGCATGTGAAAGTTAGACAGTGAATAAGGAAGACCATAGAAGAACTGATACATTTGAGCTATGGTTTTGCAGGAGAATATTAGAAGTACCACGGATTGCCAAAAGAACAACAAATCTGTGTTGGAGGAGGTACCGCCAGAGTGCTCTGTGTTAGCCAGGATAGGCAAACATCGTCTCTTATACTTTGGACGTTATTTTCAGGAGGGACCAGTCTTTGGAGAAGGCTATCATGTTTGGTAAAGTGGAGGGCTGAAGAAAACGAGGAAGATCCCCAATGAGGTGGATTGGCACAGTGGCGGCAGTGATGAGCTCAGGTATAGCAACAATTGTGAGGTTGGCCGAGGAGTGGGCAGCGTGTCATTCTATTGTGCATAGGGTCTCTATGAGTCAGTACTGACTTGATGGTACCTAACAACAACAGTAGCCCTCTAATGGACCCTGGGCAGCACAGAGGACAAGCACCTGGCTGCTATGAAAAAGTCTGCAGTTCGAATTCACCAGATGGCTCCATGGTGCTTCTGTAAAGATTAGAAACCCTATGGGAAGTTCTACTGTGTCCTATTGGGTCACTATGAGTTGGAATTAACTCAGTGGCAACTGATTTATCTTCTTAAGATGGCTCAAGTTGTTGATAGTCAGGGAAAGTGGTGAGGCTCTGTGGGCAGGGCAATGGCCTGGTGTCTGGGGCAGGAGCTGGGCCTTCATGCTGGCCCTCCCACCCCCGCCAGCTCCATTTCAGCATCGAAATAAAGGCAAGACTACACCATTGGTCTTAAAGTGGCATTGTGGGATAAAGCACTGGACCGCAAGGTCAGTTTGAACTACAAGGTTGATGGTTCTAACTCACCAGCCATTCCTTGGAAACTTTATACAGGGTTGCTATGAGTCAGAACCAACTTGACAGCACTTAACAACAACAATGACACATGTGGAGTGTGGTGGACCCAAAGGATAAGCACTGGACTGCAAACCATAATGTCTACAGTCAGAGCCTGCCAGTCACTCTGCGTGAGAAAGATGAGGCTTTCTGCTCCCATGATGATGGAAACCCTATACGCAGTCACTCTGAGATAAAACCGACTCAACGAAACTTAACAACAACATGATATCTGTAAAACTTGAGTAAGTTCAAATCAAAGGCAAACTAGGAGAGTCCTAGCATGGTGCTGTCGATAAGCACTAGACTGATAAATGCAAGGTCAACAGTTCAAACCCCACCAGCTGCTCTAGGAAACCCTACACAGGGTTGCTATGAGTCGGGACTGACTTGATGACATACAAGGTCTTGATGGTACCAACAAGGTCTGAGGTGAGGAAAGAGGCTGTTGCCCCAGGGAAATGCAATCTCTGTGGGGAAGTGTTAACATTTTTGGGGTATTTTATTTCCTGGGATATTATAGTATAATGCAGAATATTTACTATAGCACATGCCACTGCTACTTAGGATGTAATACTTTAGATATTAAAATTGAAATACATGAGAAAATTAAAAGTATGATTTTTTAAAATGTGCTGTGTTAATTATAAGCCATTATCACTAAGAATTTTCTGTAGTAGGAAAAAGAATGATTGAAAACAAAAGAGAAGGGGCGGGAAGGCAGAATGTACCCTTTCACGTGACCACTCAGAAAACTGTACAAAACCCAGGAAATGATGTCTTTCACACACTGCAGCAGAGTCAGCACAGGGCTGCGAGCCCCAAGATGCTGACTGTGCGCAGGGGTTTCAGGTTAAAGCACAGGAGAAGGAGCCCACACAGAGCCCAGTGGTCGTGCTAAGTTGAGGAGACAGTCTGGAGTCTGAAGAGGTTACAAAGAGTAGGATAAAATATAAGCAAGGAGAAACTCATACAGAGAAAGAGCTGGAAATGTCCCCTCAAGTCTTTGGTTGAATATTTATCCACACATGTGTGATAGTTGGGAAAGAACCAGCACAAATAAGTATGCAGAAATTCCCGAAGCATATCCAGAGCTGAGAGTAAGTCTGTATTCCTAATGGTCAGAGGAGGGAGATTCTTTAATATATGCAGCATCGAGTAAAACCATAATCTTGTCTCAAAGAATCAAACTGATCCCAGTAACTTCATGCACCGGGCCGGGTGGGGGAGGGGGGAGGAGACTCCAATAATATTTTCAAAACTAAAACAAAATTAAGCAATCAACGAGATAAAATTCACAATATCCAACACTGAATTTAAAAAACAAACAAATTAGTAGACATGCAAAGAAGCTATAAGTGGTGGAGCTAGAAGACAAGGCTATTAAAATGCCTATTATAAACATGACCAATGTTCAAAAAGGTAGAAGAAAGTATCTCAGTGATAAGAGAAATGAAAGAGTTAAGAGACCCATATGGAATTTCTAGAGATGAAAAAAATAAACTGAGAAAAATAAATATACTGAGTGGGATTAACAGCAGATTAGACACTTCAAAAGAAAAGAGAAGTAAATTTGAAGGAACAGAAACTATCCAAAATGAAAAAAGAGTGGGGAAAAACAAAACAAGACGTAGCACCAGTGACTTGTGGGACAATGTCACACTGGCTAACAGATACAACTGTAGTGCCAAAAGGAAAACAGTGAGGGAACAGAAACAAATGTTTGATGAAATAATTGTTGAAAGAATTTCCAGAGTTAATATAAACTAAAAACCTACAAATCCCCAAAGCTCAACAAACCTGAAGCAGAATAATCAGAAGGGAAATGATAGCAGGGTACATCATAAGCAACTTGCTGGAAAAGAAAAGAAAAGCAGTGAGACCACAAAACAAAAACAGACAAACGGTTACAGAAGAAAGATGTACGTATGACATCATGCTTATCATCCCAAACTATGGACAAACCATGGAAAGACATCATTTGAAAGTACTAAAAGAATATACTAGCTATCTAAAATTGTTTACCCAGAGAAACAGAGCTTTCTCAATTAAAAACCAAATAAACATTTGGAGAATTTATCGTTAGCAGAGCTACACAATGAAAATATTAAAGGAAACTTTTTAGGCAAAGGAACATGATACAACATGGAAAGCTGGATGGAACCAAAGGAATTGAAGAGTACAGAAATGATATATAGCAGGGTAAATTTAAAAGACATTTCCCCCCTTCTCAAAATCTCTTTAAAGGAACCCTGGTGTGGCACTTGTGGCACTGTAGGATAAGCACTTGACTGCTAACTGCAAAGTCAGCAGTTCAAACTCCATACAGAGTCATTAGTAGTCAGAATCAACTGGACAGCACTTCACAACAACAATTTCATAAAAATAACACTTCTTTTAAAAATTATACAGCATAATGGTTTAAACATCTCAAAAAACATACTGTGAGATGCAATCAGAAGCTCTGTACAGAAAACCCACTTTAAACATTAAAAAACAAATAGGTTCAAAGTAAAAAGAAGAGGAAAGGTGTACACCAGGTAAGCTTTAATTAAAAGAAAGCTAGAATGGCTTTCTTTATATTAGACAAAGTAGACTTCTGAACTAGAAATACTACCAGGGATAAAAAGTGACATTTCATAATGTTAAAGGGGTCAATTCAACAAGAGGACATTACAATACTGTATGTGCTTCAAAATGTATGAGGCAAAAACTGGGAAGTCACAGGAGAAACAACTACAGTTGGAGAGCTCAACATTCCTTTCTCAGTAATTAAAAGAACATGTCGACAGCAAAGCCAGAAGGATCTGGAAGGCCTGAACAACACTATCAGCCGACTTGACCTAACTGACATTTATGGAACCTTCCAGCAAACAACAGCAGAACAGCCATTCTTCCAAGTGTACAGAAAACAAGACTCACAGCTGACCACACTCAGGAGCCCAGATCAAGTCTCCATAAGTTTAAGCAGATAGAAATGATACAGGATATGTTCTGTGACCACAACAATTATCAGTAACAGATATCTGGAAAACCTGCAGACTTGGAAAATAAACAACATACTTAAAAAAAAAAAAAAAAAAAATCACAAAGGCAAGTGGAAAATATTTTGAACTGAATGAAAATAAAAATACACCATATCGAAACTTGTAAGATAGTTTTAAAAGAAAGGACTCATTAACAAACTCATAAGAGCAGAGTTTAGCTGACCTGAATCAAGTTGTTAATTAAGTATTAATGAATTATGGTGGTGGCTATTCATCATTACCGAAAAATACTTTATTTGCCAATATTTATTGAGACGCTCCAATATTTTGCCAGGTAATATTTAGGCCTGTGCCCAAACAAGTAATAGCAGGCCTATGTAAGTGAAGGCAGCAAGATCTCCCTCGGGCAAGATGATCACAGGAGGCTGCTCAGAGGAAACATCTTGGGCCAGAAGCTTGCACTGGACAGAGCTGTGTGAGTGTGGAAATAGGGTTGTAGGCAGCAACCCACCTTGACTAAAGGCAGAAAGGCCAAAAGGGCAGGAGGCAAGTTCCAAGAATAGCTATATGGGTATCACAACACAGAAGACACGTGGGAGAGGAAGGTGGGTGTTTAGTGGAAAGTAGCAATAATGCAAAAATCCTGATGGAGGGCCCCACTGAGGACTGTTTAATCTCGTCTTACATATGACTTAGAATTCCCCATCGAATGACTGCTAGGGCTGAACTGGCAGAACTCAAAAGGGCAAATTGTGAAAAAAAAAAAAAAAAAAAAGGAAAGAATCATGTGTTTTAAAAGAAAATTATTAAGAAATGTAGTCTGTCAAGAAAGCCCAGTCACTGGACTCTCCCAGACTTGCAGACATAAAAGAAAACACATTCTTGAGTAAAGTATAATTGTCTGGGTTGTTTGGATGAATACAATGCCAACGACCATTTCAGAATTTGCTATCTAGGAGCAGGCAGAAAAAGAAGGCTTTTATTTCACGCCAATGGAATGACTCTCACATACTTGGGCCTGGTTACTATGTGACACACGGGATGGCCACATTTCACAACGTTGATTAGAAAACTAAACTGCACTCGAGTAAAATTAACTGCAATTAGCTTACATTTGAAATTCCAATGACTTTCAAGTATAGCAATAACACTCAATGCGAAACTGGATTGGGATGCTTTGCTTATTCCAGTAAACACAACGAGCTAAGGTTTACTGTTTTGTATGAACTGGGAGGGAAAAGCCTTTCTAAGCTGATCTGAGAGGCATTTATTGAGGACAGCATCTATGACATGCCCATTTATAAGCCACTTTTGAAGCCAATCACAAGAGCAATCAGAGGCCTCCCACGACAGCTTTTTCCTGCCATGCGCTAGGTTTGCCCAGAATCGGGGTAGGTTTAAAAAGTGTCCATGTAGAAAGAATTGCAAACTAGCATCCTGGGAGTGACTAATTTAACTTTCCTGCTGTGGCACGTAAAGTCAAACCTCAAGATGCAACGAAGAAGGAGGGAAGGGGGGGAGGGAAACATCTGGATAGGCTCCAGAACACTCACCCGTGCAAAGTCAAACGCATATCTGTAAATAAGTTTAAAGTTTGTAGAGTCATTTAATAACGATCTTAAGTACTCCAAAGTATTTCTTAGTTTTTCTGTGGTATCACATCTAGAAAAACAGAATAAAGGCAAATTATAACCTGAGTTTTTCCTTAGTTGGGGCACTAACAGAAGGAAAGACTAAAAACCCTAAAATGGGAACACACTCTTGCTAACCGAGTTTTCTATACTTTTTACTGTAAAGTTTATCAAATGTACAGAAGAAATGAAATAGTAAATGCCCATGGACCCTCCCCCTGGATCTGCCAACGAGCACGTTGTCACATTTGTGTGCACTTTTTCTCTGAGCTGTGTGAAAGCTGCAGACAGGATGGCACACTTCACCCTTAAACGCCCCCTAAGTACAACGGTATTCTCCTCCTAAACCAAAATACCATCATTACTCTTTTTTTAAAACCATCTTATTAACTTTCTTAACTAATATACATTCCAAATGCAAACGTCCCAATTGTCTCCAAAATTTTTTGATAGCCATTTCTTCCCAATCCTGGATCCAATCAAAGAGCATGCATTTCTTGTAGCACTCTAATTCATCAGAGTGAGCGCTCCAACTTTTTCTTTCTTGACATTTTCATTTTTTTGAAAGGTCCACACTCTTCAAAATCTCAAGTTACCAGATAAATTCCTACAGTGGCTGCAACATGACAATAACTGTGAAGATGGCGTAGGACCATTTTGCTGTTCACTGGGCTGCTGTGAGTCAGGACCAACTACACGACACCTAACAACATTTAGGCTTCATCCTTTCGACAGGGACACTATATGTGATGATGTGTCCTTCTCAGTGTACCCCATTTTAACAATAGAGTCCTGGTCTGGCGCTGTGGGATAAAATATAGGTCGGTTTGAACAGCAAGATCAACAGTTCAAACTCACCAGTCGTTCCTCTGAAACCCTACAAAGGGTCACTGAGTCGGAACTGACTCAACGGTATTTAGCATAGCACAGCACCCCCATATTGGTGCTGTCGTCAAGTTGGTTCTATCTCAGAAGATGCTTTGACGATACGGCTATTCTGTTCTTCACTAACGTCCTGTGCCCAGAGGATACAAAATCCACAGATAACATCATCCTGAATCAGTTACTGCATTGGTAGATACAAAGTGGTGACTGGCCAATCTTATCCTTCCTTCTACATTTACTGCCTGGAATCCTTCTGTAAAGAGTTCTGTTCAGCACTTTTAGATTTTTTTGAATTGATGGGTTTAGAGTTTTGAGTTCCATGTGCTGCGATCTGTTGCTGTCTTTATTCTTTCGGATTGATGTACAAACTGTCCCAGTCTGGGTACTGGTCCCTTCAAGCTGGCTCCAGTGTCATTCCGACAGGTTCCCATCAATCTTTAGGCAGTTCCTAGCTTTCTGGAACAAGATGTCCCTGCTCACTTTGTCCGTTCCCTGTCCCAGATTTGAGATCAGTCATTTCTCCAGGGAACCAGGGTGAGGAGAACCTGTTTTCAATGGTTAGTCACACACTGTTTACTTTTCATAAGGAAGTAAACTAATTGGTTATCTTTACAAATTAGTTTTCTGTTTGCAATAAGTACCAAGAGTATCAATAATATGAAAGTGTTTCAATGCTGGATATGCTTCCTCGTGTTTCTCCATAAAGCATTACCTACTAAGTATAGAGAACACACACTGAAAGTATTATCAAAATAAATATTCTGTGGATTTTATAAGCTTACATAGGTTGTTGTTGCTGTGTGCCGTTGAGTCGATTCCGACACATAGTGAACCTGGATAGGGTTTCTGAGGAGCAGCTGGTAGGTTTGAACGGCCAACCTTGTGGTTTGTCGTCTAGTGCAGATTTCTACGGCACCACACCAGGAGTCCTTACATATGGTTCATAATAAAATACACCAATTTCTTTTTCAGCAATAAAGTTGCGAAAAATCCTTTCTTTGCAGCGCATTACAAATACATTCCCATGATCTCTCTGTTGAGATGAGAAACCATCTCAAAGTAAAAAATCAAGGGTAAATATTTAATTGCTATGGGTCCAGAGTAATTTAGAATGTTCTTTAGTTCTTTCTGATGTTTGGTAATAATAAACCTAAAAAGGTTACGTTGGAAAAGGTTTCTTTAAGGGGCTGGCACATAAGCTGAGAGGTTAAAGTCAAGCAAAAACTAGATTGTCGGGGAGGAGGAGCAAGGGCTATCCAGATCTGAGCAGCAGCCATGAAAACAAAAAAAAAGGCCCAGTGGCTGAAGGAAGGATTACCAAGCCCAACGGATGAGAAGAACGGTTATAGCTAGAGTGGGAAAAAACGAAAAGGAAAAGTGGTACCAGATGAGGCTGAGGAGGAGCTGGAGCTAGCCCATAATGGGTTTCTGAGGTCCACAGTGAGTGATTTTTACAATTGAATCCTAGAAACAATGGAAGCTGCTTCCCATCGTAGGAGTGAGCACGATCAGGCTCACATCTTGAACAGCTCTCTCTGTGGAGAAGGGCTTGGGAAAGCGAAAGAAAAGACACAAAAGTAGGCATTTTACATCAGGGATGATGGAGACTACGGCACACAAGGAAGCTACAGCAAGAATGGGAGCGGGGCTTACTGTACATTAGGCGCTGTGCTGTCTGGTTTAATTTTTTTAAGCATGTGTGCATAAAATCATGATCATGATGATGATGGCAGAAAGTCAAAGATGAGGGAAATTAGCTAACCTAGAAACATAGAAAGTCGGCTCCCTGCTCTTCCCTAGACAGGATAGGATGGTCAGGACCAAACCCACCGGAAATCAGCTAGTGCCCAGTGAGGGGAAGAAGAGCAGATGTTCACTTTAACAGATACAGGAACAGAAACCACTCATTAAGAGGGCCACTGCTCAATTAAACAAAGTAACTGTGAGTCTCTGGACCAAGCAGCAAGGCCAAAGGGAAAGTTGTGCAGCGTGTTGGAAGTGAGTCCAGTCACCCTGGCAAACCGATGTCCCTATGTAGGATAAGCACTTGATCACAAAGTCGGTTTGAGCCACAGGGTCAGCAGTTCAAATCCACCAGCCACTCCTCTGAAATCCTATACAGGGTTACTATGAGTCGGAGCCAACTCGAAAGCACTTAACAACGACCGAAAGATGCACAAGAAATCTTATCCAGACTGTAAAAAAACAACCGTCTCCTTAAGTATAAAATGCGCTGAGTTGTATTTCCATTTCACTGATCCTTATTAAGGATGGTTACATGAGTTAGAGCTAATTACAAGGGGTTTCAAAAAATTCGTCAAAAACACTCGTTATCTTTCTTAATTCCATTTTCCACAAATTTTTTTGACGTTCTCTCATATTGTCAGTAAAGAGAGTTTCACCTGTTTTAATTGGCACCTTATCCAACAGAGCAGTGTCTAGACTAACGCCCATGAGGTAATAGGCTGTCACTGGGCCCGGAAGGAACCTTAGGCTGCCATCTAGTGGGCTCTCCCATCAGTGTCTGTTCCTCCGCAACTCCATTAGCAAAGGGTCTGTGAAGAAGCAGGCTTGGGAAGTTCAAGCCACTAATTTCTGCCCTAGTGGTGGTGGTGGTGGTGGTTATGTCTCTTGGAGTCGGTTCCGACTCACAGTGACCCTGTACAGGGTTTCCGAGGCTGTAAATCTTTACGGGAGCAGAAAGCCTCATCTTTCTCCTGTGGAACAGCTGGTAGTTTCAAACTGCTGACCTTGCGGTTCGCAGCCCAATTCGTAACCACTACGCTACCAGAGCTCCTTTATGCCCTCGTAGGAAGCTGTCAAGTAGGTTTTGACTCATTGCAAACCGGTACAGGGTTTCTGAGGAGCGGCTGGTGGATTTGAACTGCCAACCTTGTGGTCAAAACCGATTTAGCGATCCAGTGTTTATACTACAGTGCCACCCCAGGACTTCTAGTATAAAGTTACTGTTGGTTGTTGTGGTTGTTGTTGTCAGGTGCCATCGAGTCGGAACCGACTCATAGCGACCCCATGCACAGCAGAACGAAACAATGTTTGATCCTGGGCCAACCTCACTACCGCTGCCACACTTGAGTCCATCAATGATGCCACCTGGCTGATCCATCTCGTTGGGGGTCTTCCTCTTTTTCTCTGACCCTCCACCCTACCCAGCATGACATCCTTCTCCAACGATTGTTTCCTCCGGACAATATGTCCAAAGTAGGAGAGACGAAGCTTAGCCATCCTGGCCTCCAAGGAGCACTCTGGCTGCACTTCTTCCAAGACGATCTATTGGTTCTTTTGGCAGTCCATGGCACTTTCAGTATTCTCCTCCAACACCACAACTCAAAGGCATCAATTCTTCTACGATCCTCCTTACTGTTGGTTTGTTGTTGTTACGTGCCGTCGAGTCAGTTCCGACCCATAGCGACCCTGTACAGGGTTTCCGAGGGTGTAAATCTTTACGGGAGTAGAAAGCCTCATCTTTCTCCCGCGGAGCGGCTGGTAGTTTCAAACCGCTGACCTTAAGGTTCGCAGCCCAATTCGTAACCACTACGCTACCAGAGCTCCTTAAGTGCCGTCAAATTGGTTCTGACTCATAGTGATCCTGTATAGGTTTCCGAGGAGCAGCTGGTGAGTTCGAACCTCTGACCTTGCGGTTCAAACTGCCTTTGCAGTCCAGCACATTAACCCACAGCACCACCTTTCCCCCTCAATATTCTGCAAAATCCATCTCAGAGAAATCATAGTGCCAGTGCCACCCATACCTCTAAGATGCATCATTTCCTCAATAAACTATGCACATAATGTGCAATCACTGATTGGAGTTTTGCTGTTGCTAACAGATTCAGAAGCAACAGAACTGAGAATAATAATCCCGAACAGCTTTAACATCAGACTCCTAAACATTAGCAAAGTCAGTTTCCTAGTAGGCATTTTATATCAAACTTTCTCAGCTTTCTGTCTTTCAGGCTTACAGAATTGCCGCTGTGTAGTTTCCACATGTTGCCAGTAGCCAGTTGTTGCTCCCGACAGTATGTGGAAAGATGAGAGTGAAACTCAGTTCTGAGGTAGTGTTGCTCTATTCCCAGGGGAAGGTCTTATCCACCGCCACCCTCACTCAGCCAACCTAACGATCTTTTTATAGCCATAGAGTTAGCTACAAAGGAGCGCAAGGTCAGCAGTTCAAAACTACCAGTCGCTCCTCGGTAGGAAGATGAGGTTTTCTGCTCCCATAAAGATTTACAGCCTCAGAAACTCTATGCAGCGTGGAAGTGACTCCACGGGCCCATCACCATCACCACCACCACCAGACTTAGCTACAACTCTCACATACTTTGTACTTTTAGCTTTAATGCCTCTATTAACTTCATTCATCAGTGAGAACCTGGAGTCTGAGAGCTGGAGCAGGCAACAAAACAAACAGTCAATCAAATTAAGAGGTGTGTACTCCTCTCAGTAGAATGGACCTAGAGAGCTTTAGGACAGATAAATATTCCCTACCAGCTGCTCTCATTTCTTCCCCAAAGCCACACAAAACAGCACCCATTCCAGACTAGGGAGACCTAGGAGACCATGCACACAGTTCCTAAGGGCAGTACCAACAAGAACGTGGATTTCTGAGAGCCCAGGTTCGAGCTACAGGTCCTCATTTAGACTCTGGAGACACCCAGAGAACTGATGCAAAACCTCTCTGGTTCCCAACCCACGGGCTCTCTATTCCTACCATACCACACTCCCTCCACCTGTATAATAATGTTTAATTTTTAAACTTAGAATTTTGACTGAATAACGAACAGTTGCTATGAGTCAGAACCGACTCCACGGCACATAACAACAACAACAACATGCTAACATATAGACTCCTGGTGTGGCACTGTAGGATCAGCACTGGACTGTGAACCACAAGGTCAGGAATTCAAATCCATCAGCTGCTCCTCAGAAACCCTATAGAGGGTCACTGTGAGTCCAAACTGACTTGATGGCACGTAACAACACTCCTACTAATACATATAAATTCAGGTTTGTCATAATAGTGCTAACTCCAGTTACAAACCATTTCAATGGGAAGGTTTACTTACTCTACAAATGAGCCAAGAAAAAGATAATACAAAAGATGGGCTATTTTTCATCTTCAGAGGAAGTATTTAGGGGCTTCAAAAAGTTCATGGAAAATGGAATGAAAAGATAATGGAAAATTTCCACAAACGTTTCGAAGTTCCCTCATAAATAATTCTTCTGAGTTTTCATATTTACCAGGTGCACACACCTTACAAATACAGTACTTAGTTAAATTTACATGTCATATAAGTGAAAGATCTAATTAACTTTTGGATCTTCTACCTGGACAGGGACTTAATCTTGGTCTTGTTTTCTGGACCCCAGGACCTAGAACAATGTACACATTAATGCCATTTCAATATTGACCCAACAAAAGACTAAGTAATCTAGGGAGGTTCATGAGGAGAGGCTATTAAGAACCTTAAACATTGCTCTGCATAATAAACTCCCCCTCATTGGTGAGGAAATCAACCTCAATTTCAGGTCACAAAACCAACTGCAAGGACCAAACAGCAGCATTTGAAAGGCATCTCTACCTGCCACCACCTACTTCAG
>NW_006408727.1:266281-267358 GCF_000296735.1 Chrysochloris asiatica
CACCCCCACCAGCTATTAGACTTCTAGGAAATACCTGTTCACGTCTCAGGAGGGTATGACCCTCAAAACACAAAACAGGTGGGCAAGCTCTGGCATCCCATAACTTTATTATGGAAAGGCTTATGTAAAAAAGCATCTAGAACTGTACAAAATGTATATTACATCATTTTAGGACAAATGGAAGTGTCCCTGGGGAAAAAAAGTTAATGGTATCCTCCCTCAGCTTAGGACTTGAAATAAAATCCTGGTTCTCGCCATTCGGTCATCATCATAGGGAGACTTCAACTAGAGCAGCCATCATGGGCTCTGTTTGGAAACTACCATAGAAAGCCAGGCAAGGACTCATAGGCTTAAACATGTAAAGATATGTTCCCCCAAATGACAAACAATTTCAAAGAGATTCTACAAAGACAACCCTAGAATTCTAGAGCATGCCAAAGAGGAAAGTGTATTTGTAAAAGGATGGTTCGCCTTTTACCTAAAACTCATTTGCTGTCAGACAATAGTTGTTAGAGGAAGAATGTGACTTAAGAATATAAAGTCCTGGGTTTTCACTTTCACAAGTAAGGTCTCAGCTGCCTCATTTATAAAATATGGGCTAAAGCCTGATCTGTCTTCATCACATAGAAGACATGAGACACCAATAGAAAATTAGTGAGAAGACTTCATAAACTACTACAGCACAATGCAAATGGAGGATTGTAAAAACAGGTAACCTGACAAATTAAACAAAAGCAAAAACTCATTTCTATTACTCCTAAAGTTAAAAGTAAAAAGAGCTCATTTCTACTAAGTCTCTAAGATAAAAGTCACTCTGTTACAAATTAGTGTTATATCTTCCAATGCCATCTGAAGAGTCTGACGACTAACCTCAATGGAATCTTTCATGTACATTATGGAATAACAATTTATGTTTTCTTGGGTAAAACTCAGCAAACATACATACATGCTCTCACATGCACAAACATACAAGCACAAAAAACTGATCTGGTTACCGGGACATGTGGGGTGGGGTGAGGGGAGGGAGTGGAAGGTGGAGCACAGGACAGGGAATAGACACAGGATAGTTTGGGTGCT
>NW_006408727.1:268018-274821 GCF_000296735.1 Chrysochloris asiatica
TGGGAATACACGAGCAGACATGAGCTCTGACTGGTGACCACATTGGTCACTGATAACAGGGGAAGTGAGTGAAAAACAGCAACAAAGTTGTGAGCTAAGCCCTACAACATTCAATAGATTCCTGTGAACCCGGGTGGAGAACTGATTGGCCAGCAGTGTGGCAAGACATGGGGACTCCTGGGCCCAGAGTCAGTGACATAGCCACAGAGGACTAGAGTGGAGAGTGAAGCGTCCAGCTGATAAGGAGAGTGGGCATATGCATAAGAACACCCACACTTGCAGACAATACCCACTTGTCTGCTGGATGATCAGAATTCAATTAGAAGAAGAAAGAAGAGGAAAAAAAGAGTAATCTGTTACAATTTGATGAACTTGACCTATACCTATGGATGCAGTAGCTCAAAAGAGGGAGCAAATCTTTACAGTGAGAATCATTCCCACCCACTCGATACACAGGGTAGGCAGGGATGGGCAACTGGGACACTGCCTACCCAAAATGGGGGGCTACTAAGGCAAGAAGTAACTGGCTTACAGGCTTTCAAGAGGGAGCCTAGATCCAGAGGGTGCATAGGAAGGTAGAATCTCCACTGAGTAATATACAATCTGTCTGGGTGGGGCTGATGAAAGAAAATGCAGATAGGTCTCTTGTGATACAATGGTGAATAATTGTTATCAGGACTGATTGTGAGAGTTGGAAATGTGAAGGTGGACATTTTGTAGCAAAACAAGGGGAGTGGTTGACTTTGCAGTCCAGGAGCAGAGGTCCCTGGGACCATCAAGGGAGAAGAGTGGAGTCCAGAACCCTACCCAGAGAAGCAGTGACACCAGAGATGGAGGCAGAGATGATAACATGGAGAGAGGGAACGGCTGGGGACTCTAGACCCAGAGAGGGAGAGGGGCTGTGTGCTGATGACCGGGGTGCAGGCTAGCAGGGTGTAGCCTTTTGTTGGTTGATGATGCAAGGAGGGGATTGTAACCATGGCAATGATATGATATACAATAGGATGAATGTAAAGCTAATGTTTTCCCATGTAAACTATCACATAATTCACAATAAAACATTTAAAAAAAATAACAGTGATCTTTTTCTTATTCTGGACTAACAAAAACAGAATATGATTTTTTAATCACTAAGAGTTATGAAGTTCTAATTTTACTCAAAATTAAATTAGGATCTATAAAATAGAATATGTAAAATATTTTCCCTGATGAGTTAGTTATATGCTGCTCAACTTTTTCTCACTAACTGTAAACCAGATGCTAATTAATGAACCTTTGCTTTTGAGCAGAAGCTTTGTTGCTTTTTAAGCACTAGATATACACTGTCCACTATGGAAATCACCAAGTCCATGGTACGAGCCCTCCAGCTGCTCCATGGAAGATGAGGCTTTCTGCTTCTGCAGAGATTTTAAAAAGACTCAAAAACCCTGTGCAGGAGAATCATTCCCACCCCCTCCACACACAGAGTAGACAGGGATGGGCAACTCGGACATTGGCTACCCAAAATGGGGGGTGGAGGGCTACAAAGGCAAGAAGTGACTGGCTTACAAGCTTTCAAGAAGGAACCTAGATCCAGAGGGCCTGGAGGAAGGTAGAATCTCCAGTGAGTAGTATTCAATCTGACTAGGCGGGGCTGATGCAATGAAATGCAGACGCGTCTCTTGTGATACAATAGTGAATAATTGTTATCAGGACTGATTGTGAGGGTCGGAAATGTAAAGGTAAATGTTTTATAGCAAGGAGGGGAGTGATTAACTTTTCAGTCTAGGAGTGGAGGTCCCTAGGACCATCAAGGGAGAAGAGCCGAGAGCGGGACCCTACTCAGAGAAGCAGTGATGCCTGAAATGGAGCCAGAGATGATGACGTGGAGCGATGGAGCAGCTGGAGACTTTAGATCCAGAGAGGGACAGCGACTGTGTGCTGAAGACCTGGTGGGTACGGGGGAAGGATTGCAATGGAGGGGATTGTAACCATGGCAATGAGACCATATACATAGAATGAATGTAAGACTGATGTTCTCCTATGTAAACTATCACATAATTCACAATAAAACATTAAAAAAAAAAATTATAAAAAAAAAACAAAAAACCCTGTGCAGGGTCTCTAAGAGTAGGAACCAATTTGAAAGAACTTGGCAACAACTGCAATATGGCAACCATTAGGAGTCCTGGTGGAGCATGTTGGCCATTTAAACCCACTAATCACTCCGTGGGAGAAAGATAAAGTCTCCTGCTGTAAGGATTTATAGCATTGGGAACCCTGGGAGCAGTCCTACTCTGTCTTGGGGTAGTTATGAGTTCCTATTGGTTTGGCAACAGTGGGTTGGTTTGGTTTGGGTTTAGGTACATGTACCTATTGAACACTTTGAAATGTAGCTAATGCAATCTGAAGACTTAGTATTAACTAAAGAATGTAAAAGATTTTGTGAATAATTTTGATATTACCTGCCAAAAACTGATTAATACTTTTTGACTATATTAAGCTATATGAAATGTATTATTAAAATGAATTCCACGTTTTTCTTTTTTAATGCAGCTACTAGAAAAGTTACAATTATATATGTGGCTCACATTTGTGAGAAAACATGTTACTATTTGACTGAGCTGCTCTAGAGTAATTTAAAATCAACAGCAGATATTTAAAATTCCTAGAGAAACTTCATCCATAATAGTCCTCCCTCCTCAGCATACAAAAACAGGTCTTGATGTCTTTACATCTTTGGACACTTGCCCAGACCACCTTTCTTCCACCCACCCAACCCCAGCTCCCCGAAGTCCCAGGAAGGAGGAGCAGGGACCCCGTTCGTGCAGGTTTGGAACTTACTGTAAAGAAGTCATCCCTTTCAGCCATTCCTGCAGAGTAAAATAACCCATGTTTTGTGCATCCAATTTCCAGGCTAGGACAAGCATAACTACCTGTTCAGGAAGGAGAAAGGGGGAAAGACAGATCAGATTGGAACATCAACTCCCAGCAATGAGGTGCATGAACATCTTCCCAAATCTGTTCATGGTAGTTTAGCCACTAAAATATGATGGACAAACTAATGCTTCAAAAATAAGTTCCAGTTTGGCACACACGTACAAGTCTGCTCATACACTGTGTGGTGAGGGTTTGGAGAAGGAAGCGCTCTCAGGATGCTTGACCGCAGATGTAACCTCTCCAGAGGGCATTCTGGCAATATCAATCCAAATGAAAACACTTACTGACCCAGCAATTCTGCCTCTGGAAAACTTTTTTATAGGCATCTCTGAACATATACACAAAAACATACATTCAGTAGTACTTGTATTTACTGCAGCACTATTTATAAGTAGCAAAAAACTGTAAACAACTCAGAATAAGGGACTAGTTACTACTTCTTTGATGAATACAGTTCATACAAAGGAATACTATGTCCCCATTAACCAAAGTACAGTTATTTGTACATATAAGGAAAAAAACTCCATGATTTATTATGTGACAAAAGCAAGGTAAAGAATAGTGTATAAAATGTAAAAAGATAGGTAGGAGATACACAGTAATTTCACATACACTAACATTCATAAATTTAACTATATACACTGAGCAATGAAGTTGGATGAGACTGGAATGTGATCAGGGTGTCATTGCCCAATGTCTCCTCAATGGCGATGGTACCCCTGTATCACTTACATTGTGGACCCTCCCCACTAGAAAGTTTCCATGAGTAAATTAGACTATACAGATAGCCTGCTTTTAGAAAGTTGGCTTCACACCACTTTGCTACACAAAAGATCTACATTGGATCAGGTATCCCCACCATCCCAGTTTCAAAAGCTTGCTTTATGCCACTTTGCTTTTACAAAAGACCCACATTAGTGCCTGTCTCTGCTAACAGAGAAATCTGAAGAGGATTTTTGCTTTCGGTTCAGCATTTGTTTTTCTGTGATCCTTTAGAGAGGCAGCGCGCACCCACAGCAGCAAAAGAGGTGTCACCAAGCTCCTTCCCCCGGAACTCCATGCATCATCTCAGCATCGACCACCACAGCTTTTACTGTGTCTGTGAACACTTTATGTTAGTGTAATTTTAGGTTTTCTGTGTTACTTGGTATGATTTGGCAGGTTATTTTTTGGGTCTGAGAATGCTCCAAATTTTTTCCTGTATAAATCAGTGGTAACTGCTTTCTTTACTTGATGGCCTTTTTGGCTTCATACAGGTTTCATGGAGTCCTGGCAGGGCGTGGTAGGATAAACACTGATCTGTTAACTGCAAAGTTGGCAGTTTAAACCCACTAGCTGCTCCTTGGAAACCCTCTACAGAGTTGCTACGAGTCAGAATGCACTTAATGGCACATAACTACAATAACAACAAAGGTTTCATAGGAATGCTCCAATTTCATATAACTAGGAAAACCTGTACTCAATTCTCACTTAAGTACTGTCTCAGTTTCCTAGTGTTACTATTGCAGACAACAAGTGAGGCCTTTTAACCAACATTTATTTTCTCACCGTTCAAAAGACCAGTGGTCCAAATCCAGAGACTTTTCCTCTATTGGCTCTGGGGGAAGGTCCTTTATCTCTTTTCAAAAGCTTTCATTCCTCCATTCCTTGGTGATCTTCATGTGGGCTGGCATCTGTCTTCCCCAGCTGTTCTTCATTTTATACATCCAGAGTAATGGAATTGGGTTTAAGATACACCTGTACTAACATGGCTCCCCACCACTCATTTGTCAGTTTGTCATACTGTGGTGGCTTGTGAATTGCTGTGATTCTGGAAGCTGTGCCACCAGTATTTTAAATATCAGCTGGGTCACCCATGGAGGATAGGTTTCAGCTGAGTTTCAAAACAAAGACAGAATAGATAGAAGGAGAGGCAGACTACGTCTGAATATTTAATCACTGAAAACCTTATGAATAGCAGTGGAACACTGTCAGATAGCACCAGAATACTGAATAGTGAAACATGAAATATTGAATACGAAAACAGAACATTGTCAGATATAGTGCCAGAAGATGAGCCCCTCAGGTTGAAAGCCACACAAAATATGACTGGGGAAGAGCTGCCCCTTCAAAGAAGACTTGACCATGATGATGTAAAAAAAAAAATTTTTTTTTGTCATAAATCTGAATCTTTATTGCTCTGAAATAAATGTTATAAACATACTAAACAAAACTTCAATATTCAGTCTCAGAAGAGGTGTGCGGCTCAATGCCCATCACATGTAATAAGGAATTTTCCTTTAAAAAAAAAAGGAAAGAAAGTACTGTAAGGAGTGTTTCATATGAATGAAAATGCACCCTTTGGATTCTCCCTCCCCCCCATTAGTTTGTATACACATTGGAATCAAAAGGTTTGCATTTTCTTCACAATAGTTTTTGTTATGATGCTTGACACTCAACAAATTCATCAAGAAGAATAGGCCAAGCACCATCTTCATGGTAGTTACAAGGATCGGCATGGAGCATTCTACTGAGTTCAAATACATTGTACCACTGATCTTTGTTTATAACACCATACTTTGATTGCTCCAGGTACTGGTAAAATACTGAAAACAGTGGCCATGCCCTCCCAAGCAGAAGAGCTAACATAGATTTAGCAGTATCAATATTAAGGCTTCTCTGATCTTTATGCCTTGCAAAATCAAAGGCATATCTGTGGTGGTGGTGGTGGTTATGTGCCGTGGAGTTGATTCCGACTCAAAGCGACCCTGTACAGGGTTTCCGAGGCTGTAAATCCTTACCAGAACAGAAAGCCTCATCTTTCTCTCACGTGAGGAACCGCTGGTAGTTTTGAACTGCTGACCTTGTGGTTCACAGCCTGATTCGTAACCACAAAGCTACCAGAGCTCATTAAAGGCATATCTGTAGATATTCTTAAATAACAAAATATCATTCAAGTGTGAGCGCAGAAAGTCAAATTTGTTCTGTAACTTTTCTGTGCAGTCACACTGTGATGAACTCATCCCCTTTTACTATTCTTCCTTGGTAAAAAAAAATCCCATGTTTTCAGTTTCCAATCTCCACACTAAACTAACATAATAGTATTTTCAGGTTCAACACCAATGTCTTCACAAAACGTTTCCATTCCTTCTGGCCCTACAACTTCATCAGGAACTATATACTCATAAAATCAAGCCAGGCACTTCTTGCTTGAAAAATGTTCTCTTCCACTTATTAATCTAGCAGGAGGCTGGGATCTGCAATAATTGGAGACTTACACTTCTTGATGCCTCCGTCTTCCGCAACTGCCGCTGCCACCGCCACCCTGGGGGATTCTCTCTTCTTCACTGGCATCTTCCACCCTCCCCGGCAGGGTGGGCAGGGGAGGTGGGAAGGGGATCACTGTCCCCTGGGGGCCCTTCAGAGCTGGCACCCGATTCCCAGAAACAGCAGCAGGCAGAGAAGCAGAGTCCACAGCCAGCCCAGTCCAGCCTCTGCCTGGGGCTGTGGTGGCTCCTTGCCGGTAGACACTGCGCTTCCATTTCGTTGGGAGGCGATAACACGCACAGCGCAGCACCTCCACCAGGCCTTCGGGGCCTTCATTTACTGATGGGGCGCAACTCAAAATTAAGTAAACAACACTTAATAATAGCTAGAAAAGTTGGAAATTGAAATGCAATGGAACGCATACACATTGATATCCTAGGCATTAGTGAGATGAAATGTACTGGTAAATGGCCAGTTTGAATTTGACAATCATATGGTTTTACTATGTCAGGATTGACAAATTCAAGAGGAATGGCATTGCGCTCATGGTCAAACAGAACATATCAAGATCTTTCTTATAATACAACATTGTCTGTGATAGGGTGCATTGTTGTTAAGTACCGTGGAATCGGTTCCGA
>NW_006408727.1:275206-300479 GCF_000296735.1 Chrysochloris asiatica
GATCACATGATAGAATTTTGCAAGACCAATGACTTTAATGCACAAGCTGTTGTTGTTGTTTTTTATTGGTGTGAAAGGGGTGTTTTTATTTGGGGGGGAATGTATTCAAAAGCACTCATAAATATACAATTTAAACAGCCAAAGGGTACACTGTGCAAGCCTGCCTCCTGGATGCTAGTACTCAGCCTTTTTCTTTCCATAAGGCAAAAGCTGTTTTAAAACAACATAAAAGACAACTATGCACATGGACCTCACCAGACAGAATACACAGAAATTAAACTGACTGTGGAAAGAGATGGTGGAAAAGCCTCTACATCATCAGCCAAAACAAGGCCAGGGGCAGACTGTGGCAGAGACTATCAATTATTCATCTTTAAGTACAGGCTGAAGTTGTAGAAAATTAAAGTTAAGTCCACAAAAGCCAAAATATGACCTTGCACATATCCCATATGAATTTAGAGATCATCTGAAGAACAAATATGATGCATTAACACTAAAGACTGGAAAACAGAAAAGTTGTAGACTGACATCAAGAACATCATACAGAAGACAGCAAAAGCTTAGTAAGAAGACAAGAAAGAAGGAAAAGACCAAAATGGATGTCAGAAGAGTTCTGAAACTTGCTCTCCAGCATAGAGAGCCTAAAGCAAATGGAAGAAGTGAGAAGGTACAACAGAAAATTTCAAAGGTCAGCTTGAGGAGACAAAGTCAAATATTATAATGAAATGCTCAAAGACCTGGAGATAGAAAACCAAAAGGGAAGAACACGCTCAGCATTCCTCAAGCTGAGGAAACTGAAGAAAAACTTCAAGTCTCAATTTGGACTATTAAAGGATTCCATGGCGTGATGCTGCTGGTTAAGGTACTAGACTGCAAGGTCGCTTTGAACCGCAAGGTCAGTGGTTTAAGCTCACCAGCTGCTCCTTGGACACCCTATTGTTGTTAAGTGCCATTGAGTCAGTTCTGACCCATAGCGACCCTGTACAGGGCTTCCGAGGGTGTAAATCTTTACGGGAGTAGAAAGCCTGATCTTTCTTCTGCGGAGCAGCTGGTAGTTTCGAACCGCTGACCTTAAGGTTCGCAGCCCGATTCGTAACCACTACACTACCGGAGCTCTGGACACCCTATAGAGGGTTGCTATGTATGAATCGGAACAGACTCGACAGCACTTAACAACAACAATGGACAAAATATTGACTGATACAGAAAGCATCAAAAGAAAATGGAAGGGAACGGGCAAAAGGGGGGAAATAATGTTAAGATGCTTGGCTGTCTTTTGAATCTTGGCTTCCCTGGCACACCATTACAAAATAGACACTTGAAGGGGAGAGAAAGAAATAGCCAGAAACATCAACATAGAAAGCTTGTAAGTCCATCTTCTGCCTATAACTGATTGGAATACCTAAAATGGGGCTACAACGTGCCCAGAGAAGGAGGCTTCCTGTGGAGCCTCTGCATTACATAAGACCATAGATGGAATCCTGAACAGCAGACAGAATTTTCAGAGGTGGGAAATTTGCACGTGAAAGGACAAGCAGACCAGCCTGGAGTGGCTAGAAAAACAGAAGATACTTCTTGAAAGAAAGACCGACAGGAAAAATACAAAACAGTAACGGTAGTCCGACTGATTACTACAAGAACAAGCAAGTTGCTCACCCAGGAGACATTAAGGCAAGTGGTCGGGTCCTCTCAGGGTAAACCCCCTTCCAAGACTAAGACTCAATAGGAATACACGAGCAGACATGTGCTCTAATTGGTGACCACATTTATCACCGATAAGAGGAAGTGAGGGAAAAACAGCAATGAAGCTGCAAGCTTCAATAGATTCCTGTGAACCTGGGTGGAAACCTGGTTGGCCAGCAGTGTGGCAAGACATGGGGACTCCTGGGCCTAGAGTCAGTGACATAGATAGCCACAGAAGACTAGAGTGGAGAGTGAAGCATGCAGCTGATAAGAAGAGAGGGCATATGCACAAGAACACCCACACTTGCAGATAATACCCACTTGACCTGGCTTCAATGACTAGATTATCAGAGTTCAACTAGAAGAAGAAAGAAAAGGGAAAAAAGAGTAATCTCAACAGAGAGAACAAATCTTTACAGCCAGGATCATTCCCATTCCCTCCATAAACAGAGTAAGCAGGGATGGGCAACTTGGACATTGGCTACCCAAAATGGGGGGAGGGGTGTTACAAAGGCAAGAAGTGACTGGCTTACAAGCTTTCAAGAGGGAGCCTAGATCCAGAGGGTGCAGAGGAAGGTAGAATCTCTACTGAGTAGTATCTAATCTGTCTAGGAGGGGCTGATGAAAGGAGATGGGGATAGGTCTTTTGTGGCACAATAGTGAATAATTGCTCTCAGGACTGACTGTGAGGGTTGGAAATGTAAAGGTAGACATATTGTAGCAAAAGGAGGGGAGTGATTGACTTTGCAGTCCAGAAGTGGAGGTCCCTGGGACCATCACGGAAGAAGAGCAGAGCGCAGGACCCTACCCAGAGAAACAGTGACACCAGAGATGGAGGCAGAGACGAAGACATGGAGAGATGGAGTGGCTGGGAACTCTAGACCTAGAGAGGGAGAGGGGCTGTGTGCTGATGACTGGATGGGCAGGCTTGCAGGGTATACCCTTTGGTTGCTTGTTGATGCATGAGGGTATTGCAACCATGGCAATGAAACAATATACAATAGGATGAATGTAAAACTAATGTTTTCATGTAAACTATCACATAAGTCACAATAAACCATTTGAAAAAAACAAAAAAAGAAAATGGAAGGAATACACAGAGTCACTGTACCAAAAAGAAATGGTCACTATGGGTCAGAACTGACTTGACGGCACTTAACAATTTTAAGTAAGAACTAACTAGGGTCAGAGAAAAAGAGGGAGACCCCCAACGAGATGGATCGGCCAGGGGGCATCACTGATGGACCCAAGTGTGGCAGCGGTGGTGAGGTTGACCCAGGACCGGACATTGTTTTGTTCTGCTGTGCATGGGGTCGCTATGAGTCGGTTCCGACTCGATGGCACCTGACAACAACAACAACAACTATAGATAATTGCTTTTTATTTTTACTAGAAGCATACCATCAAATCGTTTTCTTCCATATATACAGCTAGCAATTCCCCCTTGTTAATAATACTATTTAAATCATCTCATGAGCTATTAATAGTTTTTATCCAGAATGTGTCTGAAATGCAGCGTTGAATAACTTAGCCCACCACATCCTCACATACAGTCTACACTGATTTATGGAGATAAAGATCCTCCTTGGGAAAAAACAAACAAATGAAAACTGCAGAGACCACTGAGGTTGCTACATATACAAGCAGGTCTGGAACAGGGAAGGCTCAACTAAAGGCAAACTTCAAGAGGGATGGAAGGGCTCCTCGGAAGGGAATTTATTCCAAAGGAAAACAAGGTTCCAATACAGAGCAGTAGGGTTGGGGGCTGCACAAGCAGTGATACTTTAACCTTTTCCACCCCGGGTCCCTGGAGACTATTGTCAGCAGCAGCCTAGGTTTCAGAACACGGCAGCAGTGGAAGCATGACATTTACACCCGGCAGAGGAGAACAGTAGTGAATAGAAGGCACTTGGAGTTTGGAATCCCACACTCTATATCTGAAACCGAGAAATTTGGCTAAAACCAGCCTTTTGACTTTTCTAGAAGTTCATTAAAATTTCTGTGTTTTGCTGTTCTTACCTATGGTGCTGCAGAATAAGCACTGAATGGCAATCTGCAAGGTCGGTGGCTCAAACCCACCAGCCACTCCTCAGAAACCCTATACATGGTCGCTGTGAGTCCAAATAGACTTGACGGCACTTAACAGCAACATCCGTAAAACAAGGGCAAAAACATCACTCTCAGAGTGACAAGAATAAATGAAACTAATGAAAATGCATTAAGTAGAAGCTAAGTTGATAGTTGTTACAGTTGTGTTAAAAGCTATTTTAATGCGTTCTAGGTGCTATGGGTTAATGTGCTGGACTGCAAAGTCGGTTTGAACTGCAAGCTCAGCGGTTCAAGCTCACCAGCTGCTCTATGGAAATCCTCAACAAGGTCACTATGGGTCAGAAGTGACTCAAGGGCACTTAGCAACAATAGTAGATCTGAAGGAATTCAGAGAGAAAAATATTGGGGAGAAACTGCAGATATCAGAAGACAAAGAATTAGGACAACTCTGATTTATGCCACTTTCTACCTAGCTGCTTTAGAAAAAAAAAGATGGCACAGAAAAACTGCAGGTGAGTTGCAATAAATGCCTGAGGTGTGAAGACAAAATTACTTTCAAAAGGCACATCCAGCCTCAAGCTGTCCCTAGCCCATAACAGGGACAGGCTGAAACCACCCATGATTGGGAGAGAGGAGGATACATTCTCTCACAATTACCTCAAAAAAATCTAAGATAAGGTGCGAAGCCAAAGTTAACTACAGAAAGTGCTAGAAAGGTAAGGAAGGAAATGACCACTGGCATTGGTGGAAAGGGCCTTCCTAAGACGACTCTGCCACTCTGCGGGGCTACACAGTCACTCACGCATAAGGGACACTCAGGTTCTAGTGGGGCATTAAACATACATTCATTCTATTGGGGCTCATATTCACTTAATGTACCAAAAAAAGGAAATGGGAGGAGAGCAGGAAATGTTTCAGTATTACAGTTGGCCTGAGACTAGCATATTCTACATTTGGCAGTTAATTTTGGCTTTTTAACACAGGACCTTAGATTTCTTCTCAATTGCTAAAACTGTTCAAACCATCGGTATTGTTCAACTTTGTCAGATGATGGTGATGAAAGGAACTGGAATACAAAGCATAAAATAATGAGGCAATTCATCATTAAGAAATCATTTTAGATGATTTAATGAGCCTTCTAGAGCCAAGATACAGAAATCCTAAACCAAAGTATTGAGAAGTCCAGGTCTGTCCTCCTCCTATTGGTTTACCAACAAGGTAGTGAGTATACAGACCAGAAATCTCCACCTGTGCCTAATTTTTAAGTGGAGCATGAATGGACAGCTTTTATCTTGAAGTGAATTTTATTATGTTTTCCCAATTTGGAAATTAACATCAGTGAAAATCGACTCAACTTCTAGGACTTTTCTACAAATATCAATTAAATTAGTGCATGCTAATTGTTGTTTTTTTGTTTTTTAAAGCCACTAGGTTTCTTTTTTAAAAACCTAAATTACTAGGACTGACCAGTAAACCAGTTTTTCTACATATTGTGCGCACCATCACAAAATAAGATTGTTAAAATAGGTTAAGAATGGTGATTTTACAGGACAAAGGGCTGCAAAGCAGAATTTCCCACACATGTTACATGTTCTTCAAACTAGTCACACATCAATGGATTTTCTTCATGCCATAACTCAGCTCAGTTTGTCTTGGAATTCTGACTGCTGAATATCCACTTACTCATAAATGGAAATGTGAATGAATTCAAAATTTCTAATGCAACCTATGTAGGTAAGTTTCCTTAAAATATATTTATACTCACTTGTCTACTAGAAAGGTTAAAGAGTCCAAAGAGAATAAGCAAGATGGTGGATCAGGTAAAAGTGCAGTGAGGATCTCAGTCAGCAACAACATAGAATACCAGACCAAGCAGGCTCAGGGGATGGTGCCAGAAATCTGAACCACATATCGAGGAATATTTAGAAGTCTGGAAGGCTTACAGCTAGGGAAATTTATAGCAAAAGCAAGAAACCCATTGCTTTCTAATTCAAGACACTCAGCTGCTCCCAGATCCACCATCTTGGGTGAGACCAAACAGAGAAAGGATCAGAGCAACCACAGACTGAAAAGGAAATAGGCCGAAAATTGAATCCTGAGTTATGTCACAACAACCAACAGTGGCATCTTGAAATTTCTCAGGAAGAAGAGTGAAAAGGGAAGCCCATCTCCAGATTACATCTGCCTGGAGGCAATCAGAAAGCATAAACAATACCAAAATACACACCCATCTAAGTATTAAGGCCACAGATAACTCCTGAATATGCCCAAAAAACAGAAACAGATGACCATATCAGCACATGTCCAGAAACGAGATAAAGTGACTGAGGCAAATGAGCTGGAAGTAGACTTACACTCTATACTGGAAGGAGGGCAGGCTTTGGAAATGCCTGACAAGGAATTCAGAAAAATAATTATAAAATGTATCAAAACACTATACAATGGAGTTGAAAAAAATAAGGAAGAAGTCAGGAAAGCACTATAGGAACAAGCAAATAAGATAGATACAGCACTGGAAACAATTCAAAACCTACAGAAAGAGGTCCAAACAATTAATAATAGAATATCAGAAATGGAAAATACACTGAAAGGACAAAGGAGTAGAATTGAAGAGATACAAGAACTAGTGAACTAGAAGATAAATCAACATTACTAAGATAGAAGAGCAAACACAAAAAAGGATTTAAAAAATCTGAAGAAGGCCTAAGATTCATGTAGGACAACATGAAGAGGAATAACTTAAGAATTATCGGCATTCCGGAACAGGAAGAATCACACAAGTCCACAGGGGAGATAGCTGAAGAAACGCTGGAAGAAAATTTCCCTAACATCCTGAAAAGCAAAAAGATAAGCATTCAAGAAGCTCAACGAACCCCAAGTAAAATAGATCCTAAAAGAAACTCACCAACAAATATAATCATAATCATCAAGCTCTCCAAAATCAGAGATAAGGAAAGAATCCTGAAAGCAGCTAGGGGAAAAAGAAGTGTAACATACAAAGGCAAGCAAATCAGACTAAGCTCAGATCTCTCAACAGAAACCATGCAGGTAAGAAGGAAATGGGGAGACATATATAAAATCCTGAAAGAAGGAAAAACAAAACAAAAAACTGCCAATCAAGAATCCTCTACCCAGAAAAGCTGTCAATCAAATACAAAGGCATAATCAAAACATTGCAGGATAAACAGAAGCTAAGGGATTTTGCCAAAGCCAAACCTGCTATGAAAAACATCCTAAAGGGATATTGGTGGACTGAGAACCAACAAGAATAGACAATAACCAGAGATTGACGCACGTGGCAACATTACCCTGAACACAATAGACAAGTGGAAGAGTCAAGAACAGAATAAAATTATAGGAACAGATGATCTAGGAGATCAGTCTATGACCAAAACAATTACAATGTGAAATAAGGTAAACACAGAGGAACAGAGATCCAGGTGATGAAAGGGTCAGATATATTACAGAATAAAATAGTAGACTGTCATAAATGGAGGGAGGAGTTAATGGAAGATAAGGTAACCACAACAGTGGGGTTGGGGTGGGGGATTTAGTTCCGCTGTTGGGGAGAGCAATACAAAAAGGAGGAGAAGGGCAATTCAAGAAGGAAGAAGTGGAATAACAAAATAGATAGGCGAACACTGAGACAGGTTTGCATGGCCTATGTGGGGCAGAGGTAAATAGTGATACATGCTCAACCTTGGAACAAAAGGGCACTGGGATATAGGGATCTAGGCATAATTTGAAGAGGGGAAATAATACTAAAATGCTTGACTGTCTTATGAATATTGTTTTGCCTTGCCTATTACTGTAAAATAGACACTTGAGTGGGATAGAAAGGAATGTCAGGAAACGTGTAGACCCATCTTCAGCCTATAACTGACTGGAATATCTAAAAGGGGTTCTAGAACTTGCCCAGTGAAATAGCCCTCTTGCAAAGCCTTTGCAGAATATAGGACCTTAGGTGGAATCCTGAGTCCTATCCAGAACCTTTAGAGGTGGGACATTCTCACTAGCAAAGACGAGCAGACCAGCCTGGAACAGCTAGAGCGACAGAAGATACATCTTCAAAGAAAGATCAGGAAAAACCCCAAACAAAAATGTCAGCATGACTGGCTACTACCAGAAAAAGCAAGATGTTTGCCAGGAAGCCATCTAGGCAAGCAATCAAGTTCCTTCAGTACAAACTCCCTTCTAAGACTGAAATTCAAAGAGAACACAGGAACAGGCATGTAAGCTTGCTGGTGACCACACTGGTCTACTGGTGAGTGGAAGAGGGGGAAAGGCAGCTATGAAGAAATGGGCTGAGTTCAACCATAGTCCATTGATTCCCATTGACCTGGAGATGAGAGAGAGAAGAGGAAGGGCTGGTTGGTCCACAGTGTGGTGAGACCTAGGGACATCTGAGTCCATGGACTCAGCCACAGAGGGCTAGAGTTGAGAGTGAAGCATCCAGCAGATATGAAGTGAGGGGAGATGCACAAGAACACCCAAACTTGCGGACAGTATCCATTTGACCTAGACTCAATGCCTTGATAATCAGAACTTGACTAGAGGTAGATTACAAAAAAAAAAAAAAAATTTTCTTTGATAAAGGAAACAAGGGTAAATTGCTACAATTTGATGAACCTGACTTAATACTCATGGAGGTAGTAACTCTAAATACCAACAGAGAGGGAAGGAGTCTTCACATCAAGGATCAATGCTATCTCCTCTGTACACAGAGTAGATAAGGACAGGCAACTTAAGACATTGACTACCTAAAATGACAGGGCAATAAAGGCACGAAGTGACTGCCTTACAGGGTTTCAAGAGGGAGTTTAGTTTAAGAGTGCATGTCTGTGCATGGGGGAGCGAAAGAGTCCCCACTGAATAGTTCTCATCTTGTCTAGATGGATCTGGTGAAAATAGATGGGGATAAGATTCATATGATTCAATAGTGAATAATTGTTATCATGACAAATTGCGACTGTCACAATTGTAAAGGTAGAAATTTTGTAACAAAAACAGGGGAGTGGTTAATCTTACAGTTCAGAAACAGAGCACCCTAGGACCATCAAGGGAGAAGAGCACAAGCAGAATGCAGTACCTTATCCAGATAAACAGCAATGCCAGAGGTGGAGGCAGAGATGGGGACATGGAGAGGGGGAGTGGCAGAGGACTCTAGATTCATGGGAAGAGAGGGACTAAGAGCTGGTGGCCAGGAGGCAGACTTGCAGAATGTGCCCTTTAAGAGGTGTAAATTATTGTATACACCTGAGTGTTTTTTGTTTGTTTAAAAAAAACCTAAAGTGAATAGAGAAAAATACTGTTGACTGATGGTACATGGAGGGGATTATAATCATTGTAATGAAACAAGGTTATGATTTGTTGAATGTAAAACTGATGGTCTGCCCTGTAAACATTCACTCAATCCACAATAAAAACCTTGAAAAAAAAATTCCATATCAAAACTTGTTAATTAAAAAAAAAAGGGGGGGAGTGCTGAGTGCAAGAACTTATACATAAAAGCATGCCGGACATATGGTTAAACAGCCAAAGCAGATTTTCACAATTGGAAATAGTCTTAACACAACATAGATCTTTTCTTAAATGAGCAAATAAAGAAGCTAACTACTTAAGGATTTTGCTGTTATCTTAATAAATGAAAATAGACTTAAATTTTATGAGCCTGCTTAAATTTCATCAGCTATGTAAGTTGCAGATGAGGTGGGGAATGCACAGACTTTTAAGATGCTTACTCACCAGTGTAGACAAGGCTTTAAAACAGTTATATTTCACTGCTTGGTTTTCAAATGTTAATGTCTCTGGAACCGGGATTCATCCACATTGATGGCAGAATATAGTCTATTTAGCAACATTATTCTTTTTTAGTGATGATATAAAAATTGCCTCTCTTGGTACGGTTTAGGAATTGAAATACAGCAATAAATACATGGAATAATCTCTTGATTGAATCTTTTAGTCTTCAATGTCATGGCGCATTTTAAGACATCCTAACGGACTCCTGGTGTGGCACTGTAGGATCAGCACTGGACTGTGAACCGCAAGGTCAGCAGCTCAAACCCACCAGCTGCTCCTCAGAAACTCTATCAGGGTCGCTATGAGCCAGAACCAACTCAATGGCACTTAGAAAACAATTCTACAATAAGAGTTTAAAATGTCTCATAACTATCAACAAAAAAAAAACTATCAATAGCCACATTTTACTGAATTCTGAGAAACTATGAAGAGCTGGGTCCTATTTCTTTATCAGTTAGAATCAACATCAGCACTCCCCTGGCCCTTACAGGCTTTAAGATTAAATGCTCTGAGATTAACTTCTCACTTGGCTTAACTTCTCTCACACCTGTCTTCTGACTTTTTTTGCCCAACCACCAGGTAACTTCAGGCCCACTCCTCCGACCAAGTGCTCACTACTGCCTTCTTGGTAGAACCTCTGGGATTACCTGTCATCTCCAACTTACTCTCACTCCTCTGATTAGACTGTCCAGGAAACACTTTGCTAAGCTTGGCTCAAATGTAGCAATGATTGTGAGGTTGGCCCAGGACTGGGCACTGTTTTGTTCTGTTGTGCATAGGGTTGCTATGACACCTAGCAAAGGTTGGCCAGGACCCCATTGAAGACGGTCTTTCCTTTTGTCTAGGAATAGTCTAGTGTACCCTTTCACCATAATTATTCAATCTGCATGCTAAGAAAATACTCTGAGAAGCTGGATTACAAAAAGAACGCAATATCAGGATTGGAGGAAGACTCATTTCAGCTGGTGATATGCAGATGATACAGCCTTGCTTGCTGATAGTGAAGTGGACTTGAAATACTTACTGATCAAGATTAAAGAGCACAGCCTTAGGTGTAGATTGCAACTCAATGTAAAGGAAATGGAAATGCTCACAACACGCTTTCACTGATAGACAAGTGGTGGCTATGTCTGAGGTGCACTAACCAGAAATCAAACCTGGGTCTCCCACCTTTGAGCTGTGCAGTCTAAGGACATCATCATGCAGAATACTACTGAACCAGCTGTCCCTAAATCTTTTGGCCAAGTTGAAGAATTCATTTAGATAACGAAAAGAGATCACATTTTTTTTTTTTTAAGTGTAATCTTAGTTAAACCACTGTATTTTGTGAGCCCTGGTGTGGCACTGTAGGATAAGCACTCGACTACAAGGTCGGTTTGAACCATAAAATTGGTGGTTCAAACTCACCAGCCACTCTTGTTATGAGTCATAATCAACGAGATATTCTAACACTTAACAACAACAAACAATATGTATCTATGACAATAGTCCATGTAATGACTTAGAAAAGATTCCAATGACTTGGATTAGTCTTTGTAGAAAATCTAAAGTGTACAAGGGGAGGGAACAAAGGTCCAGAAACGATAGGAATAAAATGAATTCAAAGACAGTAGTGTTAAGTTCCAATTTCTAGTTTTCTTTAAAAGTCTAACATATGTGTGTCTTTATCAGATGACTTGGAAACCATCTGAATGAAGGGGACAGCTGAGCTCTTGAACTCTTTTCCATATCACAAATTCACTTGGGACTCAGAACATACTTGCTAAATTAGAGGATAACGTAATATTAAATCACAGTTAATAAGTCAGAAACTTGTATGAACATAATTTTTTACCTTAGTGTAAGAGAGACCACACATGAATGGAAAAACACATTCAACAATTAACAAGATGCTAAAAATTCAGCAAAAACAATCAAGCTACATAGAATAACCTCCAGTTGTTTTCTGTTTTTTAAGTAAATACTTAGAGCTACACAAGAAAAGCAATCAATTTCAAAGCTAAAGTCAAATGGGAGCAAAAGAGCTGTGAAAAATTCTCGATAATTACAACTCAAAGTCTTTGTGAGTAATTATCCACAGTCCTGGACCAACTCTGCACTGGGCAGAATCAACTACCGAGGGAAACAAAGGCATACGGGGCACAGTGACTCGGTCCTCCAGTTGCTCTATCACTGTAGGTATATAAGCCCACAACACTTACAGAACAACGTCTAATTTAGTTACTTTATCCAGCACCATTTGTTTTCTTTTCCTAATAGATTCAAGAAATTAAACGAGAAAAATGACTTTAGTTACACCTTTCCAAGCACAAGACAAGAATTTGCTTGGAAACAGAATTATAATTGGAATGCATTTTTTAGACTATCTCATAAATGAACACCCCAGTACTTCTTCATGATTGCTGTGTCAATAGAGAGAGAGAGGAAGGTCTTTCCCTACAGTTACAGCTCTGAATTGGTCTCTCATACTTCGGACATATTATCAGGAGGGACCAGTCCTTGCAGAAGGATGGAATGCTTAGAAAAGTGGAGGGTCAGTGAAAAAGGAGAAGCCCTCAACAAGATGGACCAGCACAGTGGCAGCAACAATGGGCTCAAACATAACAAAACTTGTGAGGATGATGCAGGGCTGGGCAGTGTTGTTCCGTGGTGCATACGGTGGCTATGAGTCAGAGCCAACTCAACAGCACCTTACAAGAACAAGGGACTGAGGGCTGTTGTTGCTGTTAGGTGCTGCTGAGTCAAGCGCAACTCACAACAACTTGGTGCACACTGTTGTGATTCATAAAGCTTTGATAGCAAATTTTCAGAAGGAGATTGCCAGGTCTTTCTTCCTAGATCCATTTTCATCTGGAAGCTCTGCTGAACCATGTTTGGCATCCCAGCACCTCCAAGATGCCAAGTCCACAGATATTAAAAGAAGACAAGGACAGTCTCCCAGCATAGACAGAGAAAGGAAAGCCTTCCCCCAAAGCCAGAGCTCTGAATTTGGACTTCTAGCCTCCTCGATTGAGAAAACAAATTTGTTTGCTAAGTCATCCATAGCAGCACTAGCTAACCTAGAGTATATAACTAAGAGTTCACTAGCTTGAAATGACAGCTTTTAATACTTGGTTAGTCTACTGTTCTTAAGTCAATTCCAACTCATAGCAATGCTGCATAGGGTTTTTGAAGCTGTAAATCTTAACAGGAGTAGAAAGCTTCATCTTTCTTCCAGGAGCCACTGTTGAGTTTGAATGGTCAACTTTGTGTCTAGCAGTCTAGTGCTATGCCTATAGCACAACCAGGGCTCCCTGGTTATAAGATAAAAATCAGGTATTCACTGTTGATGCTTAAGCAAAATTGTTTTAAGTCAGACTTACATTTTCTGGTTCCACACCAATGTCTTCACAAAATTTCTCCATGCCTTCAGGACCTACAACATCATCAGTACCTGTGAATGAAATGTAACAATTTCACATCAATGAAATTCAACTGTTGAGATAATTTAAAAAACCATATCTCTTATTTTTTAAAATCTTCATGAGGTAAAATATATATATAACACAATATTTGCTATTTTAATCATTCAAGCATACAATTCAGCGGCATCGGTTATATTCACAATGTTGTGCAAGCATCACCACTATTTCTGAAACTATTTCATTTATCATTCCAAACAGAACTCTGCACCCATTAAATAACAACTTCCCATTCCTCTCCCCACTCTGCCCTGTCCTCCTACTCTCCCCCATCCAGTGCTGGTAATCATCTAATCTACTTTCTGTTTCTATGAAAGATACAAGGGCGAATTAAAAATTATTGCTGTTAAACCCCATCCAGAATCTTCTGAGGTGGGAAATTTCCACTTGAAAGGACAAGCAGACCAGCCTGGAGCAGCTAGAAGAACAGAAGATACTTCTTGGATGAAACACCAGCAGGAAAAATCAAAAACAATAACAGCAGTCTGAATGACTACTACAAGAACAAGGAAGCTGTTTGTTCGGGAGCTATCAAGGCAAGTGGTTGGGTCCCCTCAGCACAAACCGTCTTCCAAGACTAAGACTCAAGGGGAATACACGAGCAGGCATGTGGTCTGCCTGGTGACCACGCTGGTCACCGATAAGGGGAAGTGGGTAAAAAACAGCAATGAAGCTGCGAGCTAAGTATGACCACATTCAATAGACTCCTGTGAACCTGGGTTGAGACCTGGTTGGCCAGCAGTATGGCAAGACCTGGGGACTCCTGGACCCAGAGAAAGTGACATGGCCACAGAGGACTAAACCGGAGAGTGAAGCATCCAGCTGATATGAAGTGAGGGGAGATGCACAAGAACACCCATACTTGCAGATAGTACCCACTTGACCTGGCTTCCCTGGCTGGATGATCAGAACTTGACTAGCAGAAGAAAGAAGACCAAAAAAAGAGTAATCCGCTACAATCTGATGAACCTGACCTATACTTATGGATGTAGTAGCTCAAAGAAGGAACAAATCTTTACAGCGAGGATCATTCCCATCCCCTAGGTAAACAGTGTTGACAGGGATGGGCAATTTAGACATTGGCTACCCAAAATGGGAAGGCTACAAAGGGCAGAAGTGACTGGCTTGCAATCTTTCAAGAGGATGGGGCTGATGAAAAGAGATGGGGATAAGACTGTTGTGGAACAATAGTGAATCAATGCTATCAGGACTGACTGTGAGGGTCGGAAATGTAAAGGTAGATGTTTTGTAACAAAAGGAGGGAAGTGGTTGATTTTGCAGTCCAGGAGCAGAGGTCCCTGGGACCATCGAGGGACCAGAGAAGCAGTAGTGCCAGAGATAGAGACAGAGACAATGATGGGGAGAGAAAGAGCGGCTGGGGACTCTGGCTGGACTCAGGGAGTGAGAGGGGTTGTGTGCTGACGGCTTGTGGGGTGTACCCTTTGGTTTTCTCATAATGCATAGAGGGGATTGTAATCATTGCAATGAAACAGAATATGATAGGATGAATGTAAAGCTGGTGTTCTCCCATGTAACTACCATATAATTCACAATAAAAACTTAAAAAAATATATACTGCTGCAAAATCAGAGACCTCTTTATCAAATGAAAAAAAAAAAAATTTTAATGTGAAGCTAATGTTTCTTGCCACATATTCCATCTAGGACCATACACTTCTGAAGGTTGTGTTTCCATCTACCCTCCCCTGAAGAAATCTGCACTCTTCCACTAGACAATATCGAACTGGCAATTCTGGCATCCTTGAGGGGCTGAAACTGTGTTTCTTTTAATGTTTTTAAGTGTTCTGAGTTTGGAGAACAAAAGGAAGTTTAAAGGGGCAAGATTCGAGCTGTAGAGTGGATGGGGTAAGGTTTTCCAGAGAAATTCTCATAGGAGAGCGCCCTTCCCACCCTGAGAGAATGAGCAGGTGCATTGTTATAAAGGAAAACCCCTCCATGGTACACCTTTCCTGGCCTTTTTCTCACCAATGCAGTTTTTCATTTTCTTAAAATTTCTTCCTAATAAGCCCCTGTGATTGCCCTGTGTCCTTCAAATAGAGAAAACGCATCAAGATTATCCCTTTGGAATCCCAAAAAACAGTCACCATAATCTTCTGAAATGACTTCTCTGGACCAGTAGATCCCCTTGGAAGTCACTGTTTTGATGGAACCGTGTTTTGGAAGGTTCCCTAGTGAGACAAAGACAGGTGCATTACAGAGAACTTGACTGTAGCCATCCACTGATTACAGAGATATGCTTATATATTTTTTGCTTGGAATAAACCCATGCATATATGAACTAAAACCACAGAAACAATACTTTTTTTAAAATTTACTTCCTATATTCAAACAACGGACTCCTGGTGTTGGCGCAACAGCATCAGCATTGGACTGTGAACAAGATATGTGGTTCAAAGCTCCCAGCTGCTCCTTGGAAACCCTATACAAGATGGCTACAAGCACTCAACAACATATTCATACAATATGAATATTTTGTGTCTGGCATAACATTTTCAAGATTCATCCATGATGTAACATTTCTCTTTATGGCCAAGTAATACTCGCATATTGTTTGTCAAGTGCTGTCAAGTCAGTACCATAGTCATAAATAACAACAAACGCATACACCTATTGTTAAGTATCACAGAATTAGTTCCGACTCATAGCTAGCCAGTATAGGGTTTTCAAGGATTTGCTGACGGGTTTGAAATCATCACCTTTGCCAGTTAGCAGCCCAGGGCTTATCCAACAATGCCACACCAGGACCCCATACAGATAAACCGGCTATTATGCAATGAACATTGGCGTACAGGATTTGTATGAATCTCTGTTTTCAATGTTTTGTGTATATACCTAAGAGTGTACTTGTTGGTCATATGGTAATTTTATGTTTAACATTTGAACAACTGCCAAACTGTTTTTCAGTGAGGCTACACCATTTTTCATCCCCATCAGCAATGTGCTGGAGTTCACATTTCTCCACAGGCTTTCCTTAACACTTGGTATTTTCCTGTTTTCCCAGTAATAGCTATCCAAGTGGGTGTGGAGTGGTATCTTACTATGGGGCTTTGCATTTTCCTAAAAAATAATGATTTGGTATGGCATTGTAGGATAAGCACTGGACTACAAACTGTAGTCGGCAGTTCAAATCCACAAGCCACTCCTAGTAAACCCCATACAGCATACTGTAACAACAAAAACAACAAAATTTCATGACGTTGACCATCTTTTCATGTGCTTAGCAGTTATTTTTATGTCTTCTTTGGAGAAATCTCTATTCAAGTCCTTTGTAAAGATCTTAACTCCTTTCTGAAGGAAAAATAAAATCAATATTCCAAGCATAAACTGAAAAACATTCAGTTATAGCTTTAAAGGTTTCTTTTTGGCTCATTTAAATCAATATACAGATATGTCCTTCAACCTCTGGCCATGTGATTCATCTTATCATTTATATTCAAAAATAGGCTGCCTAAATTCAATTCCTGCTTTTTAAAGTGGATTAAAGCACTACTCTTCTTTTAGTAATAACCTCAATACATACAGTAATTAATTTTTGGAAGCCTAGTTAGCAAAGAACCACATATTATTCTTTATAAAATTAATTGGAAGGAACACAAATGCTCCTTTTACACAGAAAGAAACAAATAAACATGTAGTCTTTTTGCCCTTGATAAATGCAATAATAAACCCTGTGTCTTCCTCCTCAAGCTGTAGCTCTATTTCTTCCTGAAAGAAGTGTCCGCAAGTTCAGTCTTGATCTTCCATTTAGTCTTTCCCCATTGCAGTGTGCGTCATTCCCATCTCGCCACTGAAACTCTTCTTGCCAAAGTCATCACTAACCTTGAAACTGTCAAGTCTAATCAACTGTTCAGTCCTTATTCTATATGACCTATGCGGGGCTATCTGAAGAAATTCTTTCCTCACAAAAAATATTCCCCACCCGCCCCCATGGCTTCTGAATGCACTCGCTCTCATCTGGGTTTCCTATCTCTGCTCTTTCTGGGTTCCTTTGCTTCTTCAAACTCCTTAAATTTAATGTGCAGAGTTCCATCTTTAATCCTCTCCTATGCCGTTCTCTGCTATTCATAGAGTTTTCAGTGACTAGCGATTCAGAAGTAGTTTGGCACTCTTATTTCCTAGTCTGTCTTTGTTTGGAAGCTCATCTGAAACCTGTCCACCATGGGTGACCCTGACGGTTATTTAAAATACCGGTGGCATAGCCCTCAGAATCACAGCAATTCAAACCACCACAGCACGACAGACGAGTGGCGGTTGTGTGGTCGCTGTTAAACACGAATCTCCTTGCGCTACGGCCCTTAAGTCCGGCTCAAAGGTGGGATTTCCGTCCTCGGATGGCGCGTCAGTCAAGAGATCAGACGACGTATTGCATTGGGCAAATCTGCTGCACAGGAACTTTTGAAAGTACTGAAGAACAGAGATGTCAGCTTGAGGACTAAGGTGCGCCTGACCCAGGCCATGGTATTTTAAATAACCTCATATGGATGCGAAAGCTGGACAGTGAATAAGGAAGATCGTAGAATTGATGCCTTTGAGCTATGGTGTTGGTGGAGAATACTGAAAGTGCCTGGGACTGCCAAAAGAAACAATAGATCTGTTTTGGAATAAGTGCAACCAGAGTGCTCCTTGAAGGCCAAGATGGCTAAGCTTCCTCTCTCCTACTTTGGACACATTGTCCGGAGAGAACAGTCGCTGGAGAAGGATGTCATGCTGGGTAAGGTGGAGGGTCAGAGAAAAAGAGAAAGACCCCCACGAGATGGATCAGCCAGGTGGCATCATTGATGGCGTCAAGTGTGGCAGTGGTAGTGAGGTTGGCCCAGGATCGGACATTGTTTCATTCTGCTGTGCATGGGGTTGCTCTGAGTCAGTTCCGACTCGATGGCACCTGACAACATGCTGTTCTATATACTCTCCCTAGGATATTTCAACCACATTCAAACTTTCAGACACGACCCAGATCTCCTTCTAGTCCTTATTTTCCCCCTTACTTTTGGCCCATTTGCACATCAACTACTTGGTTATCCCACCATACATCTCCTGTTCAATAGTTATAACTGAACTTACCTTCTGTCCCAAACACACTTCCGTATTTCACATGCTCAAGCTCCATCTCACAAAAACTGAGCCAATCACTCCCCATGCTTAGTCTGCTTATCACTCCTGTAGTCTCACCTGGTGGCAACACCACAAATACAAGCCTGGGGGTCATTCTGGATCTTCCCTTCTCCAGCAATCTCGATACCTAATCAATTATCAAGTGTACTGTCAATTTTATCTTTTTAAATATTTCAAATCTACCCTGGGGTCCCAGTGTGACACTGCAGTTTAGTCGGTAGTTCAAGCTTACCAGCTGCTCCTTGAAAACCCTATATAGGGTCGCTGTGGGTCGGAACCGACTTGACGACACTTAAAAAGTCTATACTGTACTGCTGTAGTTTAAGCTTTATTTTCTCTCACTTAGATTACCATGACAATCTACTAAAAACATCCCTAATCCCAGAGCCTTGTCCTTCTCCTCCACAATCCATCCTGTTCCTATCCAACCTAAAGTTCCTATCAGACACACATCTCCTGCAACTTAACATCATCCTTCATCGGCTCCCTTTGGCCTGAATTGTGGCATATAAAATAGGATTATTTATGGCCTGGTGCTTTGGCTCCTCTTCAGCCTCTTCTCTTTCTACTCTCAAAGTAAATTTCTGGTAAATCAATGAATCAACAATATCTGCTGAAATACCTACTTGACTATGGTTTTGCTCCACATATGCACCTTAGACAAACCCTATACTATACCGCTCTGTGGCCTCAGTCCATCACCTTCTCATTCCCTTCGCATCCTCTCCCATGTCTGAGCCGGTTAATTCATTCAACCTTTAAGACTGAAACCAGACAGCAAGTCCTCCCAGTTTCCCAGGCCTCCCTGCAGAGGGTGCGACAGCCATCCTTTCTCTGCAGCCCCCACTCAATGCTAGGAATGACCTTCTCACACTCAGCACACTGCCTTAAACTTTCCTCTAAGCTACTAAGTGGAAGAGACATTTTCTTCCTATAACTTCAGCATCCCATCTGGCACATGGTAGTCATTCAATAAAGGTTGAATGAATGAATGAATGAATGAATGAATGGCAGAATACAGGAATCACTTTACAATCCTCCACAGCATCTAGACTCAGCAAACAGTCAAGTCCTATAGAACTTCTATTAATATGACCTCACTTCCATTCACATGAAGTTTATTGGACGTATCACATAACAGTAGTTGCCAATGGTAAACAGATAAATAAAATATGGCCTCTGCCTTCCATAAGCTTATGGTGTCAGAAAGGGAGATAATGCACACAAACGATAACAGCACAATCAAAGTATGCATAATGTAGCTGACTTCAACAAAGGATGAACATCAAAACAACTACAGAGTTTGTTACACCTTGTCTTGCCATCTCTGCTTGGAATCCTGGTATGGTGTTGTAGGATCAGCATTGCACTGTGAACCACAAATTTGGCAGTTCAAACCCACCATCTACTCCTCAGAAATAGGGTCACAATGCATCTGAACCCACTCGACGACAATTAACAACATCCACTGCCATCTGATTCTGACTCACAGCAAGCATATATAGGTTTCCAAGACTGTAAATCTTTATGGGGGCATATTATCAGAAGAGACCTGTCCCTGGAGAAGGACATCATGGTTGGTAGAATGGAAGGTCAGTGAAAAAGTGGGAGACCCCCAATAAGATGGATTGGCACAGTGGCAACAGCAATGGGCTCAAACGTAACAGCAATTGAGAGAAGGGTTCAGGACTGGACAGTGTTTTGTTCTGTTGTGCATAGGGTCGTTATGGGTTGGAACCAACTTGACAGCACCTAACAACACCACCAACAGCAATATTTTTGTTCTCATGGACATATTTTAAAGTTCTTCAACTTCAGCAAAAACTTATATATAAGCAATTGATGGTCTATTCCACAGTCCGCCCAGGCCTTGTTTTGGCGATGACAGTGAGCTTCTCTATCATTTCTTCCAACAGATGCAGTCAATTTGATTCCTATGTATTCCATCTGGGAAGGTCTGCATGTATAGTCACCAATGTTTATGTTGTTGAAGAGATATTTGCAATGAATAAGCCATTGGTCTTGCAAAATGCTATCATGCTAACTAACTCCAGTGTCGTTTTGATCACCAAGGCCATATTTTCCAACCATCAATCCCTCCTGTCTGATTTCAACTTTTGCATTCCAATCACTAAAAATTATCAAAGCACCTTGATTGCATGTTTGATCAACTTCAGACTGAAGTTTAAGTTGTTGTTGTTGTTGTTACGTACCATCGAGTCACTTCCGAAATCATTGTGACCCTGTGTACAACAGAACAAAACAATGCCTGGGCTTGTGCGCCATACTCACAATCATTGCTGGGTTTGACCCCATCGTTGCTGCCACTGTATCAATCAGTCTCGTTGGGAGTCTTCCTCTATTTTGCTGACACTCCATTTTATCAAGCATGATGTCCTTCTCCAGGGACTGTTCCCTCCTGATAACATGTCCGATGCATTACAGAATTATTCAATTTCTTCACTCTTGGTCTTGATGGTTGGTGCATAAATCTGAATGCTAGCTGTCCTCCTAGCACATTGTATATCAAGATAGATCTTGAAATGCTCTTTTTGACAATAAGTGTGACACCATTCCTCTTCATTCTGTCATTCCTGGCATAGTAAAGCATATGATTATGTGATTCCAAATGGCCAATACCAGCCATTTCAGTTCACTAATGCCTAGGATATTCATCTTTAGGCATTTCGTTTTTGACAACTTTCAATTTTCTTAGATTCATACTTGGTACATTCCACGTTCCAACTATTCATGGATGTCTGCAGCTGTTGCTTCACATTTTGAGTTGTGCACCACCAGGAAATGAAGATCTCGAAAGCCTGTCTCCATTCATGTCATAAAGGTCAACTCTACTTTGTTGAGGTAGCTCTTCCTCAGTCATTACTTTGGGTGCCTGAAAGGCTCATCTTCTGGCAGCATACCAGATAATGTTTTGCTGCTATTCATAAAGTTTTCAGGGGCAAATCCCTCAGAAGTGGATCACCTAGGCCATCTTCCTAGTCTTCGAGTTCTGGTGTGGCACTGTAGGGTAAGCTCTGGACTGTTAACCACACAGTCGGTGGTGCAAATCCCTCAGCCGCTCCTCAGATACGGAAATTCTGATAAGTGAAACGGGAATATCCACCTATTCCTATTTCGCTAAGAGGTTTTGTTTGTTTTTAAAATCAGGAACAGATTCCTTTTTATTATCTACTGACTGACAGGATTCATACTGAGATGGCTGCATAGAACTGAAGCAAAAAGTTTATACTCAGGAAAAAAAAAAAAAAAACAAACAGATTCTGCACTTCGATTTAATAAGGCTCTTTCTCTGCAACCTATTACGTGAGTCTACCTGAGCCTGCCCTACACCAAACCACCGACCTCCATGACTAGGGTGTTCTCTAACTTGCTCTCCTCCCCCTTGCACCCGCCAACCTGGCTGTTGCCTCCACTTTCTTGCAATATTCTTTACAAAGATTATGCTTCTCAGTGTGTTTGTCTGTTTGCCATGCCTCATTAGAAAGGAACTCTGAGCATAGTGACTCTTGCATCTACGTTCCAGAGCCTGGCATCTAACGACTCTTCATAGAGGTTCGCTGAAGTACAATTTGCAGTGGTAATGCTAAGTTAGCCATGTTGGCCTTTCTGCCAAATTGCATGAGGTAGTGTTATTATGGAGTCCTGGCGTGGCAGTGCAGGTTAATGCGTTGGACTGCAAGGTAGAGTTGAACCATAAGGTCAGTGGCTCAAGCTCACCAGCCACTCCTAGGAAACCCTATACAGGGTGGTTATGAGTTGGAACTGACTCGACTGCACTTAATCACAGTGTTATTATATTATTTATGTATACAAATGAAGTCCTGCTGTGACACTGTAGTATAAGCACTAGATTGCTAATCACAAGATCAGCAGTTCAAATCCACCAGCTGCTCCTCAGAAATCCTACAAAGGGTTGCTATGAGTTGGGACAAACTCAATGACACTTAACAACAACAGGTATATAAACACTCGTGTGTTTTAAGGGGTCCTGCTGTGGCGCTGTAGTTATTGATAAACACTGTACCACAAGGTCAGTTTGAACCACAAAGTCAGCAGCTCAGATTCACCAGTCACTCCTCAAAAACCGTACAAAAGGCTGCTTCGGGACTGATTCAACGGCAGTTAAAAACAACGACTTTTAAAGGAACAATGACTTTCAATGGCATAGCTCTACCCAAAGTAATATTTTATCCTGAAAGGAGACAAGCACAGGCATACCTCAAAGATATTGTGGGTTTGGGTCCAGACCACTGCAATAAAGCAAGTATCATAATACATCAAGTCACATCCTTTCTTTGGCTTCTGGTGCATATAAGAGTTGTCTTTGCACAATACTGTAGTCTACTACTACATGACAGCATTATAAAAAGTTTGAGACTTGTGAGAACTGCCAAAGTGTGACAAAAGAGACGCAATGAGCACATGATGTGGGGTAAACGGTGCCAAAAGACTTGCCTGATGCACGGTTGACACAAACCTTCAATTTGTAAAAACTGCAAGACAGCAAAGCACACTAAGACAAGGCATGCCTGTGGAGCTTCCGTATAAGCATCGCATCAAAGGTAGACTTAACCCTGCCACCGAGCACAATGCTTCCTTTTGTCTTATTAGCTTTTCCAAGCACATACTGAGACCCAGTTATAATCACATTGGTTGTTGACATTCTGGTTGTATATACACTAAATTTATTGACTCGCCTATAGAATTTAGGTAAAAACCTTTGTTAAGCATGATAACAAATGTACCATTTCTAACTGCAAGGTCAGTTGTTCAAACACGCCAACCACTCCTCAAAAGCTGCTGAGTCAGAACCGACTCAAAAGCACTTAACAACAACAACAACACAAACTGTTAGCTACGAAAGTCCAAGCTCAGTTGTTTTGTTACTGTTGTTAAGTGCCATTGAGTCAGTTCTGACTCATAGCGGCCCTGGATGGGTTTCCAAGGAGCAGCAGTTTGAACCACCAATCTTGAGGGTTAACGTATAGTGCTGATCCTACAGCGCCACACCAGGACTCACCAAACTCAGTACATCCCCCATAATCAGCCAAAGAAAATACTTTCTCTTCAAGCCCATTGTTTTCGTTTTTATTACAAATGTATTACACAAAAAGTTTGGTTTTATATATTCAAATACAAATATATACAGACATCTGTGTGTATATTCTAAACTGTGCACTGAGAAAGCTGCAAAAGAGAGCTGTGCTTGACTGGTCTGACAGAAGCTAGGGTCTGAAGAAAATAGTTTTGCCAAACAAAACAGAACTAACTATAGCTAAAATAATAAGCTATGGAATACCCAGGGTGACAAAGCACTGGAGTTACAGTTGAAAACACAGATACAGTGACTACATGCCTCCTTACACAGAGATCCCTAACTGACTATGCTTAGCCCTTTCCTAGTGGCCCAAAACCTTTCCACAAAAGTCACCGTAAGTACATGGTACCACATCACTGAGGCAAACGGACCCCAGTATTGTCTTCTTTGCTGGTCTTGTAACAACTGTTCCTTCCCTATCAGACCATTTTCTCACCCTCCACAACTGCCCAAACCTGACTGACTCTGGCACTTGTTCCTGATCTCTAATCTCAGTTTGGGAAACCAAACCAAAACCCTGTTACAGAACTGAATCCAAAATAAAGAGAAGAGACCTGACCTATGGATGTGGCCCCTATTTGGCAGAATTCCTTTTTCTTAAATACATTTCAGAAAGCAGAAGCCATCAGATAAAGTATTTCTATAAAACTGCTTATTTTAATGCTAATGAAAATGGAATTCTATGTTCAGGTGGAAGTTTGAACAACAAATCTGACCTTTGTTCTTTCTGAATCATAGAGGACGAACATGCCAAAGGGAATCAATGATAACCACAGAGAACAGAAGGGAAAGCCTCTGACGGAGGGAGTTTTATTAAATCTGGGAGCCAGAAACTGAATGGACAGGGAGGGATTTAAAAAAAAAAAAAAGGTGAGAGGTTGCATTCTAGAATGTGCTAAGCAGAAAACTGCAAAGGAGAACTGTGGTTAGCTGGTTAGACAGAGGCTAGGGAAGCGCAGAGCGTGGTGTGAACAGTGTAAACTCTAGAAAGAACAAAATAAAGGCCCATGTATCTCAAACACCACCACCACCAGGCTCTCCTCTCCCATCATTCCATTCCAGACTAAAGTGCGGGCAGTCAGTGTGCACACTGACTGAAGACTAGCTGTCTCTCTCCTAAGGTGGAGGGACACACTACAGCTGCTAAGTGAGTGCTACAGCCTTTCTCGTTCAAGGCTTTAGGGGACCTGTGGACTCACAGCTGGTCTCGTGGACGCATCCTATCACACCACCTGTCAATCGCCCTGCTTCTTCTCACCATTAATTTCTCCTGACTTATACTGATCTACAAGGTTTTCTGTTTTGTTTTTAGTCCAAATAAAAACTTTATTGAGAATCAAAGTCAAATCCTTTACAGAACATAGAAATATGTAACATCTTAGCCCTTCCCTTCCCAATAAGTGACAATATAACACTGGGGAGGGCTTACTGATATCCCAAACAAGCTTGCTTCTCTCTATGGGAGACAAACAGCTCTTCCTGAGCTCAACAATACTAAGAATACAGAAATGGGGTGCCCTGACCTGCTCAGGGGAAGCAGAATGGAATCAGATCCAGTATCAGTAATAAAAAACTCCAGATGAGCCAAAGGAACAGACAAATAAATATATGTTCCCGCTTCACATTTGGTATTTCAAAATCAGGTAGTGGGAGGTAAGGCTTTACAAGATTAGACACAATTAACCAGAAGATGTGAGTGCAGAGTGTGCCTCTCAATCCAGTTACTTGGTGGTGGTGGTGGTGGTGGTGGTGATGTGCCGTGGAGTTGGTTCCAACTCATAGCAGCACTATATAGCGTTTCTAAATCTTTACGGGGAAAAGAAAGCCTCATCTTTCTCTCGTGGAACAGCTGGTAGTTTCAAACTGCTGGCCTTGAGGTTAGCAGTCCGATTCGTAACCACTACTGATTAATAACCATTACTCTTGTTGTTGTTGTTAAGTGCCGTCGAGTCGGTTCCGACCCATAGCGACCCTGTACAGGGTTTCCAAGGGCGTAAATCCTTACGGGAGTAGAAAGCCTCATCTTT
>NW_006408727.1:300579-321738 GCF_000296735.1 Chrysochloris asiatica
CCGATACGTAACCACTACGCTACCATTACTCTACAGAGCTCTTTAACCCAGTTACTTTGGGAATAATATTAAGGAAAAATAACACTACCCACCAAGAAGGCTTTTTATGCCAAATAATTAGAACTGACATCAAAGATGGAAAAAAAAAGAGAAAATGACTCTAGGGATTAAATAGACTAGCAACTCAGGTGCGATTCAGCCCAATGGGATCTCTGGGAGTGGTCAAGATCATTCGCTCTTATATGAGGGAAAAATTAACCACTGCAACTTTCATCACTACAGTTACAGAAAACAGGACAGGAGAAATGAACACTGCTCCACAAGTTTTTACAATCCTACTACCCAGCCTTGGCTACAATCAGAAATGCTATTCAGTCTTCTGGAAAACAAGTTTTTGGAAAGTGTTTTTAATCAAAATGAAAAATATCTGAGGGAAGAATGTAACAGAAATAGAACTAAAATAAAACTAAGAGAGCTAGTGTAAAAGTTACCTTCAGCCTCTACAGTAACGTCAGGGCGTGGGTCTTAGCTGGCGCTGTAGCCTTTGCCTGAAATTAAATTCTATCACACTTAATGTTTCACCTCTGATGTACAAGTTTTGATTCATGTTGTTAGGATATTCAAAATGATAGCAGGTACAAGTTGGGGCCTTCGGTTAGACTCAATTTCAAGCTGTTTTCACTACTAACAAAATACAGGAAAATATGTCCCCAAAAGGGGGAAGGAGGGAAAAGAAGAGGTAAAAACGGGAAAAGCTAGACAAATTCTTTGCAGATACCAATTATAAGGTGCCAGTCAGCAGGAATCTCAAGGAACCTAAATGATGTTGCTTAATCTTTATGCTCCAAATATTACCTTTTGTCTAAAACAGGCAAATTAAATAGGAAAATTGTACCCTGCTATTTCTTTCTTTTTTTTTTTAATTACAACTGTGGCTTATACATTTGAAAAATTTATGTTTGCTTATAAAGGAAGTTGCTGTTAATTGCTGTCGAGTCGATTCTGACTAATAGTGACCCTGTATAGCGTTTCCAAGGAGTAGCTGGTGAGCTTGAACCACCGACCTTGAAGTTCAAACAACTTTGCAGTTTGATACATTAGTCCACAGCACCACATTAGGACGAAGGAAGACACATACACAAATCAAAACAGCTATTTTATGATGATAGGATTCAGTGCACTTTCGTTCAGGGATCAAAATCCAGTGAGATCTAGCTGAGGTAATGAAGGATGCGATGGCGCATCAGAAAGGTAGATACTACAGAGGCTCACAAAAACCCAGAGTAGAATTCCAGACTCAAGATTGCATCTTTTCAAGCCCACCATCAGAAAAATATGCACCTTTTTTTCTGGCTTCAATCTGAGAGCCCCCAAAGATACTGTCTGGTTACCAGCCACCCCCTTGGACCAATCTCTGTGACCAAAGGGCAAGATCTTATCAGAGAAGATGTGGGGAATGGGGGAGAGGGATAACACAGGGATAATCCTAATAAGAGGGTGTCAAAACTGCCCTGTGGGAATACAATAAAGCCCAGTGAGTTAATTCAGGTGTTTAAGAGCTGTGCAGCAGCTACTTGGATGGTAAAGAATTCCCCGCCAACAGACACCAAAAGATAGTTGTCTTTATCCTATAGACAGGAGAGATTTTACAGCTGGGGCTGGGGTGGACGGGCAGAGGAAGAGTGGGACAGGATGGTGGATCTGTTTTATTTTATTAAAGGATGGGAAAACAAGAGCCACATGAAACCTGGCCGGGAACAGAAAAATTATTATAACACCAATTTCTTTTAGAATGGGAAATTACTTAAGCTTGTTGGAATAGTCACGTTGATCGATCACAGGAGGGGCTGAAATAAGGTGAAGAAGGGAAAAAATAAAAAGGACCTTTATATCAAACTTGAATGAAAATTTTTCTTTTCTTTTGTTTTCTTTTTTCCTAATACCATGCACAGCCATAACACTCAAGCAATTTTAACAAGTTGCAAATATGGAGCTGAATTTAATACATTTTAAATGGCAAAATAAATATCATCTGACAATTATCACAAGAGAAGCTTAATAGAAAGAAATTCCATTGCACTAAGTAATGTTCAAAGCTGCAAAGCTTATTTTAACTCAGTATTTATATCAAATAATCACCCATTATCAACATTCCAAACAGGTTTCCTAACAATCCAAAGTATTTCTCCCAAATGAATTTCATCTTTTCAGTTCCTTTCCAGGGTTCTGAATTCTTTGACTTAGCTTCAGCCTATAAATAGAGCATTTGGTAATTTGTTTCAACTATGTCCCTATCTCCTTCTCTTCCTTACACAGGGATACAGCCACACACATACACACACAAGATTCTAAAAGGACACATGCATTCACTCACTCTTCAGCCTTCTCTAAGGTATTCCTTGATTTAAACAAGCATTGGTCTTAGATGATATAAATGATTACCTACCTGCATATTCATAGAACCACTCTAAGCATCGCTTACTTGAAAAGGCTTCTTCTTCAGTCTTTATTCTAGTTGAATCATATTTTCTAAACATGCTAGAAATTGAGAAAGCAGTTTTAAGTTACTTAAAATACAAAGACGAAGTAGCAGATAATCTTTACTCTTTTACCCAAAGTGGACATCTATTCCATCAGCATTTTAAGTATATTTTAAACATTTTGCTTCCTGCATTTAGAAGTCTCAGCTTTTATAACTACAGTGTTTAAACACAGTCACACCTAATGAAGAATTAAAGGGTAATAAGTAATTAACAGAATAATCAGTATGAAGTGAGTACAGCATGTAGTTGAAGTCTCCCCTTCTAGTTCACTAGACAGAACAAATTACAGAATGACAGTGAAAGGGGCCAGAGATGTTGAGACGTGTCATCTCCAATTGATGGCTCTAGACATTGCTCATGTCTCTCCATTAAGTTCTCCTGGCTTTTGTGTCTTATGTGTCAGGGTGAAACACAGAGCACAGTCTAAGGAAGGACTTATCAATAGCGGAGAACTCAGGGGGACACTAAGCAAAAATAAAAAGACACATCAAATCATGTCCAAATGACCAGGTAAAAATTTAAGGCTGAGGCGATACAGTCCTTTGGATGGTTTCTTGATTAGTGTAACCTTACAATCCTCAGGAACGATCAGAACAGTCCTGACTTCTGCCGTTCTCTTTTCATTCCAGCATGAGCCGGAGGAGGAACCCAGGAAGCACCTCCATCCACCTCCTCCTGCAATGCTGATCTTCCACAGGGCTTCCATATTTCATGAGAACCGGGCTGAGGACCAACCAACACATAAGGGGGTTTCAAAAAGTTTGGGGGAAAATCCCACTATCTTTTCAATCCAGTTTTTCCACACACTTTTTGAAGCTCTCCCTCATATTTCCTACACGGGAGGAGCATAGAGACACTATCTTTAAAATGATAAGGATATAAAAATTATGAGTGTACATATTAAAAGGAGCCGCAGTGACACAGTGGAATACCTGCTTGGGCTGTTAAGCAAAAGGTAGGTGTTTGGAACTAGCCAGCTGCGTTAAGATGAGGCCGTCTTCTATCACAAATCCCAAAGACTGACACTCAGCAACCTTATGAAGAAGTTCTACTCTGTTCTATGTTGCTGTTGTTAAGTGCCATCACGTTGGTTCCGACTCATACAGACCCTGTATAGGGTTTTTGAGGAGCGAGTGGTGAGCTTGAACTGCCAACCCTGCAGTTCAAACTGACTTTACAGTCCAGCGCATTAATCCACAGAGCCACACCAGGGCTCCACTCTGTCCTACAGGGTTGCTATAAATCGGAAACAGCAGCAGATATGGGTTTTTGGTTACACACATTTTATATTTTTTACTTATATATAGGAGTCCTGGTGTGGTGCTGTGGATTAATGCACTGGACTGCAAAGTCAGTTTGAACCACAAGGTCGGAGGTTCAAGCTCACCAGCCACTCCTCGGAATCCCTATACAGGGTTGCTATGGGTCAGAAATGACTCGGTGGCACACCACCACCACTAACCTAAAGGTTGGCAGTTCAAATCCACCTCGTGCCACTATGAAAGCAAGGTCTGGTGATCTGCTTCAATAAAGATCACGTCCAAGAAACCCCTCTGGAGCCATTCATTTCTACTCTTAACACATGGAGCCGCCATGAACCAGAATCCATTTATGACAATGGGTTTGGGTGGGTTATTTATATACAAGGGTAAGGAAAAAAATATTGGTACAAAATCAATAGAAACTTTTATTAAACAAAAATATTAAACTGTGAAGTTATTGTTCTTCGACATCTCCTCCATCTCGGTCCATACACTTCTGAAGGCAGTGTTTCCACCTCGCCAACCCTGCCCTGAAGAATTCTGAGCTCTTCTATTTATGCCACAATCAAAACTGCAGTTTTGGCATCCAGAAGAGACACAAATCATGGTCCTTCTAAATGCTTTTTGAGTTTGAGGGGAAAAAAACATCACAAAGGGCAAGATCAGGGCTGTCTGGTAGATGGGGTAAGGTTTCTCAGTGAAATTCTCATAGGACAGCTTTTCTACCCTCAAAGACTGACCAGGTACATCATCAAGATAGGAAAACATTGTCAGTGCAACTGGCCTTTTCCACACCAACGCAGTTCTGTTTTCTTAAAACTTCTTTGTAATAGCCCCCATTATCACACTACAACCTTCAAGAAAATTTGAAAATACAGTCACCATAACATTTTGAGTGGAGCTCTCTGTCTTGAACTGAACAAGCCGAGCAGCTTTCCCCAGAGGCCCACTGCTCTGCTTGGAACTGGCTAATAATAACAGTTCCACAAAATTTTCTTCATTAGCTTCAATCTTGCCTAAAAGACTAACAGAAAGATCTTGCTGAGGCCAAGATACTTGCTTAAAACTGAAAATGCAAACTATGTGATATCCCAATGTCCATAAGCCGTTGCACACAATGGGAACTCTATTGGCTTTTTCCACCAGTTTCTGGACTTCAGCCACATTTCTTCATTTGTTGAGGCTGATAAAGTCTTTCCTCTCTTGGCTCATCTTTAAAGTCTTCCAAAACATCTTTATAATATATTGGTACATCTAAAAGCCATTGCTTTATGTGAGACAACATTCCCTTAATGTGTTGCAAAGCTTCAATGATTTGGAAAGATTTCCACTTGAATTTTGTTAAAAAATTGCTATTAGTCCTGACCGCAAAAAATAGTTTTAATCAATGACACAAAAAATATCCTTTCTTTTTTTTTTTTTTAAATTTGTACATGTATTTTACCTTTGCTTCAAACACAAACTATGAATGTGGTGGAGCATATTGTTGTTAAGTGCTGGTGAGTCAGTTCCGATCCAAGAGTGACCCTGTATGGGGTTTCTGAGGAGCAACTGGTGACCTTGAACTGCTGACCTTATGGTTCAAACTGACTTTGCAATCCAGCACATTAACCCACAGTGCTACACCAGGACTCCATGGTGGAGCATACAGCGGGGAAAATGATGAAACTTTCTTAGATACTATCAAACATCTTAAGGCAATGAACTGCTGGGCCTGGGTGGTTCAGGACCATAATCTCAGGGGACACCATGGTCAACTGATATAACACAGTCCATAAAGACAGTACTGCACATCCTACTTTAGTAAGTAGCTTCTCGGATCTGAAGACCTTCTGTGTGGCCATCTAAGTTGCAACTACAGTCTCTCCATGTGCTAACGAAAGAAGAGGCTTGGATTCAATTAGTCCAATAGAATTAGAAGACTGCAGATAAAGTGGGAGAAAATGTGGAACAAAACTCACAATTATTTAAAAAAAGCCCAGGGTTACTGGTCAGAAAGAGACTAGAGGAACCCAAGACTATGGTTCTTGACCACCCTTCAGGTCTGGAGAGGAACTCACCCTCATGGTCCACTCTTCAGCCCAGCAGTAGATAGGTATAGAGAGAGAGGGGACAATGACACTACACTACTAAGGCATGCTCACTAGGGAATGGTCAGTCATTCTGAATCAACAGGACAACATTTACTTAAGGACGAAGTTGAGAAGGAATGGGAAGGTGGATAGAATTGAAATAGCAACCACAGGGGGGGGAATGGGGTAACTGTTGTTGAATGGAGGGAATTGTAATCAATGAGATAAAAAAAAAAGTGTTTGATGCATTGAATGTAAAACTGATGATCTTGTCTGTTGTAAACCTTCACTGAATTCACAATATATACATTTTTTCTAAACCTGTTTTTTAGGGCATCCTACAGAGATTAAGGAGTCCTGGTATGGCGCTGTGGGTTAATGTGCCAGACTACAAAGCCGTTTGAACGGCAAGGTCGGCGGTTCAAGCTCATCAGCCACTCCTAGGAAACCCTATACAGGGTCATTATGGATCAGGATTGACAACTCGACGGCACTTAACAACAACCACAACAACAACAGAGATTAAGGAGTCCTGGTGTGTCTCTGTGGGTTAATGTGCCAGACTGCAAAGCTGACTGAACTGCAAGGTTGGCAGTTCAAGCACACCAGCTGCTCCTCAGAAACCCTATATAGGATTCGCTAGGATCAGAACCGACTCAATGTCACTTAACAACAACAAAAATGGAGATTAAGGAGTCCTGGTGTGGCACTGTGGGCTAATGCACTGGACTGCAAAGTCAGTTTGAACCTCAAGGTTGGAGGTTCAAGTAAACCAGCTGCTCCTCAGAGACCCTATGGGTCAGAACCGACTCAACTGCACTTCACAAAAGAACAACAAGAAGGAGATTGAAGTAGTCCTAGTGTGGCACTATAGGATCAGCACTGGCCAGCAAACCACAAGGCTGGCAGTTCACACTACCAGGTGCTTCTGGGAAACCCTATACAGGGTCGCTATGAGTCGGAACCCACTCGATGGCATTTTAACAACAACAACAAAGAGATTAAAACCAAACCTACTGCCACTGAGTTGATTCCAAGTCAGAGCAGCCCAATACAGGGTTTCTCAGACTTTCAATCTTGATGGGAACAGATAGTTCATCTTTCTCCATGAAGCAGGTGGTAGGTTGAATTGCTGCCCTTGAGGTTAGCTTCCCAATGCCTAACCCGCACGTTACCAGAGGTAAGGCATGTATTACTGAGAGAACTTGTCTGCAGCCATCCACTGAATTGAAGAGACAGATTTAAATACATTCTGTTTGGAACCAGACCCTAGTAACAATACTTTTTGACTTAACCTCATATAAACTGCCAAAACAAAAACAACAGCAAATGTTCCTCTGTGGGGTTCTGGTGTGGCGCTACAGGATAAGCCCTGCACTGCTAACCTCAAGAACAGTGGTTCAAACCCACAAGCTACTCCTTGGAAACCTGATGCAGGGTCACTATGAGTCAGAACTGGCTCGACAGCATTTAACATATTCTTATGCATTCTTAAATGTTGATGAGTATGGCTTTTATGTACATATAAGGACTATCAAAATCATATGTAAAACTTTTTTTTTGATGAGCATCTATTCAGGATCTAGGCATTCACCAGAATATCTGCATAAATCTCTGATTAGAGAATCTTGGTTTTAACACCAAAAAAAGAACCCAGTTATAGGATGCTGAGGTACTGAAACTATAAATCCCCAGTGCTGCAGTTTCCCCATGTTGATGTGTCTGTGTGCCGTGGAGTCAGTTCTGACTCATAGCGACCCTGTAGAGGGTTTCCGAGCCCGTCAATCTTTATGAGAGCAGAAAGCCTCATCTTAAGACCAGCAGTCCACCTCACAACACACTACTACTGGGGCTCCTTCAATTCTCCTCTAGAAGGTATCCTAGAAACAGAGGTGGGCATGGCCTCCAGGACGCAAACAGAAATGTTTTAATCCTAGGCAAACACATGCCTTCCTACCTCAGCTCCAAGTCTGTAACTGGTCAGTCTCCCAGGGACATATGTGACACTGAAACATCTGAATTACTCAAAATCACCAGGACCACACAATGGATTATTCAGCAATAAAAAGAGATGTCACATTTATGCGTGCCTGAATGGACCTCGACATCATTATGCTAAGGAAAAGAAGGCCATCTATATGAAATGTCCAGGAAAAGCATATCTACAGAGTAGAAAGTGGTAAAGTTGGGACAGGGACTACAAATATAAAAGGGCACCAGAGAACTAATTAGATGGTAATATTCAAATTGATCTGTTTTAGATGGTTGCAAAACTCACCAAATTTAGTATAAATCAATGTAATCTACAATTAAAATAAATAAACGTTATGGCGTATAAATAGTTGTTGTTGTTAAATGCTGTCGAGTCGGTTCCAACCCATAGAGACCCTGTATAGGGTTTCCAGGGAGCAGCTGGTGAGTTTGAACCGCCGACCTTGCCGTTCAAACGACTTTGCATTGCAGTGTAGCGCAGCAACCCAAGTGCCACACCAGGACTCCATATAAATACTTACATTTAAAAAAAGGCCAAGAACGATAGCTCAGAGAAGCTACAGCTCTCCACTTACCATGACTACTGAAATGCTGTCAGTCAGGGCACCTCCTCCTTCTGCAACTCAGTGGCCAGTTTTTTTACAACCAAATTACATGAAACAGTGGGGGAAATGTTATTGCTAGGTGCCGGAGAGTCGGTTCTGACTCACACTGTTTCTATGTACCATGGCATGCAACACTACCAAGGAAACAGTACTAAGTGCCAGTCATAAACTGCTACGTGATCGTTAGCATTTCGTGATTCCTTGATGAAAACATCTATATCAAACAAGAATAGAGTCACTCACAGAAGCCTCAAGACCGCTGGTAACTGTCTTCGCAAGTGGAGCCCTGGTGTGGGGCTGGACGATATGCACTGGGCTGCTAACTACATGGTTAACAGTTCAAACGAACCAGCTGCTCCTTAAAAACCCTACACAGGGTTGCTATGAGTTGGTACCGACTCAGCAGCATTTAACAACAACAACACGTTCTAAATTACTGATGTCTGTTTTTAGATAATGGTTTCTATGCATTTGAGATATACACACCAACATTATTTTTATATTTTTTAGAGTCTGCCCCTTTATTCCTCCTTCTGAGTGAGTTGTGATGTGTGAAGTATCACAGCAAGAACAGAGAAATCTCATCTAATCCCCTAGATTTATAGGTGTGGAAATTAAGGTAGGAACAAAGGAGAAAAGATTAAAACTGCAATATTTGGTCACTGATGAAAAGAAGGAAAGAAAAAAGTGACTTACTGAAATCAGTGTGAACAACATAGAGGCCTGAAACAAACAAACGGAGCACCTCTGTAGTTACCAATGTTAGTCCAGTTGTCTATAAGAGAAGTGGTTTAAACAGTCTTCATAGTTTCTAACAAATGCTCCCCATCAGAATCACTCTTCGCCTGGCTGATATTCCAGGCAGGCTTACAACATTCAGTACTGGCAGCTCTCCCAACCAACCAGGCCAGGTCTGGTGCGAAGCAATGGTGAGACTCCCCCTGGCTGTATGCGTGTTAGTGAGGGAGACCCTCTTCAAGACCAGACACAGATTCTCTGCTCCTCTGTAGGCACAGATTACACAACTTTTTTTTTAAAGGAAAGAAACCCTACAGCAGTTTTGGTGGACCAGTAGATAGTATTTTCATGTCTAAGAACACCAATTAGCTGCTTTGGTGTTCAAACTTTATAAACCCACACACAAAATAAGTGATATCAAATAATTATACACACAAAATAAGTGACACCAAATAATCACACAACCGAAACAATATTTGGCTTACTGCACACTTATAAGATTTATAATGGACTGAGCAGAAATGCACATCTTCAATGCATATGCCAAGGATTTGGATGTGCGGTCTCCGCAACATACCTATCATGCCTACTTTTCTTGGCAGATAAATCATCTCCAGATGCAGGTCTTCTCTTTTTCCTTGGTGGCATCACTTTACTAAAGCAGTCTGAAGAACTGCAAGACCGCAGGCTTCCTAAAAAGCAAACAGTCAGAGAGTACAAAATTAAGGTACACGCACTCACGCACTTACAAAGAATTAAACTGAAAAACATTCACAGCTTTGTATTAGGAAGGGATTTGATATTACCTATAAATTCTATACAGTGAGGAAATGGCTTTCAGGTCTTCTTCGAGAAAAAGTTATAGTCAAGAAATAAACCTACCAAAAACACAGTGTAATACTTTTACCCCCAAAATCACACCAGGAAGTACAATTTAATTATCAAAAATACTAATATAATAAATCATCTATGCTTTCAGCTTCTCTGGCACGTCCGTGTTCCTTTAAAAGGAACTGCACTGCTATCTCACTTCTCCACTCCTGGCACTGGCCAGCTGAACCAGTAACCTGGAGTCAAAAATACACACATGGATTCAGATGCAACACTGTTAAACTTTAAGGGATAGCTGATGAAAAACAAAACTTGGATTATGGGGGCAGAGGTCTTATGTGATCCTGAACAAAATTTCCCTAATACTTTCCGTCAGGGTTTTCCAAAGAGTAACGGTCATTTGGCAAAAGTTATTAAACTGTAATTACAGACAAGTACAGCAATACTGAACATGTTTTGAGATGTTATAGTGAACCGGGCGCTGTTCTGAACCCTGGCATGTGTTAATTCATTTAGCCTCCTAACAAGCCTGTGGGGAAACAAACCATCATCATTACTGCCTTTTACTGAAGAAAAAATGGAGGCAAAGAGGTAAGATGAATAAACGTGGGATTCAAATCCAGGCAGTCTATTTCAGAGTCTTTTGCACATTACAAAACAATCATCAGAATAGCTTAAATGTCCCATCACAGTACAGATGCTGTTGGGTACCACTGGTTGCTAATATAACACTGAACAGCAGACAGGGTAGAGATACTACCTCTACTTTGCTCCCATTTACACACACTCCTGTCTAAGTTTCCAGGATCTCAGAGGTGTAAATGGTGAGCCGTGGTAAGTGGGCTCTCCTTTCCCAGGCCCACTGCTGAAGACCCGGGACTCTCAATCCAGGGCAGTGTCAGGGTGCTGAGTTTCATTGATCTGCATCTGAGCTGCAGCTCTTCCGCTACTTAGCTGAGCCCGTCACTGGTCTAGCTTGGGCCTCCAGTTCATTATCAAAAGATTCTGATGAGGGAAAAAACAACCATTCAGTAAGTGCTTAGGGGGCAAGTACTGTATTGAGACGAAGATCTAAGGATACAAAAGACATCCTCCCAGTGTCATAATAGAGATATACATGCTGTGCTCACACTTGACCTTCAGGCCCATTCAATCTCACCACAAGCCTGTAATGCAAGTATTGCTAGGATCCTCGTTGTAGAAACGAGAAAACTGAAGCAGAGAAAAATTAAGTAACGGCTGGAAAGTAGCACACGAAGCCAAGATTCCAAACGAAGCAACCCTAGCAGCCAATGTACTCCGAGCTGAGGCCATGGAACTGTACTTAGACTAAGGAGCAGAAAAGTAGGACAGAGCCCTCTGAAGAATAAATAATCAAGGGGCTGGGAAAAGAAGGTAAAAATCTGGATAGGAACAGAACCCAGGAGACGGTGATGTGCCAGAAGCCGCGGAGGAGAGTCTAGCTAACTGCAACGAACACTGCACTGAAGTCAGTAAGGAGCGAAAGCACACTGGACTTTGCAGAGCAGGGTCAGTGGGTCAGCGGGGCTGGGATCCAGATTGAGCTAAGCTGGGGATCAGGTGTGAGGTGAGGAAGTGGACAGTGAATGTGGCCAGCTCACTCAGGAAACCAGCTCTAAAACAAGGCAGAGAGCTGTCAGTAGCTAGTTGTGACCCTGGAAAGAGCAGTGATCAGGACGAGAACCCAAATCCCAATTCACATTTAGCCTCTGCCACTGGCCAGGGAGATATGCTTCCAGAACGTGCCAGTCAAAAGCCCCCTCTCCATTATTAACCCCCACTCATCTGTCAGTTTGTCATACTGAGCTGGCTTGTTTGTTGCTGTGATGTTGGAAGCAGTGCCATTGGAGTTTCAAATCCCAGCAGGGTTACCCACTGTAGACAGGTTTCACTGGCGAAGAACAGACTAGGAAGAAGAAATAGGCCATCCACTGCCAAGAAATTAACTACTGAAAACCTTACAGAAAGCAGAAAGCATTGTCTGATTTAGTGTTGGAATAAGAGGCTCTCAGGCTGGGAAGCACTCAAACTACAAGTGAACAAGAGCTGCCTCCTCAAAGCAGAGTTGACCTTAATGACAAAGATAGCTTTGGGAACCTTCATTTGCCGGTGGGGCACAACTCAAAATGTGAAGACACAGTTGCCAACATCCATAAATAGTTGGAACATGGAATATACAAAGTGTGGATCTAGGGAAATGGAAATGGAATGCATAAAGATCAATATCCTAGACACTGTTTTTGTTGTTAAATACCATCAGTGGTTCAAGCCCAGCAGCTGCTCCTTGGAAATCCTATATAGGGTTGCTATGCATTGGAACCGACTCAACAGCACTTAACTGCAACTACAACAAGTGAGTATCACTATTATTCAAATACATGCACCAACCACTAAAGCCAATAACAAAGAAACGAAGAATTCTACCAACTTCTTCAGTTTGAAATTGATTAAACATGCAATTAAGATACATTGACAGTTACTGGAAATTGGAATGGGAAAATTGGAAACAAAAAGAAAGGATCAGTAGTTGGAAAATGTGGCGTTGACAATAGAAATGATGCTGGCAATAACATGATACAATTTTGCAAAACCAGTGATTGCTTTACTGCAAATACTGTTTTTCAAGACATCTGAAATAGTTACTATACACGTGGGCCTCACTAGATGGGATACAAAAACTTTTTTGTTGTTAAGTGCTGTAGAGTCAGCTCAGATTCATGGCAACCCTGTATAAAAGGAGCAGTTGATGAGCTTGAACCACCAACCTTGCAGTTCAAACCAACCTTATAGTCGAGCACATTAGCCCACAGCACCACACCAGGCTCCACAAAGAAATTTAAGTTGACTATAGAGCTCTGGTAGCGTAGTGGTTACGAATCGGGCTGTGAACCGCAAGGTCAGCAGTTCGAAACTACCAGCGGTTCCGCGGGAGAAAGATGAGGCATTCTGCTCCCGTAAAGATTAACAGCCTCGGAAACCCTGTGCAGGGTCGCTATGAGTCGGAACCGACTCCACGGCACATAACAACAACAACAACATATCTGTGGGAAGAGACAATGACAAAACAAGACCAGGAGCCAAGTGCATAACAGATTATCAACTGCCCATATGCAAATGCAGGCTGAAGCTGAAGGAAATGAAAACAAATATAGGAGAGCCAAAACACGACCCTGCGCACATCCCACCTGAATTAGAGACTATTACAAAAACGAATTTGACTGAACGCTAATGACTGATGCATTGAGCACTAATGAATGTGGGATGACATCAAGAACATCATACTTGAAGAAAAAAGGATTAAAAAGACAGGAAAAGATTAAAGTGGATGCTAAAGAGATTCTGAAACTTGCTCTTGGATGTAGAGCAGCTAAGGCTAATGGGAAAAAAAATGAGAATGTAAAAGAGATGACCAGAAATTTTCCAAAAATAGCTTGAGGATACAAAATAAAGTATTATAGCGAGATGTGTAAAGACCTGGAGTTAGAAAACCAAAATGGAAGAACATACTCAGCATTTTCAAGCTGAAAGAACTGGGGAGAAAAAAAAGAAACAATCCTTGGCTTGAGATATTGAAAGAGTCTATGGGCAACTGAATGATGCAGAAAACATTAAAGAATGATGGAAGGAATGCACAGACTCACTACCTGAAAGAACTGATCAAGGTAGTATGATCAAGAACTGACTGGATAGGAATGAGGAACCCCAGCGCTTTCGGAGCCATTTTCGAGTGATGCCTGATCTCATCAATCTAGCCGGAGACAAGGGATAACCTATCCGAGAGGACAGGGCCACTAGGACATCACCAAAAAAATCCTTTAAAAAACATCAAAAATTACTTATAGCAAAGGGCAGTCCAAGGAGTTTCAGGAAAAGGCAGTCTGTGAAAGTATATTTGCTGCTTTCCTGCCCGAAAAGTCTCTACCTAGGCAACTTCACAGTTTTGACCTTTAGGAAGGAGCCAATTCTGGAGAAGAACACGCTGACTTCTTTAACTGAATACTCACATTATGTATTGAAGCACAACAGAAGATTAAGGTTTCTTTTGATTTCGGCCTTGAAAATGTGATGGATTTATTTGATTTTCTTTATATTCTGTAGTTAACTTCAGAATAAATATTGCCATCTCTTCCATCATGGAAAGAGTTTTATTCTAAGTGTTATTTTTTCCTTTAATATTAAAAAAAGAGAGAAATTACTGTCCTGAACTTTTCAGATAGTTTTTTTATATCTAGTATATATATAGACTGGTCACTTGCCATATCTGGAAGAAGAAATAGGAAACCATCATTAATTTATGTCTACCTGGTCAGCGGTTCGAAACTACCAGCTGCTCCGCGGGAGAAAGATGAGGCTTTCTACTCCCGTAAGGATTTACACCCTCGGAAACCCTGTACAGGGTCGCTATGGGTCAGAACCGACTCGACGGCACACAACAACAACAACAACAACAACAACTAAAAAGTGTTTTACTCTTGTCAAGCGTTTTCTTACAACTTCTATAGTATACTTAAAAGCATGAGCTCTTTAAACGGAGAAATGACTTTTCCACCAGTGATTTAAGAATATTTTCTTTTCTTGTCTGTATATAACAGGTTTTCTCCTTGTTTGTTTATAAAATGTCTTCCAGGTGTTTCTAATATTGTTTGTTTCTTGTTATATGCAATGAAAACAAAATTTACAAATAAATTTAAACTTTTCATGTTAAAAAAAAAAAAAAAGAAGAACTTGTGTTGTGTTACAGGAAGAAGTCTAAGATGCACTGACAGGCCTTAACAAAAAACAAGACTCCAGGAATTGATGAAACATCATTTAAAATGTTTCAACAAACTAAGGCAATGCTGGAAGCACTTACTGATTTTTGCCAAGAAACTGAAAGATATCTGTTATGGTGCCCATTTCTAAAACGGTGACCCAACAGAATGCAGAAATTATTGCTCTATCATTAATATCACAAGCAAGTAAAATTTTGCTGAAGATAATTTAAAACAGTTGCAGCAGTACATTGACAGGGAGCTGTCAGAAATTCAAGGCTGATTCAGAAGAGATTGGGGAAGGAGGTAAACCACTGCTGACGTCAGCTGGATCTTGGTTAAAATCAGAGAAAATTAGAAAGATGTTTATTTGTATTTTATTCATTATGCAAAGACATTAAACTGTGTGAATCATTGCAAATCATGTTAATTCCAGAACACTTATCTGTGCTCAAGCTCCTTGAAACAAAACAAGGGAAGACTACATGTTTTAAATTCAGGAAAAGTGTGTGTCGTGGTTGTACGCTTTTATCACACTTATCAATCTGCACGCTAAGAAAAGAACCTGTGAAGCAACAAGAATGCAGCGTCAGGATTGAAGGAAGGTTCACTAACAACATGCAATCTGCAGAAGGGACAACTTTGCTTGCTGAAAGTGAAGAGGACCTGAAGCCCTTGCTGGTTAAGAACTAAGAATACAGCCTTCAGTATCAAGTAAAATTCAATGTAAAGAAAACAAAAATTCTCACGACTAGACCAAAATCTTACGTCATGGTAAGTGGAGAAAACACTGAAGTTGTCAGTGATTTCATTCTGCCCGCATCCACAGTCTATGCTCAAGGAAGCAGCAGTCAATCAACATAATTGCATTAGGCAAATCTGCTGCACAAGACCTCTTTAAAGTGTTCAATAGCAAAGACAAAAGTTTTAGGACTAAAGTGTGCCTGACCCAAGCCAAAATATCCAAGTATTTTCAATCACCTCATGTACATGTGGAAGTTGTACAATGATTAAGGCAGACTACAGAAGAATTGATGCATTTGAGTTATGGTGCTGTGGAAGAATATTAAAAGTATCATGGACTGCCAGAAGAACAGAAGAACTGCACTTTCTTGGAAGCAGAGCAGCCAGAGGTCTCATTACGAGGCAGGATGGGGAGACTCTGTCTCTCATACTTTGGAGATGTTATCATGAGGAACTAGTTCCTGGAGAAGGACATCGTGCCTGGGAAAATGGAGGGTCAGTGAAAAGGAGAAAAACTCCCAACATGAAGGATGCAACAAGAATGCAGCAACAATCCGCTCAAATGTAACATCAATCTGAGGATGGCACAGAACCAGGCAGTGTTTGGTTTTGTTGCACATGGGATAACTGTGAGTTAGAATCGATGGCACCTAACAACAACAAATCAGGCTTCTTTTCTGCTTGATGTCTGATATTATGTAACTCATGAGCTCAAAGATCCTGTTTGCCCTTTTAACATAGAACCAGACCCCTAAATAGAAGACTTTCAGCCACCTTTCCTGGGTGGCCAGCCGGATCCTCTCCTTCTAAGGGTGGGAGTCTAGGGTTCTTTATAGACACAAGGTACATGCCTACATCTCCCTTCCCACAATGTAGAGATGAAAGAGACTAAGAACGTGTAGTCCCCATCCCACCCCATCACATACCATCAGTTCCTTGTCCAATGCGGTCTCTGCTTAAAACTAGCACTAAGACATTTAGAAAGGTCCAGAGTGTCACAGTGCCAACAGACAAGGATAAGATTTATTCTGGCACTCCCTGGAAACCATACACAGGATCACTATGGGTCAGAACCTACTCGACAGCACGTAACAACAACAAGAAGGAGCTCTTGTAGCGTAGTGGTTATGAGTGGGGCTGATAACCTCAAGGTCAGCAGTTTGAAACTACCAGTGGTTCTGCAGGAGAAAGATGAGGCTTTCTGCTCCAGTAAAGATTTATAGCCTCAGAAACCCTACTTCAGACAACCTATTCTACAGCACATAAGCACCACCCATCACCACCATTAATGCCTTGGAGTCCCTGTGGTATGGTGCTGTAAGATATGCACTCAACCATAAGGTTGATTTGAACCGTTAGCTGGTGGTTCAAATTCACCAGTCGCTCCTTGTAAACCCTACACAGGGTCACTATGAGTCACCGACTGAACGACAATTACAACATTAATGCCTCATGGCATCCTGGTGTGGCACTGTAGGATTAACATGAGGCTGCTAACCTAAGGTTAACAACTCAAACCCACCAACCCCTCCTTGGAAACCCTATCTATACAGGGTCACTATGAGTCAGAACTCACACAACTGCACTTAACAACAGCAAATAACGGAGCGAAAATGCAGGCTCTCCTTAGTTATAAAGCTGCCACACAGCTCAGAAATGAAGTCGAGTCCATCTGAAATCTGAAGCCTTTCTCTTGTATGTGTGTGAAGGAAAGACACTTTCTTTCAAGGCTGGTTGTGAATTGGTTCTGAGCAGTATCACTCTAACATGGATGTGTCTCTGCAGCCACCAGCATCATACCACAGGGCTGGATGCAACACCACTTAAAACAACTTCGTCACCAACAGGCTAAATCACTAGCTTCTCTGCTATCTACCACTTACTAGGCTTTCACTAACTTCTCCTTGTCAAGAGTAGCTTATTTTTGATAAACGTAATTAACCTACTTTTTAAACTTGTGGCTATGTTTTTTATTGATCAATGCTTCCTGCAAGGAATTTTACACATCATTTTTCTTGCTTCTATGTAGAATTTATTCACATTTGAGACTTAACACAACCCAAATTGGACTTTTTTTATTCTTTCACTTACTCAAAAAGTTTATTTTATAGCTGAAAGTCACACCTTTCTTGAAATGATAAAGGACTGAAGATTACAACTTATACAACCATTAAATCAACACAGCACAGTTCTTTGCTGGATAGAAAACTAGTATTTTGAGTGCTGGCTTTGTCCTTAGAACCGTAAATCCACCATTGGAAAACAGGAAGGCATGAGTACCACAGATACCTTGGCTACTGAATATCTAGTTTTTAGGTTCAGAGACGCAAAAGACATGGCTAATGTCCCAACTTACCCAGCAAGGTGTTTACCACAAAAATGCCCAAAGAACATTCTGGCCTAATGAACACTTACCTCACTAAAAGCTAGAGTATCTATCCCTATACCATCAAAAGTCCTACTCTGATGCACTGGACATTACAGCATGTGAACTTCACATACCTCTTACCCTGTGCCTGGGCTCTTATAGGCCCAAAGATACAGTAAAACCATAAAATACTTAAACATGTAGCTATGCAATACCAAGAGTTTCTTCATGTGGTGGCAGGCAGGTCTGAATGCCTGTGGCTCTGAGTCTCACTGAACTTCCATGATGACATTCATTTTCCAGGTACACCCTGTGAGGAGCAGGGGACGCCCTGGAGCTGCATCTACTGGCATGCCGGTATCATTATCTTGTACTCAGCCTCTGCCCTGGAATTCTCCGCATCTTCACACCCACACCAGCCCTCTGGGGCCAGGCCTATCTCAGCCCCTTGGACATAATACATACACTTGAAGGCAGATCTAGAAAGACCATGCCCACCTTCTCTGAGCAGTTCCCTCACTTCTAGTTGTCAAGAGTAGCATATTTTTGACAAACATAAGTTAACCTATTTTTTCAACTCTGTATCGTGAGCTGGCAGCAACTTCTGGTTGCTTTCTAACATCTACTATTGCCTTCCTTGACATTCCAGACCTGAACTTTTATCTCTGTAAACTGTTTTGCAACTGCAAGAGGACATTTCCCAGTCCTCCCTGCAGCCTAATGGAACTACATAATTAAGGTCTAGCCAAAAAGACTTGAGCAGAAGTTTGATAAATGGTGAGTTTGAACCACCTAAATATTGGTGGTTCAAATTCACAAGTGGAGATGCAGAAGAAAGACCCAGTAATTTGCTTGGTAAAGATTGCTGTAGTTAAAGTTTTATTGAGTCAGTTCTGACTCATAATGACCCAGGGAGCAGCTTACAGGAAAGAAAACCCTAAGTCAGAATCAATTTGCTGGCAGCAAAGGGGTTTTCATGGGGGAGTGGGGGGGGCGGGTGTTAAGATATTTCCAGGTCTCTGCTTCTTACGAGGGAAAAGGTCCTCATTTTTCTCACAACCACTTCAGATCAGAACCATGACAGCCACGTTCTGGTAAGAGCCCAGGTTCCTAGCCATTCTGTGGAGTTGTTGTCAGAGTCTGTCTTGACTTGACTACCTATCTCTGCACTTTCCTATGAGGAAAATCAAGTTATTTGGAGCTTTCTGTTACACGGCATTATACACGATCCTGGCATTTAAACTCCCAAGAAGGAGACTCTTTCCAGGACAATCAAACCACAACTAAGTTCACATCCTCTCTTCTCATATTTTGTATCTTTCCAGAAACCAAGTCTTAACAAATGCCTTTATAACAGTGGTCTGAAGTGTTGCTCCCATTAGGAAACTCTGAGTTCTCAGATAAAAGCTCTTAAGTCCTCTCCTTCAAAAAACTCAACTTTCCCCCCAACATTTGGCAACATTTTTTAAAGGGGGAAGGGTTGGATAGGCCCACAGAAGGTCACCGTTGGAGCTCCTGATGCAGATCTCTGCCGTAAGTTGAGCTCAGAGGGAAATACTGAGAGGAAGGGCAGAGTTAAACCCATTCAGGCAAAGGACAAAGCCAGCACTCAAAATACTAGTTTTCTACCCAGCAATCTTTTAACGCAAGAGATCACCTCTCAATATGAACAAGTGCTTAAGAAACTGATACAATCATGACAGCAATGAAATGTTTTAGGTTATATGGGAAAAAATTATTTTCAATGTTGCAAAAACCAAATTTACTTAATAAAACATTACATTTGTGAAATGCCTCAAATAGTGACCTCACATAACTCAAGAGTTGTTTGTCCACACTGGGCCCATCGACATAGCTTCTGGGATACTAAATGAGAAAGGCCAGAAACTGTTGCTGTTGTTAAGTGCCTTTGAGTCAGTTCCCACAGATAGCAACATTGCACACAAAAGAACCACATCCTCACAACCACTGTTACATTTGGGCCCATTACTGCTGCCACTATGTCAATCCATTTCGTGGAGGGAATCTTCCTCTTTTTAAGTTGGCTCTTCACTTTACCAAGCATGATATTCTTTATCCTGTTTGGTAAGGTGAAGGGTCAGAGAAAAAGAAGAAGACCCCCCATGAGATGGATTGGCCAAGTGGCAGCATCAATGGGCTCAAGCATGGCAACAATAGTGAGGTTGGCCCAGGATCAGGCAGTGTTTTGTTCTGTTGTGTATAGGGTTGCTACGAGTCAGTACAAACTCAATGGCACCTAACAACAACAACAACAACAGTCCTTTCTGATAACATGTCCAAAGTATGAGAGACGAAGTCTCACCATGTGGCTTCTAAGGAGCATTCTGACTGTATTTCTTCCAACATGGACTTGTTTATAGTCTCTGGGAACGCATCGTACTTTTCATATTCTTCTCTAATACTATAGTTGAAAAGCATCAGTTCTTCTATAGTACTCCTGAATGTCCAACTTTCACATGAATATGTTGTTGCTGTTGGAGTTCAGACCCATAGAGAAGCTACGCACAAAAGAACAAAACACTACGTGGTTCTGCAACATCCTCACAGTTGTTTAGCTTGAGCCTAATGCTGCTACCACTGTGCCAATCACCTCCTTGGGGGTCTTCTTCTTTTTCTCCGACCCTCCACTTTACTAAACATGATGTCCTTCTCCAGGAAATGGTCCCTCCTGACAGCATATTCAAAGTACAAGATACAAAGTCTTGCCTTCCTTCTAAGAAGCTTGTACTTCTTTCAACACAGATGTTTGTCCTTCTGGCAGTCCATGATACTGTCAGTATTCTTTTGCAACGCCGTAATTCAAATGCATAAAGTCTTCTAGGGTCTTTCTTACTCACTGTCCAACTTTCACATGGATAATTGGGTGCTGTTGTTGTTGTCAGGTGCCATTGAGTCGAAACCGACTCATAGCAACCCCATGCACAGCAGAACGAAACAATGTCCGATCCTGGGCCACCGGTAGCCTCACTACCGCTGCCACACTTGATGTCACCTGGCTGATCCATCTCGTTGGGGGTTTTCCTCTTTTTCTCTGACCCTCCCCATCTTACCCAGCATGACATCCTGCTCCAGCAACTGTTCCCTCCTGACAATATGTCCAAAGTATGAGAGACGAAGCCTAGCCATCTTGGCCTCCAAGGAGCACTCTGGCTGCACTTCTTCCAAAACAGATCTATTGGTTCTTTTGGCAGCCCATGGCACTTTTAGTATT
>NW_006408727.1:322668-326367 GCF_000296735.1 Chrysochloris asiatica
GAATCCAGCTTGAACCTCTGGAAGTTCTCTGTCAATGTATGATTGCAGCCGTTTCTGTATTACCTTTAGCAAAACTTTACTCGCTTGAGAAATCAAAGAGATAGGCATACCTAAGTCCATAAACTGGTATCTTTTATCCTGAACACTTTAAAGAGGTCTTGAGCTGCAGGCTTGTCTACATAGTTTGATTTCTTGACTACTGCTTCCATGATAGGAGGCCTAGTAGAGTAGTGGGTTACCTGTTGGGCTACTACCCACATGGTCAGCAGTTTGAATACACCCACTGCTCTGTGGAAGGAAAATGAAGCTTTCTCCTCCAGTAAAGATTTACAATCTCAGAAACCCTATACAGGGTTGCTATGAGCCAGAACCAACTCCATGGCTCACAGCAGCAGCAACAGCAGTAACACCTTCCAGGAGTGCTGGTTGTGGATCCAAACAAAATGAAATCTTTGACAACTTCAATCTTTTCTCCATTTAGCATCATGTTATTTACTGGACCAGTTGTGAGGATTTTTTTCTTTATATTCAAGTATAATTCATATTGAAGGCCACAGTCTTCGTCTGCTAAGTATTTTAAGTTCTCTTCTCTGGTAGTGCAGTGGTTACAAATTGGGTGCGAACCGCAGGTCAGCAGTTAGAAACTACCAGCTGCTCCACAGGAGAAGGATGAAGCTTTCTGCTCCCATAAAGATTTACAGCCTCGGAAACCCTGTGCAGGGTCGCTATGGGTCGGAATCGACAGCACTTAACAACAACAACAACAACCTCTTCAGAGGTTGTAGCATCCGCATAATTCAGATTGTTAAGGAGTCTTCCTCCAATCCCGATTCATGCTCTTCTTCATATAATCCAGTTTATAGGACTGTTTGCTCAGCATACAGATTGAATAAGTATGGTGAAAGAATACAACCCTCTCACACATCTTTCCTGACTTTATACCAACCAGTACCCCTTATTCTGTTCTAACAACTTTTTCATCCATGTACAGGTTCTTCATGAGCACAAACAAGTGTATCGAATACCCATTCTTCACAATGTTATCTGCAGTTTGTCATGATCTACACAAAATGTCTCTGCCTAGTCAATAAAGTACAAGTAAATTTCTGGTATTCTCTGCTTTCTGCCAATTTCCATTAGATGTCAGCAATGATACCCCGTTCGTTCCACGTCCTCATCTGAATTTTGGGAACCTCTCTGACAGTGTACTGCTACAACTGTTTCTGAACTATCTTCAGTAAAATTTTACTTGCATGTAGTATTAACAATATTGTTCAGTGACGTCCGCATTTTGTTAGGTCATCGCTCCTTGGAATGGGCACAAATATGGAAATCTTCCAATCTGCTGGCCAGGTAGCTGTCTTCCAAATGTCTTTTATTACATCAGTGAGCATCTCCAGTGCTGCATCAGTTTGTTGAACAATTTCAATTTGTGTTCTGTCAGTTGCTGGAGCACTGTATTTCACCAGTATCTTTACTGCAGCATGGACTTCTTCCTTCAGTACCATTGATTCTTGATCATATGCTACCTCTTGAAAGGTCTGAACATAGACCAATTCTTTTTTGGTATAAAAAGTGACTGAATATCCTCCCATCTTCTTTCAATGCTTTCTGCATCATTCAATGTTTTCTCATATTGTTGTTGCTAAGTGCCATCGAGTAGGTTCCAACTCATAGTGACCCTGCATAATGTTTCCAAGGAGCAGCTGGTGGCTTTGAACTACAAACCTTGTGGTTAGCAACCCACTGCCACATCCTACAGTGTCACATCCAAGTCAAGGCTTGCATTTTTTTCTTCTTTTTCTTTGAGAAATGCTGAGTGTGTCCTTCCTTTTTGGTTTTCTAACTTCAGGTCTTTGTACATTTCATTATAATATTTAACTTTGTCTTCTCAAGCTGCCCTTTGAAACTTTAGATTCAGCTCTTTTATTTCCTCATTTATTCCATTCACTTCTGCTTCTCTATGCTCAAAAAGAAGTTTCAGAGTCTTTTCTGACATCCATTTTGGTCTTTTCTTTCATTCTATTGTTTTTAATGACCTTTGACTTTCTTCCTGTATAATATTCTTGATGTCATCCCACAACTTTTCTGGTCTCCGGTCTTCAGTGTCTAATACATCAAAGGTGTTCTTGAGATGGTCTCTAAATTCAGATGGGATGTATTCATGGTCATATGTAGGCTCTCATGGATTCGTTTTAATTTTCTTCAGTTTCAGCCTGAACTTGCATAAGAGCAATTGATGGTCTGTTCCAAAGTCTATCCTTGGCTTTGCTTTGGCTGATGATATTGAGCTTTTCATAATCTCTTCCCACAGATAAAGTCAATGTTCTTTGTGATGAAGAATGTGACACCATTCCTCTTTAATCTGTTGTTTCCAGCATAGTAAACCTCTTTAATCTGTTGTTTCCAGCATAGTAAACCATATGACTGCCAGGTTAAAAATGTATTAATACCTGTCCCTTTATGTGTTTCATTTTATTTCTGGCAACTACCAATATTCCTAGATCCATACTTGGAGTCCTGGTATGGTGCTGTAGGATAAACTACTGGACTGCAAGGTCAGTTTGAATCACACGGTCGGAGATTCAAAACCACGAGCTGTTCCTTTGAAAATCCTACATATGGTCAGAACTGGCTTGATGGTACTTAAAGACAACAACAATTTTCTTAAGTTCATATTTAGTACATTCCACATTCTGATTGTTAATGGTTATCTGAAGCTGTTTCTTCTCATTTGAGTTGTGTCCCATCAACAAATGAAGGTCCTGGAAGCTTCACTTCATTCATGTCATTCAGTTCAGCTCTACTTTGAGGACATAGCTTTTTCCCAATTGTGTTCAGAGTGACTTCCAACCTAAAAGTCTCAGCTTCCGGCACTATATCTGACAATGTTCTGTTGCAATTCACAATGCTTTCACCTCCTGTTACTATAGCTGACCAGGTTCTGCTCCTGTTCATAACACTTTCAGTGGCTAAACATTCAGAAACAGTCCGCCTCTCCTTCTTCCTGATCTCTTAGCCTGGAACCTCTGCTGAAGCTAGTCCACCATGGGGTGACCCTGCATGTATTTCGAACACCGGTCACACCGCTTCTAGCATCATAGCAACACTCAAGCCACCACACTACTCCAAACTGACAGACAGGCGATGGAGAGCAACACCTAGGCTTTTTTACAAGGATTCATATAAAGTTACACCTTTCATCAACAGGGCCATGATTGGTTAATCTGTACACAGAAAAACAAACACAACAACCAAAAACAGCCCAGTGGCCATTGAGTAAATTTCAATTTAAGATGACCCCACATGTTACAGAGCAAAATTGCTCCACAGGCTTCTTTCCTGGCTGGAATCTTTACAGTACTGTGTGGTAATGTGAGGTGGGTTTGAACTCCTACCCTACAGTACTACCAGGGCTCCTGTACAGCGCAGGTAAAACCACTTGTGCCCCCAAGAGAGCTCTGATAGCATAGTGGTAGCATGCTCAGTAGCTAACAGTATCTGGCATGCAGTAATGCTCAATAATATCTGTCAACCGCATGTGTTCATAAAACATGCGTCAATCAAGTTCTGTTAAATAAAGCAGGAAACCACCAGCGACTTAAAAATTTAAACTTAAGAGGAGTAAATAACATACCCTCACTTCAGATTTTTGTTTTCATTTGCCAGTAAGACAAAAACAGTGGTTTTAAGTTTCTT
>NW_006408727.1:327007-357850 GCF_000296735.1 Chrysochloris asiatica
TTAGCTGGTAGTTTCGAACTGCTGACCCTGAGGTTAGCAGCCCGATTCGTAACCACTACGCTACATTATAAAAATAGAGGCAAAATAATTTCAATGCATTAATAACTACAAAGCACTTTCATATTTACCTCTTTATTTCTACAAGTCTGAGAGGTGTTAATACTGCTCCAATTACACAGATAAGAGAGCTAGCTGGTAAAATTCAGCACGTGCCAATCCTCACTCAATAAATATTTAACAAACAACAGCGACTCCCTAGTGAAGTTTAAGAAAGCTAAAAAAAATTCCTGAAATGCTCAAAGCTGCAAGATTTCATTCTTTACCAATCACCCAAGAAAGAGAAGTGATGAAAAAGATTTCAGGATCGAACTTAAATACCATTAGAAATGCTTTTCAGGTACAGACAAAAGACGAAAAACTTTCAATGATAATGAAAAGAGGTAAAACAGTAGCGAAGACACTCAAACAGTACCACCAAATTATACATAATTCTCCTTAATATTCCTTTTGCTGTCTTGTGGTATTTAGGACTAAGTATTTCTATATTAGAATACTTTTCCTTTCAGGCCGTTCTGACTCACAGTGGCCCTATACAGGATTTTCAAGACTGTAAATCTTATCAGGAACAGAAAGTCTCATCTTTCTCCTACAGAGCTGCTGGTGGATTTGAACCACCAACCTTGTGTGTCCAGTGCTTATCTTACAGTGCCACCAGGGTGCCTTATGTGATCCATGGTGGTGTTGGTGGTGGGGTCAATCCTGACTCATAGTGACCCTGTATAGGGTTTCTGAGGCTGATAATCTTTACAGGAGCAGAAAGCCTCATCTTTCTCCTGTGGAATGACTGCTAATTTTGAACTGCTGACCTTGAGATTAGGAGCCCAACCTGTAGCCACTATGTAACAGAGCTCCTTACATGATCCATACATAGAACAATAATCAAAATCACATGTTGTTTCAATAAGGGCTATCTTAGGAGTTCAGGCTCATATCATTTTAGCTATAAGCAGTGTTTATAAAGAGTGAATTAAATATTCTATTATCTGACTATATCTTCCAATAAACCAGAGAGTCAGTAAATATAGTGTTTTCCTCCTACCTTAAACAATTAGAAATACACTATACTGGCAAGACTTTTCAACAGTCTATCCCCAGTATTTGTTCCAGAAAATCAGTTTCAAAGGTAACTTGAGTTCTCCTGGACTAGACTCAAAGTCCTTTACTGTCCACCCTGCTTGCTGCTTAGACAATGATTTATTTATTTTGTTGTTGTTGTTGGCTATATATTTTCTCTTTAATTTTGATCTGTTGCAAGACAGTTGGAAACATGCATCTGCTAGTTTAAGTAATCCTGATATTCTTTAAAACTGAATTGTCCAGCGGTAGGATTGCCTCTAGCAAGACCATTTTAACCCTTATTGCCCATGGGACCTATAGTGTCCCATCTACATTTGTTGCCAGGGGTGGGGGTTGTTGGTAATGGAAAACTCCTGTCTCACTTTTCAGTGTGTGTTGCCATCTGATGGGCACTTGTATAACTGCGTGAATCTGAAGAAGCAGGTCTCGTCACATCAACTCCAACACTAGAGACCTCTTGGGACATATGTGTCCCACTAATTATATAAAAATCTGTTACATCAAAAATATTTTTTTTCCATTTAAATTCAGAATGCCTTTCATTACTGAAAGCACATGGCTTCAACACAAAATTCAAAGCTGAGAGAAATTCAATCTTGAAAGGGTTAAGTGATAAAGTTATATGATCTAAAGAAGGGAGCATGGTGGCTCTTTAAGATAAACACTGGTCTGTGAAACACAAGGCCAGCAGTTCGAGCCCACCAACTGCTCCACAGACAACGATGAGGCTCTGGCAAAGATTTACATCCTCGGAAACCCTGTATAGGGTCACAATGAGTCAAAACCGAGTCCACCATAGCACTTAACAACAATTGGATGATGATTGAAACAAGTTGCTGTTTGTAAACGGTGCCAAAGTCGGTGCTGCACTGTCCGTTCTTCCGCCAGCCTTCTGTTTTTTGGGTGAAAAGTAATGAAGGTAGCAACACTACATAACTAAAACGATAAGAATGTAAAATGCCACGCAAATCTAGGGCATTTGTTCTTTATTCAGAACATACTGCTGTTCTTGAGGAATTCTTATAGGCCCACAGTTAGAGGAATCTTTAAGAGGATCAAGTTTACAACTCCCCACTACTTGTAGCAGAGATCCTTACAACCCCAGATGCTGTTTATTTCTGTTCTTCCTAGTACAAGAGGCAAGAAGTTAAGCAAAGGACTAAAGAGCTGCTTCTGCTCAAAAGCAGGAACAGGAGATGAGGCTTCCACTGTGGTCACATCTCTGAAGGACTGAAAAGTCAGTCCTTTATTTTATTTATTTTATAAAAACTTATAAAATAAATACAACTTATTTATTTTATAAGAGGCTCTGGTGGTATAATGGGCTAAGTGTTGGACTACTAACAATAAGATCAATGGTTCAAATCCATAAGTCTCTCTGTGGGAGAAAGAGGAAACTGTCTGTGCCTGTAGATTTCAGTTTCAGATATCCAAAGTTCAAAATTGTCCTATTGAGTTGCTATGAGGCAGAATCGACCCCAAAATTGACCCGGATGGCAGTGTGTGGGTTCACAGAATAAAAAGGAACTGAATTATGGAAAGCAATTTTGGGGGAAGCAGGTAGACCTCTTAGAAATGCATAAGGCAAAGAATACTTTAATGGCACATCTAACTGTGGCACATTGTGGGTTGCTGCGCTGGACTGTAAGGTCAGTTTGAACTGCAAGGTCGGTGGTTCAAGCTCACCAGCCACTCCTTGGAAACTCTATGTGGGGTCACTATGGGTTGGAACCGACTCGAGAGCACACAACAACAAACCACATTAACCAAATTTTTATCTATTGACAGTGATTTTGAAGCATGTAATATTAAATGTGGAGTCCTGGTGTGGCACTGTGGGTTAATGCACCAGACTGCAAAGCCGTTTGAACTGCAAGGTCAGTGGTTCAAGCTCACTAGCTGCTCCTTGGAAACCCTGTACAGGGTCGCTATGTGTTGGAATTGACTCTACGGCACTTCACAACACAACAACAATATTAAATGCAGGATGCTAGCAGCTCTCCAACAACAAAAAAGAAAAGTAATGAAGTTCCTATCATTACTCATTTCCTGTAAGACATAGCAAATTGTATGGCCACTTTCTAGTCTTCCCTCAACTAGATGTTTACAAAACAGAATTTTTCTTATATAATATTGCATTTTAAGATATTTTGCCAGTACTTAATATTTATTTCTTGAACAGATCATTAAAATGCTTGTATGCTTAAGTGAAACTATTGTTTTCTAAAGGTACAATTTAGAGACAAGTTTATTTTCCTTTCTCTCTGAATAATCCAGACTTGATATCTATTATCCTCTTTCTCCTTTTTTAAAGAACTGTTTTTTGGTGGTGAATTGTGAGAAAGTTTACAGAGCAGATCAAATCTGCATTCAACAACCATACACTTCATTTCACGTCAACTGTCATTCTCTCGATGTAACATCACTTATCCAACTTCCTCAGTTTCTGTTTATTTCCATGCCTGCTCCTTTCCCCACACTTCTGAATTTTGTTTTTAAGTTAATGCTGCCCTTTTGATCTCATGGCTGATGTTCTATTGGATGCGTACCTTACTAGTGTGGTTGTCCCCTTACATATCTATCTGGAGTCCTGGTGTGGTACTATGGGCTAATGCTCTGGACTGCAAGTCACTTTGAACCACAAGGTTGGCAGTTCAGGGTCACCAGTTGATCCTTGGGAATCCTATACAGGGTCACTATAGTTCATAACTGACACTTAACAACAACAATGTATCTTTCTACTGCTTGGCTGAAAACTGAACCATGGGATTCCTCATTTTTTCAACTTTCTTCTTTGTCTCTCTGTTTGGCTTTTAAAAATATATTCTACTTGGGGCTGCTTCTCCAAAATCATCATCTCTCTCTTGTGAAATTTAATTATGTGTGTGTGTGAGAGAGAGAGAGAAAAAGTGTTAGAGGAAACACAGCATGAAGATACACAGACTGCCCTGCACGGTTCAGTTCCTCCACATAAAGATGCTGATATTACACTTGTTTTACTCTTGTAGACTATTGTTGGGCCAAGAGATGAAGAAGCAGTAGAGTAATTAAACTTTCTCAGAAGACTTCCAAACATCACAGATTTTACATGGTTTCATGTATTTAATGTCCACTGTCAGATATCAAACGGGGATGTTAGAACCCCATGGGGAAATGTTGTGAGGTACCAGGCATTGCACTAGCATTTCATATCTCAAACATCAGACACAGCCAGTGTCCCCAAAGGCAAAAGAGGAGGCAAGAATCCAAATGTACTTTTGTCTTTCACAGTCCTGACAACACAGTTATTATGTTGCCAAGTTTAGGTTAAATATCTAGATGTGAAATTACCATAGCAACAAAATTCTTAAATCAGATGTTCAAAATTAACTGTATAATGCACAGAATTCATAGTACCTGGGTGGTCCTCTGGCTCTTAACCAAAAGGTGGTAGTTTGAGTACTCGCAGAGGCCCCTCAAAAAAACGTCTATAGTTTACTTATGGAAAACCAACCACTGAAAACGCTTTGGAGCACAGATCTCTTCTGAAAAACCTGGCATCGCCATGAGTCAAAATCAACTCGACAGCAATTGGTTTGCAAGTGATTCACAGCTAACAGAAAAACAATCTAAAGGCTTTACTAACACAAAACTCCGTTGTAAGGATTTAATACTACACCAATTCTCATCCATAAAACTCACCAACACACTGTTCTAAAATAACAGAAAAATGGGCTGTTTGCTAATCTACCAACCCTGGACTTGACGATTTTATTTCAGTATTATTACCCACACCATTGCCATCTAGTCAGTTCTGACTCACAATGACCCTATATGACATGGGAGGGTTTCCAAGGCAGCAATCTTTACAAAAGCAGATTGCCACATCCTTCTCCCACAAAGCGTTATTGGCAGTGACACAGAATGAAGGGTCAGTGAAGAAGAAGGAGGCCTTCCACACCACTGGGGCTGCAACAATGGGTTCAAAGGTAGCAAGGATTGTGAGGGCAGCGCAAGACCCTTTCATTCCATTGTGCATAAAGGTCTCTATGAGTCAGAGCCATCTCAACCGCACTAAACACAACCACCACCAGCAAAGTCACGTATGTTTTACTGTCCATCAGAGGGAGACCACAGAAACATAGATCCATGAATTAGAAAAATGATACAGTTCAGTCCCTACAGAAGAAAACAGATTCTTTCTAAATGTGCTAGGGATAAGAGCTCCAAGATTTACTGAGTGACAAAAACAAGTGACATATACAAATGTATACTTACTTGTATTTAGAGGAAAATAAAATAATCATTATTACTATTACTATCATCTTTTGACATCTTAACGGAGTCCTGGTGTGGAGCTGTAGGAGAAGCACTGGGACTGCTAATCACAAGGTTGGTAGTTCAAACTTACCAGCTGCTCCTTGGAAACCCAATCCAGAGGCGTTATGAGTCAGAACTGACTTGACAGTACTTAACATCATCATCATCTTCAGGAAAACAATAATAACAAAATAAAGAGTTACCTCTGAAGAGTCCAATGTGGAGTATTACTAGCTAGCAAGGATGGGACTAAGGAATGATAAAATGGATCAGTCACCCTGGTTCTGTTTTTGTTGTGTTTTTTTTTTAAAAAGTCTTTTCAAAGCTTTTCAAACCAATAAAGAAATTGTTTCAAACTGCCACCAAATGATCAGCTAAGAGAGGTTTGGTCTCTGCCCCTAGCCACACTCCTTCTTCTGAAGGGATCTGTCTGTCTGACCGGTGACCCCAGGCCAAGGAACTGAGCAGAAGGCTGGCCCCTTCTGAACTCCTTCAGCTCTGCCTGCCAGTAGAGCAGCTCAGGCATGCCCACCGTCATACCCAGAGTGGGTGGGAGAGTCAGCGGTGTGCTGACCCATGTTTACCTAGATGTGGCAGAAACTGGTTGTAAGCCTATCTGCTTCATCTAAGCCACATTTTCCAACAAAATTGTTACTTCAGTCTCCATCTGATTCTTGTGACTAATTTTCAGTTTTAGTTGTGAGCATGGGTGGTGTTTTGTTCAACTAGAATCAGAACCAACTCGATGGCAGCCAACAAAAATAACAACCCAACAATTTACAACTGGTTCTGAACCAATCTGGAGAAATGGCTGTGGCAACTCCTAAGTCCCCAAAGTCCCCAAGATTCTACAGAATATGTGTAGTGTAATCTCACTAATGCCTTTAAAACAAAAACAAGTCACTACTATAAAATATATTGTCATTGTTATTAAGTGTCGTCGTCGACTGGTTCTGACTCACAGCAACCCTCCATTGGGTTTCTGAGGAGTGGCTGGTGACCTGAGCCACCAACCTTGTGGTTACCAATCCAGTGCTTACCCTACAGCACCACATCAGGACTCCAAAAAGTATGCTGTTGTTAACTGCCATCGAGTCAGTTCCAACTCACCCTATTTAGTGACCCTGTATAGGGTTTCCAATGAGCAACTGGTGAGTTTGAACTGTCGACCTTGTGGCTCAAACCAACCTTGCAGTCCAGTGCTTTATCCCACAGGACTCCCCATAAAACATATGCATGTAGAATAACTGTGGGGAAGGTAGCAGGGTTGGGCAACAGGCTGTGAGGAACTATTACTTTTTACTCCATTTACTTTTGTGTTATTCAAAATTCTACACGCATGCATTCATATATTACTGTTAAACATTCCAAAATAGGTTAAATGTTTTTTAGTAATGTTTGCTGGGAGTTTTAGTAGCTATATATCAAATACAAGGTTTTGAAGTCCATGATTATTAATTTTAGAGAAGTGGGTCCCAAAGTGTGGTCCCCAGATCACTTACATCCACATCACCTGGAAGCTCTAATAAGGCTAACTCTGTGACCCTACAGAAACTCCGGGGATGGAGTCTAGCTCGCCTCGGGTAGTTACAACACTAGCTAAAGTCTGAGGAGTACAGGGATAGAAAAGAACTTATAATCAGCAGACGTCAACTTTCTATCTACAAATCCTCAAGACCTGTACAGCACACATACCCCCACACACAAATATATACACATGCACACAAATACCAAATCATTCTTTCCATTCAATTCAACAAACATTTATGGAATACCTTTCCATTTGTGTTACTGCAGCACTCTTTCAGTAAAACTAAAACGTTGTAGTAGAGAAACCCTATCCTGAAACCACCACAGAAAGTCTCCAGGTCCTTTTAAGGCATTCAAGTGCTTTGTCATAAACCGGAGCAGCAACATGGTCTACTCCACTAAACCATGAAAAGCATCCCCTGCCAAGTAACAACTTGTAATAGGGTAGACTGTGACAACAGAGATCATTCTTGGTATTTCTCCTTCATCATTTTCTATTAAGACATTTGTTTTAAATCAGTGTTAGAGGCATTACAAATATAGTAAATATCACTGAATCATTCCATTTAAACTGGGCAATTTTATGTTAGGTAAATTTTACCTCAATTAAAAATAACACTGTTAGCATTTAAGAATACCTGTTTGGTGATCGTCTTGGCCAACGTCTTCTGTTAGATTCTGCAAGAAATATGTTCATTATTACCAAGAAATCACACAGCACAGAGAACACTTAAAATGCAATTATTTCCATAAACAGATAACATCTTAATATCTATCATTTACTTTTTTTATCAAATACAATTAACAAAAGCAACTACTTAAAACTGTTGGAAGTTTTCTCTTTAAAAGTTTGACTTACTAGCTTATTAAGGGTGTGGTAGATCTTATGAATATTTGCCAGTGTTGAGAGATGAGAGTTCAGTTGAAAGTCTTTAAAAGAAAAGGGGAAAATACATTATCATTTGTTTTCCATACTGGAAAATACTGTAAATGAAAAAAGAAACTTCAAGAGCAAAGCTACCAAGCGCTTTGATATAACTGAACACTATTTCAATTAATCTGAGACTTATTAAATAAAAACATGAAACTGACCATCTTCTAGAAAGTCTATAAATTCCAAACCAAATGTTCATGACATTATCATGTGAATTCTAAAGAAAAAATTCAGACGCTATAAAATCCTGTCAGCAACGTACCAGAACTTAATAGAAAAACAACAATAATATTAGCAAATTAAATCACACAAATAGAAAACTGATTTCATGAATAAAACATGACCGCTTTTCCTTTCCTTCCCCATAATTATTGGGATGATAAGCAAGTTCCTGGAAAGAAGATGGGAGTGGGGGACGTGGAATCAAGCGTTGGGCATTTCTTACAATATATATACTATACAGCAGAGATCGAAAATGTAATATGAGTCTCTCTACCTCCCAATAAACAGAGCAACCTTGCATGCTCCAATTCTGAAGGGCTAGAGCTTAGTGATGTAGCCTGCAGTTCCTTACAGGTACTACAATATTAAAGCACACCACGGAACCAAACACAGCAACAGAAATCACCCAGAGGAAGCACAGCCAAATCCCACACTGTATCCACGTATCCTCTCCAACAATTTCAGAATGACACATGAAGTCAGGCACACACATAAGACTAACAGAATCCTGCACAACATAAAACTTGAGGTTAAACGGTAAGACTTTTGAATCCTTAATTTCAAATTTATAAAATATACAGTCAGCACTTCATATCTGTAAGTTCCACATTCACCAACCTCCATAGAAAATATGGAAGTGGGTGTCAAAGCAATCCCTCACAAGCTAAGAGGGCGTACAAATTCCATTTACGTAACATTTACATTGTAATTGTTGTTGTTGTTGTTAACTGCCACCTCTGTCAAGTGGATTACCCCGATAGCCACCATGTCGAGAGTTTCCAAAGAGCTGCTGATGAGCTTAAACCACCGACCTTGCAGTTCACATGACTTTGCAGTCTGACGCATTAGCCCACAGCACCATAAACTACAGGTATGTTGTTGTTGTTGTTATGTGCCATGGAGTCGGTTCCAACTCATAGCAACACTGCATAGGGTTTCCAAGGCTGTAAATCTTTACGGGAGCAGAAAGCCTCATCTTTCTCCCACAGAACAGCTGGTAGTTTTGAACTGCTGACCTTGCAGTTCACAGCCAGATTCGTAACCACTATGTTACCAGAGCTCCTTATAAATAACTTAGAAAGGATCAAAAGTATATGGGAGGATGTACACAAGTTACATGCAAATAGTATGCCATTTTATATGAGCATAAAGAACTTGAGTATCCTCTGATTTGGGTATCCACAAGGATCCTGGAACCAATCGCCCAAACAGACCTAAGAACAAGTGTACTTGCATACAGATTCCCCAAACCAAACCTACCACCTTCGTGTCAACTCATTTCAACTTGTAGCGACCCTGTATAGGATTTCTGTTGATCTTTATGGAAGCAAACCACCTCACCTTTCGCCCACAGAGTAACTGGTGGGACTGAACGGCTGCCCTTGTAGTTAGGAGCCCAATGCCTAACCCACAGTGTCACCAGGGCTCCTTTGAATACATTGGGTTATGCAAACAACAAATATGAGGAGATTCAAACACTCGTGGAAAATGAAATTAAAAGATAATGGACTTTTTCAACAGCCATTTTGGAGCCCTTGTTATGAGTTACAAGTGTATGAATAGTTTCGTATTTGAATAAGCATCAATAGCAGTGATTTTGTAAAGTAACAAAATTTACATTCGCCCCTTTTTTTTTCTATTGTCAAGGTTAGTCTGAAAGCGGCCTTGATGCAGTAACTCACTACTGCACCTTTCCCTGCTACACTCTTCTGGAGAGAAAGGAAAAAATGACCCTTCAATGGGGCATGTATCCCATCCAAAGAGCAGACACTGTAGTATTAGCTTCTGTGGGGGCACTGGACTCTCTGGGCTGCTACCGCGAATCGAGAAAGCAAGCTAACTTCCCTGCCAGTATTTATAACACTCTTACTTTTACTCCTAAACATCTTGAAAATCTAGTACTGAACAGCCCTGTGGGGCAGAGGAGCCAGCAGAGAACATAGCCCCTGGACATGCACCCATTTGTTGAGAGGAGCAACAGGCAGAAGACACACACACACACACACAGCTCCAGCTTGCCTGGGGCAGCAGTCATTGGCCTGAAACTACAGTCCCATCTCTCAAGAGTGGTCCAAAGAACCAGGGTTTGGGGTTTAAAGACAGCAGAACAAAGTTTTAGGCCTAAAAAATAAAGACACAAGTTACTATTTTGGCGCCTGAATAGTTCAGCCATGCTTAGGATACACGACATGGTAATGCGGCACAGAATCTGGTTTATCTGTCTCTGCCCAGAAAAGATCAGAAAAGCATTTGAGGAACATGAATGTATGTGTGTGTCCATCTTTGATTGTATTTAATACACATTGAGATGGATCTCTAACATTAGAAGAGACAGCCCTCTCTGAACACACAAAAAGCTGCGGGGAACTTAAAATTCTTGTGCCTGTCCCCCAAAAAAGAAACACTAAGACGTCTAAGTTCTAAATTCCCTTTATTCTGAGGCCACAGAGGAGGGAAACTTGATGATTTTTTTCACCAAAGCTACACAGTAGGGAAGAAATAAAGGCCCTGCCAAAGACTAATCATGCAATGAGGTCTCCTGACCCCATGAACACCCTGCCATTATTTCAACTGTCGAAATTCTCATAACAGAATCCAAACAAACTAAGAAAGTGAAATCCTTCTTCATCCTTTATATTACTCTAGAGGAAGCAGAAAAGATGGGAAACACACAATATCTTCAACTTGGAATGCGAGGACTTTCATGAGCTGGGTCAGACCCATCCTTCCAAACTTCACCAGGCCACTCCATACAACCTCTCCCTCAGAACACATGCACAACTCCCACATAATGCTGCAGAGCTTTACAGCCACACTCTGGTGTCTTACTTGAATCTCAGAACTCTGAGGGGGTTTCAGAAAGTCTGTGGAGAAACTCCAGTATCTTTTCATTCAGTTTTCCACACACTTTCTGAAACCCCCCTTGTCTCAGTTATTTAACCTAAACTACAGCAAAAAGACAGGAATCAAAAAATGGGCAAAGGTCTCCAAAGTGTGAAAAAGAGACCCTACAAATTGGGAAGAAACAGACAGTAAGGACATATCTGACAAGAAACCAGTCTTTAAAATTCATAGAAAACTTTAACAAGAAAAAAAAAAAAGACCCCAAATAATCCAGTTTAAAAAATGGGCAAAGGTTATGAACAGATACTTCATCAAAGAAGACATTAGGGAAGTCAACAAACAGATGAAGAAATGTTCATGATCATTAGCCATTGTTGTTGTTCTTAGGTGCTGTAGAGTTGGTTCTGACTCAGAGCAACCCTATATAGAGTTTCCAAGAAGCAGTTGGTAGGTTTGAACTGCCAACCTTGAGGTTAGTAGTTCAGTGCTTATCTTACAGCACCATATACTATTTCAGAGATGAAAATAAAAATAATGTATCATTTCACCTAACAATAACAGTAACTATCAAAAGAACAGGAGACAAAACATGCTGGCAACGGTATGGGAAGATGAGCACGCATACACTGCTGTTGGGAATGAAGAAAGGTACAACCACTGTGGAAAATGCTGGGGTGCTTCTTCATTGGATGTATACTATTCACAATAGCAAGAAGATGGAAAGAACTAAGTGCCCATCAATGGATGAATGGATAAACTATGGTACTTACACACAATGAAATATTACAAAAACAGTGAAGTACAACATAACATTAAAGAATAAAAATGAGTCTGCAAAACAAATTACAACATAGACCCGATGGCACTTAACAACAGCTATTATAAAAAGTCAAGAAAAGGTTGTTTACTCACTGAAAGAAACACTTTGGTGGCTACCAGGGAAGGGAGGGAAGAAAACTTACTGATAGATGGTGGTGGTGAAGGGCATGGAGTCATTCCAGCTCATTACCACCCTGTCAATCTTTGCTTATTCCTAAGGAGCCACTGTGCTCCCCATGTTCTGCTATGTTGTTGTTGTTAAGTGCCATTGAGTCGATTCTGACTTATAGCGACCTTGTATAGGGCTTCCAAGGAGCAGCTGGTGGTTTTGAACTGCCAACCTTGTGGTTCAGTGTCCTTTGATGATCCTACAGCGTCACACCAGGAGACTGGACGGTACACATGTTTTTTAAGAGTGATGACGATGACAGGAAAGACAATACACAATAAAGGGGAGGTCAGCACACAACATGAAGAAGGCAGAGGAAGACACGGGAGGGGTACACAAGTATAAAAGGCAACAACAGTAGATATTATTATATATTCAAGCTTGCAATAAGAGTAACGACAAACAATAATTTATGAGTGGTTATACAGGTAGCAAGCTGAACCGGTATGAGATGTCGTATGGGAGTAAAACCACAGCATATATAGGTTTGGCACTGTAGACGAAGCACTGGACCACAAGGTCAGTTTGAACTGAAAGGAAAGGACGGACAGCAGTTCAAACTCCCCAACCATTCCTCGGAAACCCTATCCAGGGTAGCTATGAGTTAGAACATATGTATTTTATGTACTGCAAGTATACCCAGGTCTGGTGTGGGGCTGTGGGTATTAATGCACTACACTGCAAGGTCTATTTGAACCACAAGGTTGACAGTTCAAGCTCAGCAGTGGCTCCTTGGAAACGAGTTGGAACCCACTTGATGGCACTTAACAAGGACAGCATAGCAAAGCATGGGAGAAGAGTGGCTCCGTAGGAATAAAAAGATTGCCAGGGTCGTTATGAGCTGGAATGACTCCATGGCACTTAATGACAACAAAGTAGAGCATGCTGCTGTTATACAGTTCTGTCGTGTTGGTTCCGAGTCACAGTGACCCTGTAAAGGGTTTCCAAGGAACAGGTAGTAAGTTTGAACCGCCGATCTTACAGTTCAAACCTACTTATGGTCCAGTGCTTACCCTATAGCCCTACACTAGGACTCAATAGAACTGCATACCAGGGACAAAGGTAAGCAAGCGTCTTAGCCATAATCAAACATCTTGAGGGACTGAATCACTGGGCAGGAAGGCTTAGAGCTATAATACCCAGGGACATGTAGGTCAACTGGCCTAACACAATCAATCAATAAAGACAATGTATTACATCCTACTGTGATGAGTAGCCACTGGGGTCTTAAAACTTGCAAGTGGCCATCTAAGAGTTATTGATCTCTTCCTGTCTGGAGCAAAGAATGAAGAAAATCAAAGACTGAAGGAAGCCATTAGTCCAAAGGAGTAATGGGCCAGACGAACCACCGTAATCTCTAGCCTGAAACCTGAAGAACTGCATGGTGCCTGGCTATCACTATTGCTCTGATCAGGATCAAAATAAAAGGTCCTGGACGGACTTGGAGAAAAAATGTAGAACAAAATTAAAACCCATACAAAAGACGAGGCTTCCTAGTCTGGAAGAGACTGGCAGAACCCAGAGACACCGTTTAAACCTAGAACTGATTCCACAACAGGTAATAATCTTTCAGTCACACAACAGACAAGACTACACACCTGTGAGGAACATGGGCTCAGAATAATCAACCACATGAAACCAAAAGGAGAGCATTTTCCCAAAAACCAAGTTCAGAAGGCAGGAAAGATGAGCCAACGGAAACGAGGAACCCAGGGGAGAAGTGGGAAGAATGTTCTTACACTGGAAACAAAAAGTGTATAAACTGTTGACTGGGAAACTAATTTGCTCTGCAAACTGCCACCCAAACCACAAGAAAATATTGTTCGAAACATCTGTACAATAACTGAAACGGGGGGAAAAATGGGCAAAAGACTTAAATAGACATTTCACCAAAGAAGATACACGAACTGCCAACAAAAACATGGAAAAATGCTCAATATCATGAGTTGTTGTTTTTTAGTGCCATAGAGTCAGTTCTGACCCATAGTGAGACTGCATAGGGTTTCTGAGGAGTAGCAGCTGGTGAGCTTGAACTGCCAACCTGGCAGTTCAATCCGACTTTGCAGTCTAGCACATTAATCCACAGCACAACAACAGGGCTGGGAGATGCAAATCAAAACCACAAGGAGACAGACACCATCTCACCCTTATAGTTGTTCTGTTGCTAAGTGCCGTCCTGACTGTTCTGACTCACAGCAACCCTCTATAGGTTGGTTTCCAAGGTGCGCTGGTGAGCCTGAAACCCTGACCTTGCGGTTCAAACCAACCTTACAGTCCAGCGCATTAACCCTCATTAGGAAGGCTAAAGTGAAAAAGAAAGTGCGGGCTGCAAAACATACAAACAAGAAAAACAAATAATGGGGATGTGGAGAAATGGAAACCCTCAACCATTGTTGGTGAGAATGCAAAATGGTACAGCCACGGTAGAAAACAGTTTGGTGGTTCCTCAAGAATTTAAACACAGAATTTATCCAATGACTGAGCAATTCTACTCCTAGATATATATATATTCCCAAGGAAGCTGAAAGCAGAGGCTCAAACCAAAACCTTACACTTAATCTCACTGTAGCACTTTTTACAATACCCAAAAGCTAGAAATTGTCTAAATGTCCATCAAGAGATTAATAGTTTAATAAAAAAAAAAGAGAGAGAGATGGCTAGTTTAACAAAATATGGTATATACCATACAGTGGAGTATTACTCAGTCAGAAGTCAGTAAGAAAGAGAAACGAAGTCCAGATACATGCTACAACATGGATGAGCATTGAAAATATGCTGAGTGTATTCCGACAGTCACAAAAGAGCAAATATTGTTAGGATTCCACTTATATTTAGAAAAAACAAATATATAGAGACCAAAGTTTGCTGTTGCTTACCAGGAGTGTGAGGGAGGGGGCAAAATGAGTCATTGCTTCTTGTTGTTGTTGTTGTTAGGTACCATCTAGTCGGTACCAATTCTAGCAAACCTATGCACAACTGAACGAAACACTGCTCAGTCCTGGGCTAACCTTACAACTGTTGCCATGCATGAGCTCAATGATGCTGCCACTTTGCCAAAAGTCTAGCCATCTTGGCCTCCAAGGAGCACTCTGGCACTTTTTCTAACACAGATCTGTTTGTTCTTTTGGCAGACCATGGTACTTTCAGCATTCTCCTCCAACACCATAATTCAAATGCATCAATTCTTCTATGATTTTCCTTATTCACTTATTCAATGAACTCTATAAATATCTATAAGTAGATATTTATAGATTCATTGTTTAGGAAACTATAAATATCTATTAATGGGAATTATGAATGTATATTAATGGAGAAAGATGAGGCTTTCTGCTCCCATAAAGATTTACAGCTTCGGAAACCCTATACAAAGTCACTATGGGTCAGTACTTAACAACAACAACATTAATGGTAAAGGAAAACCGGCCAATGGATAGAAAAATGGAATTTTTCCTTGAACTTTCTGAGGCCTCTTCATATATACTTATCACAATAAAATGACAGGAAATATTCATAGTGTTAAGAGGATGGAAAAAATGTGTCAGGCATAGATTATACTGCCAGAAGCCTAGAAAATGCTCAATAAAAGACAGAGATGATCACGCTATTATGACATTTTCCACAGAGCTATATAAAATGGTCCAGCACAAACCATCATCAAAGACCCCAGAACTGGAGACCATCTATGTATGACTGAAGTACATGGCCTGTCATCGAGGTTATGACTATGAACCTTCTGAAACCCCCTATAACACAACTCTTGACAATTCAACATTCTGATCTTCAGTAAAATTCAGTGACATTGATAACATAAGCAGGCTGTGCATCCTTTACTTGTATCCAATACCAAATTTCCCTCTACCATTAATAGATATTCCCAGTTTCCTATGCGGTAAGTCTCTATTATTTATAAGCCTCAAACTGATGTCCACATATAAGATGATCCTGGAAAATGCATACAGGAGCGTTTAAGAACAGATTTGATATATGAAGTTACCCTCTACAGGCAACAAGTGTAAAAGGCTCATCTTACAAATAACATTAATATGGATCAACAATTCTCCATTTTCACATATAACCCACAAGGTCGGTGGTTCAAACTCACCAGCTGCTCCTTGGAAATCCTAACAGGGCCACTGTGAGTCAGAACTGACTCAACAGCACTTAACAACAACCATCACAACCACCCCCACATCCCTTCACCCCCTCCATCCCCTCCATCTCCCCAAAAAACGGAAAACAGAGAAATGAAACCAGTAACATGGCTAATTTTTCTTTAACTTTGTGAGAATAAGCAGCTAAGGAGGAGATACAAATTCAGAGATAACTGACAAAAACAGTATTAGAAAATACATTCAAAAGGTTAACATATATAAGATTTATGGTTAATCTGTTCAGTGCTCAGGGCAAGTAACAGACCTTGGAATCTAAAGCCTTAAGGCACAGTTGTTCAGGGTAAAGATCAAATGCTTTACAGAAAGCATATATAAAAAAGTACTAACTGATTCACAAAAATCTCCTTCTGCTCACATTTCAATTCCAAAGGATAAACGCTAGGCTAGATCAACTTTATTCCATGACTCTCTAGAGGTAAGAAGTGCTGGGCTTGCCTCCTGTGTGACCTTTCAACCCTAGATCCTGTACTACATGCAACCAGTGGCTCTGTAAGAAGGTACACTCAGACTGATAAATAGCTTGCTTAAATTACTTCTGGATATTCTTAAAACAGTCAGCAAATGCTGTCTGGTCATATAATTTTCCAGAGTTTGGTTTGTTTTTGTCATTACTATTTGCTGTGACCTACATAATATAATGGAAGAAAAATGGAGAATGTCACTTAGGAGGTCAAGCTGCATTCCTCTAAAACTACCCTAGGAGGTGGTGATTGTCTTGGTGTTCAAGTCAGTTTCGACTCATAGCTCTACAACAGAACAGAAATATAAATATTACAAATGAAACAATTATCAGTAAGTTCGAGCAATGACTATCACTTAAAGAACTAAACTTTAAATTAACAGTCTTAAAAGGGAAATTACTCCCATAAGAGGATTAGAGATAGAATTTTAAAACAGAAAAATCAAAAGCTTTCTTTCATGACAGAAACACCCACTTATAAAACATAATTAAGAAAACATTTTAATTATAATAGCAATAAAAAGCAATATCCTACACATAAGGACAAACTGAAGAAATCTGTAAGATACAAATGAACAAACACTAAAAGCTTTCTGAAAGATATAAATGTAGAAACATATCATATTCCTGGAATAGAAAGATACAACATAACAAAGCTATCACTTCTCTCTTTAACTGAACTACAAATTTTAATACAATCAAATTCATATTTCCCCTCACCTTCAGGTTCCTCACCCCAAAAAAGGGGTCTGAAAAAGAAAAGAAGTAAAACAACATTGGCAGATTGATTAAGTTTCTATGAAAGAAAAATACACTAGACTTGACAAGAAATTGTTGAAAAAGAATGAGAACAAACTTGTCTTAACGGATAATAGAATATAGTAGAAAGCAGAGGTCAGCAAACTCTTTCTGTAAAGGGCCTAATAACAGTTACCATACTTTAGGCTTTGTGGGCTGTATAGTACTGCAACTATATTACGCTACTGTCGCTTAATAGCAACCAAAGACAATATATAAATGAATGAGTATGATTCGTTTTAATACAACTTTATTTACAAAACTAGGAGATGCACATGAGCCATAGTTTCCCAATCCCTGGCATATGGGTACAGAATTAAAACAGTAATGGTGCATGTTCAAAAAGACAAATCAATGGGAGAGAACTGATAAACATATTATGCACATATAACATATATTTATTAACATGGAATTTCAAATCAATGGGGAAGAAATAAGACTATTTGGTAAACAGAGGGGCGATTATCTAACAAAAGGAAGAAAATAAAATTAATTCCAACCTCACCCAAGTTACAGGTGTGTGAGGAAGGCATTTAAGGGCAATGTTATGTCCCTCTCAGGAGTCCAGGGCCCTGTACATCCTGCGTCTATGGATCTCTGTAACCTCCTCTCCTACCTTCTTCCCCACGCTCACCCTGCTCAGGCACAGTGGGGCCTTTGTACTGTTCAGTGACGCATCCAGCATATTCCACTACAGATCTGTACATATGTTGTTCCCTTAACCAGAACCCTATTCCCCTCAGGCTGCCATTTGAATATCAGCTGCTCACATCCTTGCCTGACCAACAAACAGGAGCCCTTGTCACCCTTGATCGCTTTAACTTGCTTAACTTTCTTTATAGCATTTAGTTCTAGCTTGCATTGTATCATCTATTCCTGTTTGCCCTCTCCCACTCCCTTTAGAATGCAAGCAAGCACATGGAAGGCCAGGGATTGGTCTTGTCCACTGTGCTACATCCAGAACAGCACCTGGTACATATTAGGTGCTCAGTCAATGTTCAAGCTATGAACGAATGCAGACACAAAGGCACCAAGACTTAAATTTGGTATGCTTGGGGAATTTCAAGTATTTCCACACTGCTAGATACTCAAATATGACAGGTGGCAGGGTAAAAAAGGGAAAGCAAAGTTCAGAATATGGAGAACTTGTGACTGCTGTTTAGATTTAATCTCTTAAAACTCGCAATTCCTATTGGGTCACCAGAGAGTATGTGAATGTAACACATGGACATGGGGCATTGAAGCTTTATCAGTTTTACTCAGTGGTCACTCACCTAAAGCAGCCTAACCTGAAAACAAATAGGATTATGGCAGAAGACTTTAAAGACATTTCACTGCTTTGAGCTATGCGCCCAGGACACTTACTGACGTCTGCCCCACCAAATGCTGGTGAAGGAGTTTGAGCAGTGCTGCAGTGAGAGTCTGGGTACCACAAAGATGTTTTAATTGGGTAGGCTGTTTCGAAAATCACTTTAAGGCAAGTGTGTACCATGGATGATGGCTGGACTCCATAGGGAGTAGCCAATTACTTAAGTGGGAAATAATTAGGGCCGTTAGCAAGGCAGTACCAGGAGAGGTGGGGAGGAGAGACCCTAGGGCAGTGGAGCTTCAGCAAGTCCATATTTAACTCGCCCCAATTCAACTTTATTCACTGAGGGGCTGCAGGGAGATGGTGTAGAGAGGAGGAAGGAAATTTCAGTTTTTCAGGAAACTTTCCTCTCTTCTACTTAATGAATACACGACAAGATACATGAATCCACTCGTCCCTTGGTTAGTCTCAGTTTCCCGGTGCCAACCGCACACTGTGCATCTATTTCACAAGGCAGTATAAGTGTCAATATTTAAAGACAGGCTTTTGGCCCCTAAACAGCAAGCCAACTGTTTCACTCAGTGCTCAACTGAAGAGCCAGGGATCTATTCCAACGCTGGAGGAAAGAACTAGCTGTACTGTGCTGGATTTACCTGAGACACATCTCCAACGGAGCAACCTCTGCAAGTACTTCCGAAGGTAGTCTAATGCAGGGGACTTGCACATTACACACAGACTTCAAACCCAATTGCTATTAAAAATGTTATTGCTCCACAAGTTAAAACGACAAGGCCTGGATGTAGAAGATGAGAGGGAGGGAGGGGCTAGATACTTCATGTCATTTTGCCCAATTCCCCACAGGCAGGTAAAGTGGCTTTCTAGGACCAGACAGCTAACTTGCGGCTAAACTGCGCATAACTGCCATCTCTTAACTAGTCCAAAGCTCCTTCCTACATACTACCTCACTTCTAATCAAGGTAAAATATAGCAATCTAGCTTCATGCTCCATTCAAAAAGGCAAAAAAATATACAGCGTTATTTCCCACCCACACTTGTTAGTAATCAAATGCACACATTTAAAGTAATTTAATATTTAAAAAAATATCAAATCTAAAACAGCCTATCAACATTTTGTTACGACAAAATATGGTGCAGATCAAAAGACAGAACGAATCTTTACAGCGAGGATTATTCCCACCCCCTCGGTACGCAGGGTTGACAGAGATGGGCAACTTGGACGTTGGCTACCTAAATTGGGGGGCAACAAAGGGAAGAAGGGACTGGCTTACAAGCTTTCAGGAGGGAGCCAAGATCCAGAGAGCACAGAGGAAGGTAGAATCTCCAGTGAGTAGTATCCAATCTGTCTGGGCGCAGCTGATGAAAGGAGATGGGGATAGGGCTCTTGTGGTACAATAGTGAATAATTGTTATTAGGACTGACTGTGAGGGTCGGAAATGTAAGGTAGATGTTTTGTAGCAAAAGGAGGGGAGTGGTGGACTTTACAGTCCAGGAGCAGAGGTCCCTAGGACCATCAAGGGAGAAGAGAGGAGTGCAGGACCCTACCCAGAGAAACAGTGATGCCAGAGATGGAGGCAGAGCTGAAGACATGGAGAGATGGAGCAGCTGGGGACTTTAGACCCAGAGAGGGAGAGGGGCTGTGTGCTGATGACCAGGGGGCATGCTTTTGGGGTATACCCTTTGATTGTTTGATGATGCATGGATGTGGATTGTAATCACGGCAATGAAACGATATATGACAGGATGAATGTAAAGCTAATGTTCTCCCATGTAAACTACCACATAATTCACAAAAAAAAACTTAAAAAAAAAAAAAAAAAAAGAGGGAGCCTAGTTCCAGAGGGCGCGAAGGAAGTTAGAATCTCCACTGAATGGTTTCCAACCTGACTGGATGGGGCTGATGAAAGGAGATGAGGCTAAGACTCTTGTGGTTCAATGGTAAATAACTGCTATCAGTCAGGACTGACTGGGAGTTTTAGAAATGTAAAGGCAGACTTTTCCAACAAAAAGAGGGGAGTGGTGGATTTTGCAGTCCAGGAGCAGAGGTCCCTGGGACCATCAAGGGAGAAGAGCGGAGTGCAGGAACCCTATCCTGAGAAACAGTGACACCAGAGATGAAGAGAATGATGTGGAGAGATGGAGCAGTGGCTGGGGACTCTGGACTCAGGGAGGGAGAGAGGCTTTGTGCTGTCATGGCGGGCAGCTGACTTGCAGGGTATACCCTTTGGTTGTCTGATGATGCATGACAGGGACTGTAATCATTACAATGAAACAAAATACGATAGGATGAATGTAAAGCTAATGTTCTCTCCCATGTAAACTATCACAAAATTCACAATAAAAACTTTAAAAAAAAAAGATGGTGCAGAAAAGATACATATCACCCAGCATTGTTTTTATTTTACTTTATTCTTCTGGTCAATATAAAGACTCACAAAAACATTTAATTATTAGCTAAACTCCTGGCAGTCTAATCAGTGGGCAATGGTCTCATGTATAAAAATTTTTAACACACATGCACAGAAGGAGCTCTGGTAGCGTAGTGGTTATGAATCAGGGCTGCTAATCTCACAGTCAGCAGTTCGAAACTACCAGCTGCTCCGCGGGAGAAAGATAAGGCGTTCTGCTCCTGTAAAGATTTACAGCCTTGGAAACCCTGAACAGGGTCGCTATGAGTCAGAAACGACTCCACGGCACATAACAACAACAACATGCACAGATGTGTACATAATAAATGCTTTTTGATGACAATGAAAATGATGAAATACATCTATAAAGGCTCTTCAAGGGCATGAGGGAGGTATGCACTCAATTACTAACCTAAAGGTTGGTAGTTCAAACCCATTCAGTAGCGCTGCAGAAGAAAGGCCTGGTGATCTGCTTCCTTAAACTCCACAGCCAAGAAAACTCTATATGGAGTTCAGTTATACTCTGTGACACACAGGGAGGTCACCATGAGTCAGAATAAAGCTAACAGCAATGGGTTAAGTTTTATTTGCTTTTGGTTTTAGATAATGCCAAAAATAAGTGAAACAAAGTTAAAACGTTAAACAAAATTGATTGTGGTGGGTGTATGCTGCCGCGTCAATTCCAACTCACAGAAAGCTTGCATCGGGTTACCAAGGCTGTAAATGTTCACAGGAGCAGAAAGCCTCATCTTTCTCCTGAGGAGCAGTTGGCAGATTTGAACTGTCGACCCTGAGATCAACAGATCAACGTGTAACCCACTATGCCACCAAAGCTTAAAAAAATTAAAGTTTATTAAAAGTAGCCATCCATCCTAAAGCCTAGACTGAGCATCTGAAGTACCAACTCCTGCAAATCTGCAAAGGGTATGTAGTAACCTCTGATTTCATCTACTGAGATGTTTTTAAGAAGCTCTGGTAGCATTTGAACTACCTTCTGGCTTGACAATCAGAACTCAACTAGTAGAAGATACATGAAACTTAATAAAGGAAGCAAGTATAAATTGCTACAATTTGATGAACTTGACCTATACTTATGGATGTGGTAGCTCAAAATACCAACCAAGAGGAAAGGAGTCTTCATGTCTTCACATCAAGGATCAAACCTATCCTATCCCCTCTGTACACGGGGTAGATAGGGACCGGCAACTAACACACTTCTTGTTGTTAGGTGCCATGGAGTCAGTACCCACTCAGAGACCCTATGCATAACAGATCGAACGTGCGTGTGGGGGGAGGGGGGAGCTATAAAAGGCATGAAGTGGCTGGCTTACAAGTTTTCAAGAGGGAGTTTAATTTCCGATTGTGCAGAGGAAGGTAGAATCCCCACTGAATAGTTTTCATCTTGTCTAGATGGGTATGGTGAAAGGAGATGGGGATAGGATTCTTTTGATTCAATAGTAATAAATTGTTATCACGATGAATTGTGATTGTCACAACTGTAAACATTGAAGTTTTGTAACATAAAGTGGGGGAGTAGCTAATCTTCCATTCTAAGAACAGAGGACCCTAGGACCATCAAGAGAGAAGAGCATGAGCAGAACATGGGACCCTAACCACAGAAGCAGCAACAACACCAGAGATGGAGGCAGAGGTGATGGCATGGAGAGATAGAGCAGCTGAGGACTCTAGACTCATGGAAAGAGAAAGGTTGTGTGCTGGTGGCCAGGAGGCAGACATGTAGAATGTGCCCTTTAGTTGTTTAAATGATAATATATTCCTTAGCGTTTTTGTTTACATCAAAAACAAAACAGAGAACAGAAGCAAATACCGTTAAATGATGATGCATGGAGGAAGCTGTAATCATTGCAATGAAACAAAATATGATGGGATGAGTGCAAAACTGATGTTCTCCCACGTAAACTTATCACTTAATTTACAATAAAAGCTTAAAAAAAAGAAGAAGCCCTACTAGCATAATGGACTACATGTAGGGCTGCTAACCACAAGGTCAGCAGTTTGAATCCACCAGTTGCTCCAAGAGAGAAACTTGCGACTTTCTACTATTCCCATATAGATTTACAGCCTTGGAAACTTTATATAGGGGTGCTGTGAGTGATAACAGGCTTGTAGGCATACCACCACCACCACAGAGATGGGGTGGGCTGGCAGGCAGAGGGGTGGGGTAAGATCTGGTAGTGCATGGGAAAGCACTCCGCTGCTAATTGAAACGTCAGAGGTTGGCACTTACTAGCTATTCTGTGGGAAGAAGATACGGTAGTCTTCCTTACAGATTGAGAGCCTGTGGGGCAGCCGTTCTACTCTGTTCTATAGGTCGCTGTGAGTCGCAAGGTACTGGAAGGCAACTGGTATACTAAGCCAGTGACTGCACTTTAGAATCATCTGGGGAGCATGAATAATGATGATGTCAGGGCCCCAATCCAAATCCATTAAATGAAAATGGGGAGGGAAGCATCAATCTTGTCTCAAGCTGCCCCCAGGTGATTCTAATGTGCAACCAGAAAACCCAAACCCTATTCCCATGCTTGACTCAGTTCCAACAACCTGCCATAGCCAACCTTCTCCTGGAAGCACTTCAGCACAGACCAGACAGGAAGTCTAAAATTCATTCAGAGGTACCCCATCAGCACAAGGGGAAAAAGTTCAAGATTCAGGGAACAGATGACAGGGCTGAAACCCAGGCAAAAGTGGGAAGAAAAATTAAAATAGGAGGTGAGGAAGCTGTTAACGACATTCTTTTCACCAATAAATAGTTGCTATTTACAGAGCACAAAAGCCAAAAAGGTGAGTCTGTGGAAAAGGGAAAATTGATAAGGGAAGGGAAGCAGGTCACTGTAGGTGACTCAGCATTTTCATTGAGCACAAACTCCAAGTCTTAAATAGCTGCTGCCTTTTACCTCGCCACCCTCACAGGACCAATAAACGAGGGCTGGAGGAGTAACCATCCACCCAAGGGAAGTAGTGTGCCATTGAACACCGACACCCACCCATCTCAAAGAAGTCCGCCAGCTCAGGACACAGGAGCAGCTGCACAGTACAAGTTGTTGTTCTTATGTGCTGTCGAGTCGGTTCCAACTCAGCAACCCTGTTATAGGGTTTTCCAGGAGCAGCTGGTGAGCTTGAACCGCCAACCTTGCAGTCTGGCACATTAACCCACAGCACCACACCAGGACAAAGGGCCCAATTAACTCTCTTCCCACTGCCCCACCCACTGAGGAACACAGGACAACTTGGTAGCACTGAATAAAAAAGTACCCTTTAATCTCACCCGTATAAGAGGGCCCACTTCACAACAGTGAGGACTGCCGGGAGGAGCGGAGCATTAGCCCAATGGTGATATGGACCATGTACTAACAAAGGCTCCTGCTTTATATGCTTATTACTACTGGAACATAATCAAGACTAAGACCAACAAGAAAAAAAAAAGGAAGACAGAGTGAAAGGTGTGAAGGTGACAGGTCTTGAAAACGCTCCCATCAGCAGCCAGTTGCCCAGACTAGACTGTACATCTTCCTGTCTCACTGCTTCCAGTTTAACTAAAAAACAAGTATTCTGTGGCCTAACTTCAGGCATGACATCTGAAGAAGAGATATTAAAGGACAAAATTACTTGGACCTCCCCTTAGACTATCAGGAAAAAGACAAAACAGTAAGTCAGAAAATGTTACACAACATTACATTAGAGGTCCTACTGCTAACACACTACCCACTGCCAACAAGTCGATTCTGACTCATAGTGACCCTGTATGGAGGTTCCAAGGCTGTATTCCGTGGAGGGTTATCAGTCCAGTGCTTACCTTACAGCGCCACCAGTGCTCCTTAGTGGTTCTACTTGTTAGGTGCCATCGAGTTGGTACTGACTCACAGTGACCTTATGCATAACAGAATGAAACACTGCCCAGTCCTGCACCAATCATTGCTATGTTTGAACGCACGGTTGATGCCACTGGGCCAATCCATCTCATTGGGGGGTCTTCCTCTTATTTGCTGATTCCGCCACTTTACCAAGCACGTTGTCTTTCGCTACAGAACTGCCACAATTCTTCAACTGCCCAATTAAAACCAGTTTTCAAGGACCTAGTGCCATATCAATAGAAAGAAGGGATTCAAAAATCCTAATCTTACTGGGGCTCCTTTCCAGAAGAAAAAAATCAAAAGCAAATCAGAGATAATCTTATCACATGGTTCTGCTGTCATCCTTCATAGACCAGTGACCAAAAATTGGAATTCCAATACTAGTTGCAAGGTTACCACAAGAGTCAGTGAAAAGCACAAATAAAATATCGAGTATTATTTCATTGGCAGTGACCCTGAAGCCAGAATGCCTGAGTTAGAATCTCAATTCAGTATTTACAAGCTGTGTGGGGACCTTGAGAAAAATACTTAATTAACCTTCCTGTACTTCAACTCCTCATCTGTAAAATGTGGGTAATAATAGCCAATGTACTCTACTAAGAGGGCTGTTGTGAGGATCACATGGGCTAACACAGGCAAAGCAGTTGGACAGACCCAAGAAATGAGTAAGCAATGGATACATGTTAGTATTTGACTGACACACACACACACACACACACACACACACACACACCCGCCCCACTCCTCAGAAACCCTATACAGGGTCAAATGACTCAAAGGCATTTTCCAACAAACAACTCTCCCTGGTACTTCTATTCAATCCTTCCCCAACTGCCTCTTGCCTATCCTCTCTCCCTCACCTTCCTCTTCACTCTAGCCCACCAAACACCGTACTACCACAGTCCTCAGTATTCTCACCATGCTGTTCCATCTCCCACCCTACCCCCATGTGTCAGTAAGTACTCAAACACAAATGCTTTCTGTTCGCATATAAAATGTCCAAAGCTAAACTCACATGACAATTCCTAATCCTCCCCTGAAGTCTAATTTTAATGATTTTCCCTAATGTTCCCAAAGCAACCTGGGCATCCATCTAACCTACAGTCATTCTCCCAGACTCACCACCCCTAACCTAGCTGAAGGAAGTCCCGTCAACACAGGGATCCTACTCGGCCGTGCTGGTAACAACAGTGCCTGAAAAACAAAGACCGCAAGTGTTTGCTGAGTGGCTGAGTGTGGGTCCTTCTATGTCCTATATAAATAAATACCTTAGGAAGAAACTGTCATTGCACCATAGACGTTGACAACAAAAAACAAATAGTGACAACCACTTTTCTAACCACTTAATGCTTTAATCCCATTTAATCCTCAGGACCACGTTTGGGTTTGTTTTAAATTCTGGTGAAAACATACACACCAAACATTTGGCAATTCATTAATTTTCCATGTAAAATTCAGTGGCACTGATTACATTCTTCATATTGTGTAACAATTCTCACAACCTCGTCTCCTCGGCACTTTGGGTCTGTCTCCTCTCCTATCACTCTCCCCTCTGCCTACTCCCAACTCCACTATAGGGCCAGGAACCTGCTCCCCTGTCAGAGCCCTTTCATATGTGTTTGCTCTGCCTGGAATTCGCCCTTACCTCCATCATGTCTTAATTTAAACACTCCATGAGGTCCTATTGAACCACTCTCGTTAAAATTACACCTCTTTCTTGACCACATTAAGGAGCTCTGGAAGCGTAGTGGTTACGAGTCAGGCTGCCAACCTCAAGGTCAGCAGTTTGATACTACCAGTCGTTCCGCAGGAGAAAGATGAGGCTGTCTGCTCCCATAAAGATTTACAGCCTCCGAAACCCTGTGCAGGGTCACTATGAGTCGGAACTGATTCCATGGTACTTAAACAACAACAACTTGATCACACTGGTCACTGAGAAGGAGAAGCAGGGAAAAACAGCAATGAAGCTGTGAGCTAAGCCCAACCACATTCAAGAGACTCCTTTAACCCAGGTTGAGACCTGGTTGGCCAGCAGTATGGCAAGTCCTGGGGACTCATGGGCCCAGAGACAGTGACATGGCCACAGAGGACTAAAGCAGAGAGTGAAGAGTCCAGCTGATAAGAAGTGAGGGAGATACACAAGAACACCCATACTTGCAAATAGTACCCACTTGACCTGGCTTCAACGGCTGGATGATCAGAATTCAACTAGAAAAAAGAAGAGGGAAAAAAGTATAATCTGACACAATTTGATGAACTTCACCTACACCTATGGATGTAGTAGCTCAAAAGAGGGAGCAAATGTTTACAGCGAGGATCATTCCCACCCCCTCGGTACACAGAGTAGGGCATATTAGACATTGGCTACCCAAAATAGGGTGGGCTACAAAGGCAAGAACTGACTGGCTTACAAGCTTTAAAGAAGGAACCTAGATCCAGAGGGCATGCAGGAAGGTATAATCTCTACTGAGTGGTTTCCATTCTGTCTGGACAGAGCTGATGAAAGGAGATGGGGATAAGACTCGTGTGGTACAATAGTGAATAATTGCTATCAGGACTGACTGTGAGGGTTGCAAATGTAAAGGTAGACGTTTGGTAACAAAGGGAGGGGAGTGATTGACTTTGCAGTCCAGAAGCAGAGGTCCCTGGGACCATCAAGAGAGAAGAGCGGAGTGTGGGACCCTACTCAGAGAAGCAGTGACGCCAGAGATGGAGGCAGAGACAATGACGTGGCGAGATGGAGTGGCTGGGGGCTCTAGACCCAGGGAGGGCGAGGGGCTGTGTGCTGACAACCGAGGGGCAGGCTTGCAGGGTATAACCTTCAGATGTTTGATGAGGCATAGAGGGGATTGTAATCATGGCAAAGAAATGATGTACGACAGGATGAATGTAAAGCTAATGTTCTCCCCCATGTAAACTACCACATAATTCACACTAAAAAAAAAAAAAAAATTACATCTTCTTCTGCTTCCTCCTTCTTCCTTCCACAGCAAAGAGGTATTGGTGCTCTCCCCACTCCCTAGTAGATCCTGAATACATCAGCATCTGACAAGAGACATGATTACTTGTTTACCAGCTGCCTTCTTCCCCAACTAGGAAAAAAAAAAGCTAATCTCAAGATTATTTGCCTTAACACGCAGAAAAGGGAGTTGACTAAACAACCCCATACACTGCGATGCGTAATTTTATCCATGAGAACTCTGAAGCCTACAAGAAGGAACACAGAAAAGTTAGGAAAACTACCCAATGTCACACAGCTAAAGATGGCAGATTAAGAATTTGAACCCAGATATTTTATCTCTAGGGTTCACATCTAACAACTAAGCTTTGCTGCCTCCCAACCCTAACCCAGAAAACAATGAAAAGACATCATTGCTCCCATGGAGCAAACCCTAGCAATGTATGTGTCTGAGCCACAGAAAAGCAGCAAAAACCATCCCACTGGAAAATCTTTCAACAGAACAAGACATCTAAGGCCAAACAATTCCATCCTGGAACTGCTTGGCCTTAGATGTCTTGTTCAGCTGAAAAGAGCTGGTTATCATTATAATAATTAGCATAGCACTGATCGTTTTCTTTGGATTTAAGAGTTTGAAGTAAAAAAAAAAAAAATGGGGAAATTTATCACATCATTTTTTACTTTACTATTCCCCAAACACCAGAATAACAAGTCATTAACTGACATGGCAAAGGCCTGCTGTTGTTAAGTGCCATTGAGACCATTCCTACTCATAGTGACCCTGTATAGGGTTTCCAGGCTGTAAATGTTTTGTGGGAACAGAAAGCCTCCTCTTTCAACTCTGGAGCCACTGGTGGGTGCAAGCCATTAGCACTGTGGTGCACAGTTCCCTGCAGATGCTACAGAGCTACCCATTTTACATCTGAAAACCAGTACAGGGGAGACAGACTGATCCGTTAGCCTAATAAGGAGGGAACTTACTACAGAAATGACAATGTTCTGTATCTCAGCTGAAGTAGTGACTTTAGATAGTAATCTATACTTCAGCTGTCAGTTTGTTGTACTATGGAGGACTGTGTGTTGCTGTGATGCTGAAGCTATACCACTGATACTTTAAACACCAATAGGATCACTCAACGGAGTCCTGATGTGGTGCTGCAGGAGAATGCGCTAGACCGCAATGTCGATAGTTCAAACTCACCAGCCACTCCTTGGAAACCCAGGGTTGCTATGAGTCAGAACAGAGTCGATGGCACTTAACAACAACAGGGTCACTCAAGGTGGACCAGTTTCAGCAAAGCTTCCAGACTAAGACAGACTAGGACGAAGGAGAGGAGGACCATGTCTAAATGGCTAGCCACTGAGTAGCTTATGAATAGCAGTAGAACACTGTCAGATGAAGTGCTGGAAGATGAGGCCTCAGGCTGAAATGACTCAAAATATGAAGGGAAAATAGCTGCCCCCTCAAAAAGTAGAGTTGACCTCAATGACCTGGATGGAGTAAAGCTTTCAGGACCCTCATCTGCTGGTGGAACACAACTCAAAATGAGGAAAAACAGTTGAAACATGCATTAATAATAATGTGGGCTATATGAAGCAAAAATCTAGGAAAACTGAAAGTTGTCAAAAGTGAAATGGAACACATAAAGATCAATATCCTGGCATTAGTGAGCTGAAATGGACAAATATTGGTCATTTTTAATCTGACAATCATATGGTTGCCTGTGCCAGGCATGACAAACTGAAGAGAAATGGTCACATTCGGCATGAAAATCAGCATTTCAAGATCTTTCTTGAAGTACAATGCTCTGTGGTAGAATAATATACATAAGCCCACAGAAACAATCAGTAAAAAGCACGACTATTCAAATTTGCAAACAACTCACTAAAACCAACTTTAGTGGTTTGTTCAACTTCTTCAGTCTGACATTGATCAAACATACAAATAAGATGCATTGATAATTACTGGTTCCTGGAATACAAAAGTCAGAAACAGAGAGGAAAGATGCAAGAGGAAGGATCTGTAATTGAAAACATGGCCTTGGTGATATGGCCTGGAGATCACAACAGAATTTTTTAAGAACAATGACTTACTCATTGCAAATACTTTTATCAACAACATAAAAGGTGACTACACACTGGGACCTCACCAGATGGAATACACGGTAATCAAACTAAGTAATATCTGTGGGAAGAGACAATGAAGAAACTATCAGTCAAAACAAGGCCAGGGAGAGAATGTGGAACAAACCATCAATTGCTCAAATACAAGTTCAGGCCGAAATGAAAGAAAATTAAACAAAGTACATGAAAACTAAAATATGACCTTGAGTACGTCCCACCTAAATTTAGAGACCATCTCAAGAACAGACTAGATGCATTAGACACTAATGATCAAATATCAGAAGAGTTGTGGGGTGACATCACCCATAATGAAAGCAAAAGGTCATTAAAAACACAGAGGAAAAAGAAAAGAAACAAGTCAGAGAGACACTAAAACTTCCTGTTGAACAAGAAATGAAGTAAAAGAGGTGAACAGAGTAATTTCAAAAGATAGCTCAACAAGAAAAGTATCATAATGAAATGTGCACACCTGGAGTTCGAAAACCATAGGAAAAAACATGCTAGCATTTCACAAGCTAAGAACTGAAGAAAAAATGTAAGTCTCTGGTTCCAATATTGAAGGATTTTGTGGGCAAAATACTGCGTGATGCAAGTAAACATCAAAAGAAGATGGAGGGGAATCTGGTGCAGACTGTATACTCGGTCAGGAGTCCGAGGTCCTGTGGGCCCAAACGTTGCAGACCGTCCAAACCATAGGCTCTGAGGATCAAACTATAGCCACCTAGCAGACATAGCAAACTGTCCCTCATCTGATTATTCAGTTATGCTG
>NW_006408727.1:359807-370131 GCF_000296735.1 Chrysochloris asiatica
GGATAAACAGAAGCTAAGGGATTTTGCCAAAGCCAACCCTGCTATGAAAAACATCCTAAAGGAAGTTCTGTGGACTAAGAACCAACATGAACAGACAACAACCAGAGACTGACGTACACGGCAGCATCACCCTGAACTCAATCGACAAACAGAAGAGTCAAGAACAGAATAAAATGTTAAGAACAGAGGATCTGGGAGGGCAGTCTATGATCAAAACAATTACAATGTGAAAGAAGGTAAACATAGAAGAACAGAGATCCAGATGGTAAGAAGATCAGGTAGATTACAGGATAAAATAGACTGTCTTAAATGGAGGGAAGAGGTAATAGAATACAAATTTAAATCTTTCAACAAACTGTTTGCAGCCCTGTAGGCACTCACTCACCTGGGCCAAGAAATTTGGAAGACAGTTACCTGGCCAACTGATTGAAGAGATCCATATCTGTACCGATTCCAAAGAAAGGTGACCCAATGGAATGCAGTAAACATTGAACAATATCATTAGTATCATATACAAGTAAAATTTTACTGAAGATAACTTAAAAAACGGTTGCAACAATACATTGAAAGAGAACTGCCAGAAACTGACATCAGATGGATTTTGGCTAAAAGCAGACATTACCAGAAAGATGTTTATTTGTGCTTTATTGACTATACAAAAGCTTTCAACTTTGTAGATCATGAAATACTACAGATAGTACTGCAAAGAATGGGTATCCAGAAAACTTCATTATGCTCATGAGGGACCTATACATAGACCAATAGATGGTTCTTCTAACAGAATAAGGGATACTGAATGGTTTAAAATCAGGAAAGGTGTACATCAACATTGAATCCTTTCACAATATTTCTTAAATTTGTATGCTGAGCAAATAATCTGGGAAACTGGATTATCTGAAGAAGAATGTAGCACCAGGATTAGAAGAAGACTCATTAACAACCTACAATATGCAGATGATACAACCTTGCTTTCTGGAAATGAAGAGGAAATACTTGCTGATTTAGATCAAAGACTATAGCCTTCTTCTGTATGGATTACAACTCAATGTAAAGAAGACAATGGCAGAAAGGATCCACATTTGTGCTTATTCCAAAAAAAAAAAAAGGTGATCCAATAGAATGTAGGAATTGTTGAACAATATCATTACTATCACACAAAAGTAAAATTTGCCAAAGATAATTCAAAAACTGTTGCAGCAGTACATAAACAGGAAATTCCCAGAAATCAAGCAGATTCAGAAGAGGAAGTGGGAAAAGGGTGTCATTCCTGAAGTTAAATGGATGTTGGCCGAGAGCAGAGAACACTAGAAAGATGTTTACTTTTTTCCAATTACTATGCAAAGGCATTTGACTATATGATCATAACGAACTATGGATAACATTGTGAAGAATGGGCATTGTGAAGAATGGGAGCGGTTCTTCAGCCTTTAGAACATCCAATTATGCTCCCGTGGAACCTGTATGTATACCAAGAGACAGTTGTTAGAAGAGAATAAGACGATACTGAATGATTTAAAATACAGTCAAGGGTTGTATCCTTTCACCATCTTCATCCAATCTGTATGCTGAGTAAAGAATCTGAAAATTTGGACTACATGAAAAACAATGTGGCATCAGGACTGGAGGAAGATAAATTAACAGCTTGCCGTATGAAGAAGATACAGCCCTGTTTGCTGAAAGTAGAGAACTTGAAGTACTTACTAACTAATGAAGATCAAAAACCACAGTCTTCAGTATGAACTGCACCTCAATGTAAAGAAAACAAAAATCCTAACAATTGAACCAATTAAATATACATCATGATCAATGAAGAAAAGATTGAAGTTGTCAAGGATTTCATTTTACTTGAATCCACAATCAATACTCACAGAAGCAACCGTCAAGAACCCAAACGACATATCTCCATGAGTACAATCTGCTGCAAAAGACCTCTCCAACGTGTCGTAGAGTAAAGATATCACTTTGACGACTAAGGTGCGTCAAAGTGCATCAGACCTATTGTTGTTGTTGTTAGGTGCTGTCAAGTTGGTACCAACTCATAGTGACCTTATGCACAATAGAACGAAACACTGTCGATCTTGAGCCAACCTCACAATCATTGCCACGCTTGAGTCCATTGCAGCTGCCACTATGTCAATCCATCTCACTGGGGATCTTCCTCTTTTTTATTGACCCTCCACTTTATCAAGCATGATGTCTGACCTAAGTCATGGTGTGTTCAAGACAATGAACAAGGAAGACTGAAGAAGAATCGAGACATTTGAATTATGGTTTTGGCAACGACTACTGAATAGATCGTGGGCTGCCAAAAGAACTAACAAATATGTCTTAGAAAAAATACAGCAAGAATGCTCCTTGGAAAGGAGGATTTTGATAGTTCCTCTCACATATTTTGGACATGTTATCGGGAGGCACCAGTCCCTGGAGAAGGACAGCATGATCAGTAAAGTAGAGGATCGGTGAAAAAGAGCATGACCCTCAAAGAGATGGACTGATAGAGGGACTGCAGCAATGGGCTCAAACACAGCAATGAACGTAAGGATGGCGCAGGATGAAGCAATGTTTGGGTCTAGTGTACACAGGCTCATTATGAGTGGGCACCAACTGGACGGCACCTAACAACAAGCAAAGGCAGCAGTAAAACCCCAGATGATGAAATGCAGTGAGATGACTGATCCGTGGTTCGGAGGCCCACATGACCATGGACAAAGACAGCTCCAACACCCTGCGATGGCCATCACCTGTTTCCTCTTTCAGTCCTCTAGCCAGGACCAGAGTCCACATGCAACCAGAATAAAAAGGCAGATCACTGCTCTTCTCCACATGGGCTTCTAATAAGTATTTTAGTGACAGATCTTGGCATTTACATTTAATTTTCCAGAATTCTAGTTGTAAGCATCAGAAACCAACTCTAGCTAAATAAAACGGAAGTTTTTTGTTTTTTTTTTTTAAAGGACTATGGCGCTGTAGGATAAGCAAGGTCAGTTTGAACCAAAAGATCAGTGGTTCAAACACACCAGCTTCTTCTCCTAGGAAACCGTTAACAGGGTCACTGTGAGTTAGAACTGACTCAGCAGCACTTAATAACAAATTGGAGAGTTCACAGAATCTCTAGGAAATCCAAACAACTAAACCTAACACTACAGTGGTTACAAATCGGGCTGCTAACCTCAAGGTCAGCAGTTCGAAACTACCAGCTGTTCCGCAGGACAAAGATGAGGCTTTCTGCTCCCGTAAAAATTTACAGTCTCGGAAATGGTGTACAGGGTCACTGTGAGTTGGAACTGGCTCCACGGTACTTAACAACAACAACAGGGTCTCTGTGAGTCAGAACTAACTCAACAGCACTTAACAAGGACAACCCAACCAAAATTATGGCTAAGGGCACATTACAGAGCAGACCATTGACACACACAGTATCTGATTAGCCATCAGGCTTGCAGCCTCCCCATCCTCTAGAAACAGCACACCCCTGTCCCTATCCTCTCCTAAATGACCTGTGCTGCCAGCTTCTTCCCATCACAGCTGGTGCGGGTGTGTCTGAGGTGCACTGCTTCCTAAAGTAGGAATTTCCTGATTAGAGAAAGAGCAAAGGGCCCCCAAAGACTGCCAAGGCCTGCTACAGACACAAGTGGATTATTATCTGTCTGCAAATACAACTGCTACAGGTCAGCAAGCAATGAAAGGTATCCAAACAAATATTCACAGGAAAAATAACCCTCAAAGACAGAACTAACAAAATCCTATCAAGTGACAGTGCTATTTGGGAAGGGGATTTTTTTTCAAAGCACTAAATGACTGTTTTATTCAGTGTACACGTTTCAAAAACTACAAGCCTATCATATTGAATACAATTCTTTAACAGAGTTTTCTACTTAAAGCAAAAACATTTCAAATCTGAAGTAGCAGATAGATACCTTGCCTCCTAGAACACTGGCCACTAGAAAAGAAAGATCCTTAAGTTGGTAATATTCATTTGTTATTGTTGTTGTTGTTGTTAAGTGCCATAGCGACCCCGTATAGAGTTTCCAAGGAGCAGCTGGTGAGCTTGAATCACCAACCTTGCAGTTCAAACAGCTTTGCAGTCTGGTGCAATGAACCACAGTGCCACACCAGGACTCCAAAATGACAGTGAGCTTTCTTTCACAGACCCTCTAGTGGCTTTGAACTGCTGTCCTTGAGAATCGCAGACAGACTCGCAACTACTGGGCTACCAGAGAAGTTGCTAAATTACATAACTTGAAAATGTGTTTTAGTGCATATTTCTACTTAAAACCTATTTTGAAAACACACATTCTACTTAAAAGACTAATACAAGAAGTACTTCTAACCTGAATTTCAAAATAAGAAAAAAAAGACAATAAAAAGCGATTAACAATTCACTTCAAACTATAAAAAGACATCAGCACTAACGTCTGATTCATCTCAGAAAATGTCTTCAACTCACTGATTGTACTTTCTAGTGCAGAAAGCCTTCCAGAAATCTCAGTGTAATATTAAAATGAGCCCTGGTGGCACTATGGCCAAAGCACCAGCTTCTAACTGAAAGCCTGGTAGTTCAAACCCACTAGCAGCTCTGGAGGAGAAAGATTAGGCAGTCTGCTCCCATAAAAGATTTACAGCCTTGGAAACTTTATGGGGCAGTTCTGTCTACTGTGTCATACAGGGTCAGCAATGGGTCTTTCTTTTGGAATGCATAGTCCACTTGATGAAATCAAGAGAATTTCTTAGGACAAGAATCTGGTCAAGAAGCAAAAAGAATAAAAAAGCAGACACACATCAGGCCCCATTCAAGCCTGTCAGTTAGTCCCTGCCTTAACCTTCCCACACCCAGCTCTGCCCATGGCAGGTCAGACACACTCCTGGTAATATGTCCAAAGTATGAAAGACGAAGTCTCGCCGTCCTAGTCCTAACAATAAGTAAAGTCCTTGACCTAGCCAAGACTTAGCCATAGTCCCCAACCCTAACCCTCACTACTCTTTATCCACCCACCCCGCAAAAAATCCTATGGGACACATTTCTACGCTGACACACATGGGGTCACCGTTAGAGTCAGCTTGACAGCAAATGGTCTGCAATATTATGTGATCAAGTAAGATAAAACTGAGTAATAGAAGTAGGCAGTACTTTGATGCTTCAAAGGAGAGACGGTCTGCTGCATACGGAACACATTGAAGAAAAGTCCTACAGAAGCAAAACTGAGGGCAGTGGGGAAAGCAACAGGATTATCAAGAAGAAAGCTAGTGCAAACCACAGAAGCTGTTCAATTCTAGGTCCTGAGGAGTCTATATTTGCAAACAACTGGGAGTCCTCAAGGTCAGTGGGTAAAAACTCAACTGGTGATAAAGAGGACAAAAAGTTAGAGCAAGCTGACATGTTATCAGGATTACAGGTTATTAGACAATACAAGAAAGGGGGAACTAGTTAGACCTGTTGCTGCTTGCCGACATCAGATGATGACCTTATGTGACACTGTAGAACTGCCCCGCAGGGAATCTGAAACTGCAATCTTTACAAGAGCAGATCGCCTGATCATTTACCCCACAGAGCGACAGATGGCTTCGAACCACTGACCTGTTGGCTAACAGTCAAGTACTTAACCATTGTGCAATCAGGGATCCTTGGGACTTATTTAAGATATGGCAGTAAGAACAGGAATGTAAGGTCAAGTAGGTAAGAGCAACAGCCATTTCCTCTCGCAGCTAATCATACAAAGAGAAAATGAAAATGCCTAAAATGGATTTAACTGCAATTTCATTAATGAAACAAAATTAATTTTTTATTTTCCTCTTTGTTTTGCTACTAGGACACGCCTCATCAAAAATGTCTATTTGTCTAACATAGCAAGCATTTATGTGCACCTTGTGAATATTTTCCTATACCATAATGCATAGATTTTTATCTATACTGAGTTGTTACTATTCTTAGGTGTTGTAGAGTTGGTTCTGACCCTACGTTCAGTGTAACAAAATGCTGCCCATTCCTGCACCATTCTCACAACTATTGCTGTTTGAGCCCACTTTTGCAGCTCTTTCTATCAATCCATCCCACAGAGGGTCTTCCCCTTTTATACTGACTCTCTACTTTACCATATGCTTAGTTACTCACAGATCTTTCAGACTGTAGTAAAAAATAAGTCAATAGATAAAAGACGAACTAAAACAAATCAGCTAAAGGCTGCCAACCCAGAAACCCCCACCTGCCCTTCTTCCATCTTAGGAAATGCTGCATCCCCCAACAGTGGCTGAAAAATGCCAGATTTTCATCTTTTCAACCTTCTTCACTTCTAGTGGTGGACAAGATCTGTTCTTCTCAGTGAGACTGGAGGGGAAGTCTCCAAGGTGAGGATCCGGCAAAGCCTCTGGAAAAGAGGGAGTTACAAGGAAACAAGTCTCTTTCCCTCCAGACTTTTTTACATTAAAAACATGTCTTGTACAGCATAATGCATACACTGGCAATGGTCAGGCCTAGGATCAAAAGCAAAAATACTGAGAAGAAAAAAAGGATGCAAAATCCCTACATCTTTAATGTCAAAATTAACCCACGGCAGCAGGATAGAACCACCTCTCTCTACAGTTCTTACTACTGGACACAAGTAAATCCTATCATTTAAACCAAGGAGTCTTGATGGTACAATTGCTAAGCACCTCATCTGTGTACCAAAAGGTGGTGTTGTTACTAAGTGCTGTCAAGTCGGTTCGACTCAGAGCCACCTTGCATAGGGTTTCCGAAGAGTAACTGGTGAGTTTGAACTGCCAACCTTGCGGTTCAGACTGACCTTGCAGTCCAGTGCATTACCCTGCAGCGTAGGTGATCCAAATTCCGCCAGTTTTCCACAGGAGTAAATAACTGGTCATCTGCTCCCATGAAGATTGCTGTTGTGAGGTGCTGCCTAGTCGGTTCTGACTCACAGTGACCCTGTGCACAACAGAACGCAACACTGCCCAGTTCCATGCCATCCTCACAATCATTGCTACACTTGAGCCCACTACTGCTGCCACCATGCCAAGCCATCTCATTGGGGGGTCTTCCTCCCCTTCACTGACCCTCCACTTTACCAAGCACTACATCCTCCTCCAGGGACTGGTTCCTTCCTGATTAATAATGTCAGAAATATGAGAGACGAAGTCTCACTACCCTGGCTTCCAAGGAGCACTCTGGCTGTACTTCTTCCAACAAAGATTTGTTGGTTCTTCTGGCAGCCCATGGAACTTTTTAATATTCTCCTCTAACACCATAACTCAAATGCATCAATTCTTCTACAGTCTTCCTTACTCACGGTCCAACTTTCACATGCATATGAGGTTACTGAAAATACCATGGCTTGGGTAAAACCCTATGGAGCTGTTCTACTCTGTCATATAGGAATCAACTCAATAGCAAACAATATAATTACTTATACCATTTTTAATTGACTGTCATTTGCCAACCCACCCACTACCATCAATTCTGACTTATAGTGACCATTTGTAAGGTTTCTGAGAATATAAATCTTTATAGGTGGAGGAGGCTGCCGTGGAGCTGTTGATGGGTTTTAACTGCCTAGATTACAGTAACGACTAATCCTCAGCACCACCAAAGGGATCCTAAGCATACAATGTGGTTGTTGTTAAGTGCTAAAGAGGCAGTTCAGACTAATAATGTTTCCGAGAAGTGACTGGTAGGTTTGAAACATCAACCTGTGATTAGCAGTCCAATGCTTATCCTTCACTACCACATCAGGACTCTAAGTATACAACGGAGCTCAAGGTATCTGTTTTTTTAAAGGTAGGTTTTTATACAGTTAACTTTGGGTTGTTGTAATTATTGAGATAAGAATAATATAAATGTATCTATAGTCAGGAAGAAGGCAGTAAGCTAATAAGAGCTCCTGGGAGTAGCCAAAGAGAAAAGGAGAGAACCGTTAAGACGTGACACAATTGGGATATTGGGATATAGCGCTAAGTGGGGATTCGTCTTCAAGACAGGAACAAAAGAAAAGGAAAGGTATATAAAATCCCCTAGGTTAAAAAAAATCATGGAGAATTCATTCTCTCCGAATGTTACAGAGAAGATAACCTAAAAATCCTTACAAATAGAAAATACCTAGAAATTCTGAGTAAAGTGTTTAAAAAAAAAAAAAATTCTGTGTAAAAACATAGCTTAAATTCACAATAAGGGAACTCTCCAAGGGACCAAAAATTAAAGAGGAATCTAAAAACCACAAAGCAGAAAGTGTAACATGACACTGTGGAGAAGCCAAGGGCTTGAGGGAGAGGGAGGAAACTGTGTGTATGTAAAAGGCAACTGCCCTTTGGGATGTAAGGGGGAGAAAAAGAAAAAAGGAAAAGACATGACGAGTCTAATATTTTCTTTAAAAACAACATCTTCAAGACATTTATAGCCTTTATGAATTTTTAAGCCACATCATTTTGACTGCCCTTTAGAAGAGCAAATTCCAGGGTTAAATAGAAATTTTCTTAACGGTCCACATTACATATCTACACATTGCAAAGGGTTGACTTAAGTTTACCACAAGCTGAGTTAAACTATGACAGATATAAATCTTTTCCCCCACAAAACAACACACACTGCCCAATTTTCAATCTTTATGAAAAGATCCTCCATGCAATTAAGTCTTTAAGTTCAGTACTTTAGTTCTTCTTGGCAAAGTGTTTATCATTAGGGTCATTACAATACACTTTTTGTGACTTTGTCACCAAGTTTCATAATTCCTCATATATGACATGAAACTAAAAGCTGGGCCTGAGTTACAGATTTCGAAGTTATCACATATATAACCAGTAAAGGGAAAAAGCAATGACATGAAGTTTGGAGCGTCAACAGAGAGAAAGGTTTCTAACATTAAAAAGGCAGGGAGAAGTAAGTAGTGTTGTGAAGTGCTATGGAATGGTTCCCTATACAGGGTTTCCAAGAAGCTGCTGGTAGGTTTGAACCACTGACCTTGTGTTTAGCAAGCCAGTGCTTATTCCACAGCGCTATACCACGAGAGAACGATAAACCAAGGGAAAATAAAACAAAAACCTTTTAAGGTCTGCTTTTTAAAAAAAGTTCATCTTCCTCTAGTTTCATTTGCTTCCCAGCTTCATTGAAAACGGACAATACCACATATTCCCCTCCACACATCCTACAATTTTTATATGCTGGCTTTGAAAATAGGGCAAATTTCCAGTCCAAATTCCAACAAAACCGCCTCCTTCAGTCATTTCATGTCAATACCATCTTCTTTCAAAAAGACCCCTTATCCTTGTACAATCCAAACAGTCCAAGAAACACAAACACAATATTATATTTGCCTCCACTGACTTTGCAGATTTATATTCGACTAAACTTTTAACCAAGTGCTTTGCATACACTGAGTGCCACAATAAACAGACCATTTCTAAATGCTGCTTTGGCTGCTTTGAGAGCGGTTATGCTAGCAGAAAGGTTAGTGGTTCCAAGCCACCCAGAAGGGCCCTGAAAGGCAGATCTGACAATCTGATTCTGAAAGGTCACACCTTTGAAAACCTTCCCTTGCAATTCTACTCATAGGGTCTTCAGGAGTCAGAATCTCCACAACTAAAAAACGCAGTTTTCGATTATGTTGCACTTTGGCTGTGTTTCCACAATCTATATGCAGCAAGATTCAAGACTAAGCATTTATTCTACAAATTAGTCCATCAAATGCAGAAGAAATAGTGAAAGAACTGCGCTTGGGCTCTCCTCCCCCGATGATTCGGGCAGAACGGCTAGTGAAAGGTTCCAGTCCCAGAAGACAGGAGCACCTTCTGGTATCTCCTTTGGGTCTTCTGGGAACAAAACAGGAGTTAGCAGAGGCAGGAGACTACAAAGAGCACGCTGCATTCTGGGACTGGTTTCCACAGTTACCCACGTGCACCCAACCCAACCGGAGCCCAGCGCGGCCCGGACTACAAGTCCCAGAATTCCGCGGAGCCGCCTTTCCCCTTCACACCCGGCGGCTGAGCTAGACACTAAAGGAAACCCCTAAAGCGCCCTTCTCCTGCTTGGAGGAGAGGTCGCGCCCCCCAGGCAATGCATAGGGCCTCTGGGCTAGCCCTCCCTGCAGGGAAGAGGATCCTAGGGCACTAACCTGCATACCTGCCTGCCAGAAATTAGACAACTGCGTCACAGACTCTGCCAAACCCAGTACTGCCAAGGACCCCAACACCTCCCTGCGCAAACCCCCCCATCCAGCCTCCAGGGCCAGTTTCCCAGCTCCCCCTGTGGAAAAGCCGCAGCCCGCCACCGTGCCCCACCTCCTAGTCCTGCAGCCGCAGCCCGAGCCAGCGCTGACCTCGCTCCTGCCACTGGGGGGGGGGG
>NW_006408727.1:378776-379894 GCF_000296735.1 Chrysochloris asiatica
TTTTTTTTTTAAAGTTAATGCAAGAGTTCCATGAATCTTTTAATTACATTTGTCCATGAGCTTTTTGAAGCCCCCTCATAGTTTACAGACTTAAATTATTTCGATCTTTAGTAGAGTCCTGGTATGGCACTGTTGGTTAATGAGCTGGACTGAAAAGTCGGTTTGGACTGTAAGGTCAGTGGTTCAAGCTCACCAGCTGCTCCTAGGAAACCCTATACAGGGTCGCTATGAGTCGGAACCTTTTGATGGCACTTAACTACAACAAAAGACCTTTAATGCTAGACATTAAGATTATGTACGGCTTTCCTATATTACAAATAATAAGACTTCTAAAAAGCAGATAAGGAGTCCTGGTGTGGTGTTGTGGGTTAATGTGTTGGACTGCAAGGTTGGTTTGAACCACAATGGCAACATTCAAGCTCGCCAGCCACGCCTCGGAAACCCTATACAGAGTCGCTGTGGGTCGGCACCGACTCGACAGCACTTAACAACAACAACAGCAAAGTAGATAAAGCTTTGCAGACAATCTGATTATTTTCTCAGAAAAAAAAAAAAATCCCACTAAAGAGAATTGCTGAGTTTGAAAAAAAAAAAGAAAAGAGCTCATTCTTAGTCAGCTGAGCCACACTGCCCCTTAATTCTGAATAGCAAAACAGGTCTAATAAGATGACTATATAATATTCTGCACATACTACACTGTCATCTAATAATAAAAAATCTGTTAACTTTTGAGGTCAGGAAGCTATTTTATTATATCTTTTCTTGACCTAACTTCTAGTACAGTGCTTTCAAATAGTAGGCATTAGTTAACTGTAGGATCAGCACTGGACTGCTGACCACAAAGTCAGAGATTCAAACCCATGAGCCACTCCTTGGAAACCCTATACAGGGTCCCTATGAGTCGGAATCAACAACACTTAACAACAACAGTTAACTGTTAAGGAGACCTGGTAATACAATGGCTAAGTACTTGCCTCATAGGTACCAAAAAGATTACATCCAAAAAGACCATATGAGGCAGTTCTTCTTTGTCACACAGGATCACTGTTGTTGTTGTTGTTGTTGTCAGGTGCCATCGAGTCGGAACCGACTCATAGCGACCCCATGCACAGCAGAAC
>NW_006408727.1:380479-383493 GCF_000296735.1 Chrysochloris asiatica
GGAGGTGGGGGGCAGTAGTTAGGGAAGAGTCTTCCTCTTTTTCACTGTCCCTCTACTTTACCAACCACGCTGGCTTTGTACAGGGACCAGTCCTCATGATAACATGCCCAAAGTCTTCCCATCCTTGATTCTAAGAAGCAGTCTGGCCTCACTTCTTCCAAGACAGATTTCTTTGTTTTTCTGGAAGTCCATGGTACTTTCAATATTCTTTGCCAACACCAAAATTCAAATACATCAATTCTTCTGTGGGCTTCCCTATTCATCATCCAGCTTTCACATGCATATGAGGTAACTGAAAATATCATGGCTCGTGTCAGTCACATCTTAGTCTTCAAACTCACATCTTTGCTCTTGAACACTTTTAAGAGATCTTTTGAAGATTTGTCCAGTGCAGTATATAACTTGATTTCTTGACTGCTGCTTCCATGAGCAGTGATCGTGGATCCAAGTAAAACGAAATCCTTGACAACTACCATCTTTTCTCCATTTATCATGATGTTGTTTATTATTGTAAGGATTTTTGTTTTCTTTACATTGAATCATAATCTATGCTGAAGGCTGTATTACTTGATCTTCATCAGCAAAGTGCAAGAAGTCCTCTTTGTTTCAGCAAGCAAGGTTGTGTCATCTGCATATCATAGGTTATTAATGAGTTTTATTCCAATCTGGATGCCGAATTATTATTTTGTCCGGCCTCTTGGATTATTTGTTCCGTATATAGGTTAAATAAGTATGGAAAAAGGATACAACCTTGACATATACATTTCCTAATTTTAAACTAGGTAGTATCTCCTTGTTCTGTTAGAACAACTATCTCTTAGTCTCTGTACACATTCCTCTTGAGCACTATTAAGGGTTCTGGAAATCCTGTTCTTTGGAATCCTATCCACCGTTTCTTATGAGCCACACAGTCAAATGCCTTTGTATAGTCAGTGAAACACAGGTAAACATCTTAATGGTATTTTCTAATTTCAGTCAAAATCCATCTAACATCAACTTCTAACATCAACATTCTACCTCCTGTTCTGAATTCAGTTTGAATTTCTGACAGCTCTTTGTGGATATACTGTTGATATACGTTTTGAATTATCTTCAGCAAAATTTTACTTGCATGTGACGTTACTGATTGTGTTCTTTAATTTCCACATTCTGTTGGGTCACCTTTTTCACACTGGACACAAATAAAGATCTCTTCCTGTTGGTTAGTCAGGCACCTGTCTTCAAAATTCTCTGGCATAGACTAGTGAGTGCTTCCAGCATTGCCTCAGTTTGCTGAAACATTTCAATTGGTATTTTATCCATGCCTGGAACCTTGTTTTTCTAATGCCTTCAGTGCAGCTTGGATTTCTTCCTTCAGTACTATGGGTTCTTGATCATATGCTATCTCCTGAAATGGTTGGATGCTGACCAATTCTTTTTGGTACTTCTGAATTCCTTTTTTGATGTGTCCTGCATTATTCAATATTTTGCTTATGTTATTTTTAAGTACTGTCTAGCCGGTTCTGACTCATAGCAATCCTGGGTATAGGGTTTCTGAGGCGGGCCTGGTGGGTTTGAACTGACAACCTTGTGGTCAGCAGTCCAATGCTTATCTTACAGTGCCACACCAGGATTCCATCTTGCCCATGTTGTTGTTAAGTGACGTTGAACAAGTTCCAACTCATAGTGACCCTGTATAAAAAGGGTCCCTGGGAGCAGCTGATGGGTTTGAACTGCCAACCTTGTGATTCACAGTCCAGTGTGGATCCTATTGTGTCACACAAGGAGTCCATTTTTTGCTCATAGAATCCTTCAGTATTGCAACTCTAGACTTGAATTTTTCTTCAATTCTTTACATTTGAGAAATGCTGAGCATCATTTTCATTTTGGTTTTCTAATTGTATATTTCATTACAATAATTTAATTTGTCTCCTCAAAATGCTCTTTAAATTTTCTTGCTGAGCACTTTTAATTCATCATTTCTTCCATTTGCTTTAGCTACTCTATGTTCAACAGCAAGTTTCAGAATCACTTATGACATCCACTTTGGTGTTTTCTATTTTTATTGTCTTTTTTAACAACCTTTGGCATTTTCTTTCCTATATTTTTAATGACCTTTTGCTTTCTTCATGTATGATGTGCTTGATTTGTCATCATACTGGGTATATGGAGTTCTGGTGTGGTGCTACAGAATCAAAACATTGGACTGTTAACCAAAAGGTTAGTGGTTCAAACCTACCAGCCACTCCTTGGAAACATTGTATAAGGTTGCTATGAATCAGAACCGACTCAATGGCACATAGCAACAACAACAACTGGGTATATATTGTTGAAAGTGCCATCAAGTCCATTTAAACACATAGCAACTCTGTACAGGGTTTCCAAGGAGCATCTGGTGGGTTTGAACTGACAACCTTGCAATTAGCAATCTAGTGCTTATCAGAAGCAGAAATGGGAGATCACACTACCAACAAAAAGATGAGCCAGGAGTAGAGTGCATCCTTTGGACCCCAAGATTCCTGTGTGTTGGACCTCCTTGACTCAGAAGACAGAACAGTGAAACCAGAGGAGTAGCAAAGGAGTGGCAGAGGAAAGGCAGTAGCAGAACCAAAAGCCAGAGCACAAAGGAATGACGGATTTCCCAGCCCACAGAGCCAAGCTCAGTGCCTTTGGGCAGCAGGCTCACCTGCAGAATGGGGTGCCTCTATGTTCTTAATTGGGGAAGTGGGGTTTGCAGACCCAAGGGAACTAGAGCTGAGCACCTTTAGGCTAAGAATTGTAAAGTTGTGGAGTGCCCTTTGTTTCCATGTATTTGACTTGGTTTCCTTGGTCTTCCTATTGTTGATTTCTAATTTGATAGCATTGTGGTCTGAGAAAGTGCTTTGTAGTAGTTTGATATTTGTAAATTTATGTAGATTTGTTTTGTGGCCTAAAACATGATCTATTCTGGAAAATGTTCTATGGGCACTGGAAAAGAATATGTATTATGTTGTTGTTGGGTTGAATGCTCTGTACACATCTAAAAGGTCCAGTTG
>NW_006408727.1:383593-388696 GCF_000296735.1 Chrysochloris asiatica
GCCCGACATACCCCGTAACCTGGAGCCGGACGTGACAAATCTTCTAGATGTCCCAGCCCCTTCCACCCTCTTCTTCCTATCCAACTAGCTCATCACCCCCTTCGAATCGCCTCACCCCTCCCCCATCCTGTCACCCCAAACTCTCCCCACCTTTTCATCTCTTCTTACTCTTAAGTACCCTATCTTGCCAACACCTGCCTCATCTTAATACCCTAAGGTCTTCACCCACCACCACCCCTCCTATCGCCCTCCCGCCCGCCGGACTCCCCAACTGTCCCATCACACCCCAATTGCTTCCACATTTCGCTCTCCTGTTACATCAACCCTCAACCCCTAATCCGTCCCCGTGTCCAGCCTGGCCCCGGTCCCTGGTCCCCCACCCCATTGTTCCCACCACTCCAGCCATCCAGCCCATCTTCCCATTGTCCCCGCCCCCGTGCTCCCCTCACACTCACCAGCCTTTCTCCCCTAGCCGCCAGCACGGCTCAGTCCTGGAGAAAAGCTCACCCCAGCACCCAGCTCGCGCCCACCTCCCCTTACCCCTGGCCCAGCCCGCCCGCTGCAGCCTCCACTCCCATTCACCCCAGACACCCGGTCCCGGCCCTTCATCACACTCACGTCCCGCCCCCTCCCCCAACCCTGAAATGGAGCCAGTCCCCACCCCCCTCACCTCCTCCCGCCTCAGGCAGGCCATCCCCTCCCCCACACCCGCCCCCGCCCCGCGCCACCCGCCTGCAGCGTCACCACCCGCCCCGGCCCAGGAGGGAAAGGGGTGGCTCCGGGGCAAGGACTCCCGGCGCGTTTCTGGACAGGGGGCGTGGGGAGGGCACTGCGGGAACCCAATGAAGAGTGTTGGCAGTCTCTAGGCCCGCTTGCTCCCTGTTACTCACTGACAGCCGCGGCATCCGAGTGCATTTTCGGACAGCTCACACCCTGCTTGCCGCCCAGCGCCCAGGATCCCGCGCTTGCTTCACAGTCCCCCCACCAGTTCTCAGCACCTCGACTCGCAGTTGAGGACCCGCCGCCAGACACTCCCGGCCCGCCTACCCCTCCTTCACCATTGGCTGAACCTTGAATAAGAGACCGCCTTTCCGCATATTTCATTTGACAAAAGAAGTGACCATAGAGCGGATCTGTAGCTGGCAAGGAGGTCCCGCCCCCCAAGGTCTAACGCGATTGGTTCCCTGTCCCATCTCCGCAACACCCCTAGCGGAGGCCACGCTTTGAAGTAGCAGGTTGGACCTGGCTTCTGTCAGTCATCCCTGGGGGGTCCAAAAGCGCGTGTAGGGGCGAGGCTGGGGAATTGGTCCACCTGGACCCTGAAGCCCCGCCTTGTCACGGGCTGGATTGGTGGAGCTGGAGACCAACCAAGAGAGATGGGTGGGTATCAGAAACAAAGCAGGAGCTGGGCTCCCAGATGAGCAGAGGTGGGAACCTCTGTTGGGGAAGCTGGCACTTACCTGGGAACTCAGCTCTTTCCTACCTCCTCACTCTGCACTACTTACCTCTCATGCTTCAAAAGGACTCTGCACAAGCTCAGTCAGTGCCGAACGTCTAGGTCAGCTGTTTCCTACAACAATTTCCGCATCCTCATTTCTAGCAAACCCTCTGGTGGTGAGCAAATTCTCATATATTGTATAACGATCTATCCTCTCCCAATTTTCAAAATGCAATTCCTTTCCAGAATTAACATCTTTTTATCAAAACCAAGCGGAGATCTGGTGTGGCACTATAGGATAAGCACTCGACCATAAGGTCGATTTGAACCAACAATTCAAGCCCACCAGTCACTCTTTGGAAACTCCATTCAGGGTCTTTATGAGAACCGACTTGGCAACACTTAACAATAAAACCAAATTACTTGAACCCATTGTCACTCGGTGTATTCGACTCCTAGCAACCCTGTCTGTAGGATACAGTAGAACAACCCCAAAGGGTTTTCTATGGAAATCTTAATAGACCGCCACTCCTTTTTCCCACGGACAGGCTGCTGGGTTTGAACCACCCACCTTTTGATATTTTAACCACTGCGCCAAAAGACTGCATTTCATTTTATCAAGTGTTGGTGTTGTTTTTAAGTGCCTCCAAGTCCATTCCGACTCATAGAGACCCTGTGTGGGGCTTCCAAGATGTGGCAGGTACATTTGAACTGTCAGCCTTGTGTTTAGCAGTCCAGTGCTCATCTCCTGGCACCACACAAGGACTCCTTAAGTGTAGGCGCTTCTGAAGTCTTTGGATTACTGTAGCCATTGGTCATCTATCATACACATCTATATGTCCCAAACAGCACACAGGAAATCCAAAGCCAGCCTCTGACCTTGGGCTTATTCGGACATGTAGTATAAACCAAATGAACCAACATTTTGGCAGCTGTCCATAAACAAATCTCGCCCTCACTTGGCAGAAAAAAAAAAAAGAAAACCTGCCAAATGAGTCTTCCGACTATTAGAGAACCTATGTTGTTGTTAACTGTCATCTAGTCGGTTCTGACTCATAACTACTTTGTATAGGGTTTCTGAGCACCTCATCTTTCTTCTGCAGAGCAGCTAGTGGGCTCAAACCATAGACCTTGTGATTCACAATCCAGTGCTTATCTTATGGACCCAATTGTTGTTGTTAAGTTCCAACTCATAGCAACCCTGTAAAGAGTTTCCTGGAGCAGCTGGTAAGCTTGAACCACTGACCTTGTGGTTCAAACTGACCTTGCAGTACAGTGCCACACCAGGAGAGAGTAAAAACTGCCCTTTAGAGTTTCCCAAGGATGTAAATCTTTACAGGAGCAGACAGCTTGATGGTTTCTTCCCTGGAGGGGCTGGTAGATTCCAGCTGTTGATGTTGCACTTAACAGTCGAGCATATAACCTACTAGGCCACAAGAGCTCTTCACTTGGCAAAGGAAGGCATGAATTTAGGTGAATTCTTCTGACCCTTGAATTTCCTGAGTCAATAATATGTTCCATTTACTAGAGTGACTTACTGTCTTATATTCTTTCAAACAAACTCATTACACCCACCATGTTATTGTAGCGAAATAATTAAAGAAAGATATTACTGGAAGATTGCCTTTGTCCCCCACCCTCCATTGTCTACAATCCCAACAACAACACCGAGACACCCCTTCCAAGTATACCAAGTTCCTTCCCCAGCCAGCCCTCAGAGATGCCATGACACTACAGACAACAGGTAACAAAACAATCAGCTGTTTGGGTTTTAGATTTCTCCAACCAAGACTTTTTAATGTCAGGGTCCTGAAATTTAGGTTTCAAATTAGAGCACAAATCTTAGCCAAAAATGACATACTGGAAAGAACACGAGAAAAGACGAGCCATTTCCTGTGCCTCATAAACTCACTGACCTGGAAATAAATGATTCCAACTCTTAGTGACCCTATAGGACATAGAACGAGTTCCATAAGGCTTCCAAGACTACACATTTTTATGGATGCTGTCTGCCACACCCTTCTGTAGGGTGACTTGTGGGTTCAAATCACCAACTACCACCTTTTGATTATACCACTGTACCACCAGGGTTCTTCTGTTCCCCCACACATCGCTCTTAATTAACATGTCATTAATAAACTACACCCTAAAATGGTTTTTAAAAATCAATCATGTCTATCATTTAAACATTTATGAATCACGTCATAAAGTCATAGAATCTCAGAATTGTACCTTAGTTGTCCACTTCACACTCCTTCTCAAGCCAAGAATCTCTCATAGAGCATTCCATTTGATCACTGGTGGTGTGGTGGGTTAAGCGGTGGGCTATGCTTATCAAAGATAGGTGGTTTAAACCCACCAGCCACTCCACAAGAGAAACATATAGCAGTTTGCTCACATAAAGATTGGTGGTGGTGGTTATGTGCTGTGGAGTCAGTTCTGACTCACAGCGACCCTGTATAAAGTTTCCGAGGCCGTAAATCTTTACAAGAGCAGAAAACCTCATCTTTCTCCCACAGAACCGCTGGTAGTTTCGAACTGCTGACCTTGAGATTAGCAACCTGACTGGTAACCACTATGCTACCAGAGCTCCTTCCCATAAAGATTACAGCCTTGGGAGAGAACAAACAAGATGGTGGATTGGGCAGAAGTGCAATACGAGCTCCATCCACAACTACATAGAATAACGGACCAAGCAGGCTCAGGGGATGGTGCCAGAACTCTGAACCACATATAAAGGAATATTTAGAAGGTTGGAAGGCTGACAGGCAGTGTGGAATTTGTAAACTAAGCAAGAAATCCAGAGCTTTCTAATCCAAGGTGCTTAGCTGCTCACTGAGTGGCCATCGTGGGTGAGAATGAACGGGGGAAGGATCAGAGTTGCCACGGACATCTGAAAGAACTGCGGAGATAAATGAGTGGACATTCTTTTTTCAGTACCTGTTCATTGGTCTCTCACTGCCTGCACATCTCCATTCTGGTGACTAGAGGGAGTTCCTAAGCAAGTAGATGCCCCATCTCCACCCCCCAGAGGGTTCTATTATGCATGAGCATAGATAGCCTCAAAATCTAAAGTGACAGTTTCCACTTAAAACTAAACAGCAGTGCAAAACAGCCACAGCCAGCCCTGAACTGTTTATCACTAGGACAAATGCCTGAATGGGTGTTGTAGAGCAGGACAGATAGATTAAAAAGAAAACAGGCCAAAATTAAATCCTGAAGTACATCATAACAACCAGAACTGGCACCTTGAAATGTCTCAGGAAGAAGAGTGAAAGGGGAAGCCCATCTCCTGATCACATCTACCTGGAGGCAATCAGCATAAAAATACCAAAACACACACCCATCAAAGTATTATGGCCACAGCTAACTACTGAAGGTGCCCAAAAAACAGAAGTAGATGACCATATCAGCACAAGTCAAGAAATGAGATAAAGTGACTGAGACAAATGAGCTGCAGGTAGACCTACACTCCATACTGGAGGATGGGCAGGCTTTGGAAATGCCAGAGAAGGAATTCAAAAAAATGATTATAAAATATATCAAAACACTTTACAATGAAGTTAAGAAAAATAAGGAAGAAGTCAGGAAAGCACTACAGGCACAATCAAATAAGATAGATACAGCATTGGAAACAATTCAAAACTCACAGAAAGAGGTCCAAA
>NW_006408727.1:388796-389389 GCF_000296735.1 Chrysochloris asiatica
ATAGATATTTATTATGGTTATTTCATCTTGTTCAATTGTGGAGTGCCCTTTGGGTGTGTATCAGAAGCCACAACAGAGCTTTGTAACAGAAGCCAGGCCAGGCCAAGGGTCAAGTGTCAGAGAGATGATAAGTTTGGGCTTAGGCTTGGACTGTTGAATGTGATTCTTCTTCTCACTTGTGAAGTCAGAGGAGGTCAGATGACAATCCCTCCATGCCGTTTACACAAGTTATACTAGAACATAGTTTTCCAGCTTGTATTGGAGATAGGAGGGTAGGAGTGCAAAAGGAAAAAGGGAATAGTCCTCAGAACTGAAATATAGTTGGGCCTGCTCAAAGAGATAAATGTGTCTGTGGTAAAATTTGAAGAGAATGAGAAATAACACCCTCAGGGAGAAATTCATTTGACTTTAATTACAGTGTGAAAGAGAGAGAGTATGTAGAACTGTATTAGTTATGAAAAGTCAGGCTAAGTAGGTGTATAGTATGTGGGTAAAATAAAATGTTAAAAAAGTAAATCCATTCTTAGAAGGTAGTTTATTTCTCCAAACTCCTAATCAACTAGTAAGGAGCTCTGGTAGCATATTGGGTATGA
>NW_006408727.1:412643-414274 GCF_000296735.1 Chrysochloris asiatica
AGATGGATTGGCACAGTGGCAGCAGCAATGGGCTCAAGCACAGCAACGATTGTGAGATCAGCGCAGGATCCGGCAGTGTTCCATTCTGTTCTGCATAAAGGGCACTATGAGTTGGTACCAACTCCATGGCACCTAACAACAAGCACCATATTGTGGATGTGAATGTGCCTATAAAAAATAGAGGTAGAAACCAGGCCTCTTTCTAGAATTGAACATCTAACTGCTCAAACTGCCTTTATAGATCCATATTATAAAAAATGAGTAAGATCATTTGCAGGTTACCATGTACTTCTTAACTGTTTTACCCTTTTGACTTTTTTTCAACAGAAACTATCTACTTCGTACTATATTCTTAATGAGATTATTTATCCAGAGTACCTAATGAGACTACTAAATGTCATAAATTTACTAATCTAATGTATCACTGAGAGGGCATAATCTTTAGCGTTACTGTAATTAACCTTTTAACCAATGAGGCCCGTGTAACTGGGAACTAGCTTCTTCTCTTAAGCTTTTAGTTACCTAAGAATTCACTATAGCATATGTAACTTTTCATACATGTACATAGACCAGTTTGGCAAATAGTCACTTACCAGCCGTTTCAAAGTTAATACAAATGTTGGTTTTGTTTTTACTATCTGTGTACAATCAGGTCCTAATTATCAGGTTAATTGACAAAGCTATTTTTAGGTGTTGCCGAGTTGGTTCCCACTAATAGCATCCCTATGTGCAATAGAATTCTATCTACATTGTCCAGTTCTGTGCCAACTGCACAATTGTTGTTGATTGAACCCACTGTTGTTGCCACTGTGTCAATCCATCTTTTGTGGGTCTTCCTCTTTTTCACTGACGCTTCACTTTCCCATACATGGTGTCCTTCTCCAGAGACTGGTCCCTCTAACAACATGTCCAAAGTACAAGAGGTGAAGTCTTGCCATTCTAGCTTCTGAGGATCTTTCTGGTTGTACATCTTGCAAGACAGATTTGTTTATGCCTCTGACAGTTCAAGGTACTTGAATATTCTTTGCCAAAACCTTAATTTAAATACATCAATTCTTCTATGGGCTTCCTTATTCATTGTCCAGCTTTCACATGCATATGATGTTATAAAAAATATTATGGACTGTGTCAGGCACACCCTACTTCTCTAAGAGACATCTTGGCTCTTAACACTTTAAAGAGTTCTTTTGGAATAGATTTGCCCAATTCAGTGCATCATTTCATTTCTTGACTGCTGCTTCCACAAGCATTAATTGAGGATCCAAACAAAATGAAGTCTTTGGCCATTGAAATATTTTCTCCATTTACCATATTATATTTATTAGTCTGATTGTGAGGATTTTTGCTTTCTTTACATTGAGGAGCAATCCCTCCCTACTGAAGACTGTAGTCTTTGATCTACATCAGTAAGTATTTCAAGTCCTTTTCTTTTCCAGCAAGCAAGGTTGGATCATTTGCATATTGCAGGTTATTAAGTCTTACTCTAATCCTGATGCCATGTTTTGCTTCATGTAATCCAGCTTTTCACATTATTTGTTCAGCACACAGACTAAGTATGGTATAAAGATACAATCCTGCACACATCTTTCCTAAATTTAAACCATTCAGTATCCCTTTGCTGTGTTCTTATG
>NW_006408727.1:414914-423161 GCF_000296735.1 Chrysochloris asiatica
CTTAAGGGCAGCTTGAACTTCTTCCTTCATTACCATTGGTTCTTGATCATAGGGTACCTCTTGAAATGATTGAAAATTTTGGTACAGAGACTGAGCATTAATTCCATTTTCTTTTGATGCACCCTGCCTCATTCAATCTTTTACCCATTGTTGTTGTTGTTAAGTGCCGTCAAGTCAATTCTGACTCATAGAGACCCTGTATAAGGTTTCCGTTGCTTTAAGTCTTTCTGAGAAAGCCTCATCTGTTTCCTGTGGAGTGACAGGCAGGTTCAAACCATGGACCATAAAAACTTTCAATATTGCAGTCCATGGCTTGAATTGTTTCTTCAGTTCTTTTACCTTAAGAAATACTGAGCATTTTCTGCCTTTTTGGTTTTCAAACTCCAAGACTTTGCGCATTTAATTATAATACTTTGTCTTCTTGAGCTGCCCTTTGAAAATTTCTATTTAGATCATATACTTCGTCATTTCTTCCAGTTGCTTTAGCTCCTATATTTTTAAGAGCAAGTTTCAGAGTCTTTTCTGACATCCATTTTTGTCTTTTTAAAAATGACCTTTTACTTTTCTGCTTTTTTAATGAACTTTTACTCGCTTCCTGTATGATGTTCTTGATGTCATCCCGCAACTTTTCTGGTTTGGGGTAACTTGTGTTTAATGCATCAAATCTATTCTTGAGATGGTCTCTAAATTCAAGTGGGATATACTTAAGGTCATATGTTGACTTTTGTGGACTTGCTTTAATTTTCTTCAGCTTCAGCCTGAACTTGCATATAATAACTTGATGGTTTGTTCCACAGTCAACTCCTGGCCGTGTTTTGGCTGATATTATTGAACTTCTCCATCATTTCTTCCAACAGAGTCTAAATGGACAATACCAGTTAATTTTATCTCACTAATGCCTAGGATATCAATTTTTATGCATTCCATTTTATTTTGATGAATTATAATGTTTATAGATTCATACTCCATATTCAGATTATTAGTGCATTTTTGAAACTGTTTTTTCTCATTCTGAGTTGTACCCCATCCACAAATTAAGGTTCTGAAAGTTTATTCCATTCATATCATCATGGACAACTCTACTTTGAAGTCATATTTTAAGTGTGTTCCAATCTGAGGGACTCATCTTGTGACACCATATCAGACAATGTTCTGTTGCTATTCTTAAGGTTTTCAGTGGCTAACTATTCAGTAGTGGCTCACTTCTCCTTCCTAGTCTGTCTTAGTGTGGAATCTCCACTGAAACCTACTCACCATGGGTGACCCTGCTGGTACTTAAAATACTGGTGGCATAGCTTCCAGAATCACAGCCACATAAGAGATGCCACAGTACAATAAACCGACAGATGAGTGATGGTGAAGAAGCTTGGTGGTGGTGGTGGTAGAGTGCCGTGGAGTCGGTTCTGACTCATAACGACCCTGTATAGGGTTTCTGAGGCTGTAAATCTTTACGGGAGCAGAAAGCCTCATCTTTCTCCCATGGAACGGCTGGTAGTTTTGAACTGCTGACTTTGAGGTTAGCAGCCCGACTCGTAGCCACTATTTAGATTGGTGATATTTTCCTCATTGTCATCAATGAAGTAGCCTCTCCTTAAACTGGTAGTCATTATCAACCTAAAAAGATGACACTGTTTGCCATCTATTTCCTTTTAGTATACTTTTTCAATCAATTGTCTTTTATTGTGCTGTAGGATAAGCACGGGCCTTCTAACCACAAAGTATGCAGTTGAAACCCACCAGTATCTCTCAGAAACCCTGTAATAGGATCACTATGAGGTGGAACCAACACAACAGCACACTACACACTCCAAAAAGCAAAACTAAACAAATATTACATTAGGAGCCCTGTTGGTGCAGTGGTGAAGTGTTGGGTTATTAGCTGAAAGGTTTGACTGTTCAAATGCACCAGAGGTTCCATGAAAGAAAAACCCTGGTGATCTGCTCATGTAAAAAGAAGAGCCTAGGAAACCATATGGGGCAGCTCTTCTCTGTCAACTGAATTGACTGAATTGACTTGTGTTGTTGTGAAGTGCTGTCGAGTCGGTTCTAACCCATAACAACCCTGTATAGGGTTTTTGAGGAGCAGCTAGTGAGCTTGAACTGCTGACTTTGCAGTTCACACAGCTTTGCAGTCTGGCGCATTAACACACAGCACCACACCAGGACTCCTGAATTGACTTGACAGCACCTAAAAACAACAACATCTTGCACTAGAGGTCAGAGCACTACATTTTAGAACACAAGCAAGTGACCTTTTACAGTCAGTACAAATTGTTTTATAGGCTTGATATAGTCCTGTAACATGGGCCTATCATGCTTATTCTTGGGCCTTCCATGTGTTCACAAACCTCACTGAAGTGATAATATGTCCTCCCAATTTTAAAAAAATTCTATCACATGGAATTGGACACTTTTTCTTTTTGACAAGTTTTTATTGTGAACTGAGTGATAGTTTACATGGGAGAACATCGGCTTTACACCATCATTTCATTGCAATGATTACAATCTCCTCTGTGCATCATCATTCAACAGTGATTGCTTCCATTCCCTGTTTTGTTGTGGGGGGGGGAGATATGTACACAGAAACACTCAGGACTATATCATAATTTACACCACCAAAGGACAAATTCTACAAGCCTGCCTCCTGGTTGCTAGCACTCAGTCCCTCTCTTTCCATAAGTTCAGAGTCCTTAGCTGCTCCCTCTCTCCCTGTCCGCATCTCTACCTCCATCTCTGCTATCACTGCTTCTCTGGATAGGGCCCTGCATTCTACTTGTGCTCTTTCTTCTCCCTTGATGGTCCTAGAGTCTTCTGTTTCTGGACGGTAAGATTTATTCCCCCATTTTTGTTACAAAACTTCTATCTTTACAGTTGTGACAGTCGCTATTAGTCATGATAACAATTGCTCACTATTGAATCATAAGAATCTTATCCCCATCTCTTTTCACCAGACCAGTCTAGACAGGATGAAAACTCTATTTAGTAGGAACTCTACCTTCCCCTGCACTCTCTGAAACTAAACTCCCTCTTGGAAACTTGTAAGTCAGTTACTTTGTGCCTTTATTGTCCCTTCATTTTACTAAGTTGCCCATCCCTAACTACCCTGTATACAGAGGAGATAGGATTGATACTTGATGTGAAGACTTCTTCCCTCTCAGTTGGTATTTTGAGCTACTGCATCCATAAGCATAGGTCAAGTTCATCAACTTTTACCAATTTACACTTGTTTCCTTTATCAAAAATTATTTTTATTTTTAATCTTTTCCTAGTCGAGATCTGATTATCAAGCTATTGAGGCAAGGTCAAATGGGTACTATCTACAAGTTTGGGCATTTTTGTACATCTCCCTTCACTTCATATCAGCTGGATACTTCACTTTCAGCTCTAGCCCTCTATGGCTATGTCCTTGTCCATGGGCTCAGGTGTCCCCAGGTTTCACCACACTTTGGACCAACCAGCCCTTTCTCTTCTCCAGGTCAACAGGAGTCTATGGAGTGTGGTTGAACTTAGCCCATTTCTTCATTGCTGCCTTTCCTCCTCTTCCATTCACCAAAAGACCAACATGGTCGCCAGTAAGCTTGCATGCCTGCTCATGTGTTCTCTTTGAAGATTCAGTCTTGGAGCGGGGGTGGAATTGAACACTTTTCACAGGAACAGGGAAAAATTGACACTTTTAAGGAGACAATGTCCCAAACCTCTGAGAGTGATTTTGTTGTATTTTTGAGGCAGACAACATAGACTTTCTGTAGCCACAAAGCCTGAATTAAAATTCTATAAGCATCACCACTAAAGAGGGAAAATTACTTCATGTACCTTTACCTGGGTTTCCTCATGTGTAAAACTGAAATATTATGACCTACGGTGCATAACTACCACCAGAATGCCAAAGATGAAGAAATTGAGCTTCTTTTTGACCAGCTTCTATTGTCTAAAATTGCAATCAAGATGCATTGATAATGACTGGTGATTAGAATCTGACAGTTGGAAGCAAAGTTGGATCAGCAGTTGAAAAAAAAACCTTGATGATAGAAACGACACTGGAGATGGTATAACAGAAGCTCATAAGACCAATTATTTCTTCATTGAAAATACCTTTTTTTAACAACATAAACTACAACTATTTTTGTGAATCTTTTCCAAGGGTACCTCAAGAAGACAAAGTCAAGTATTATAATATAATGTACAAAACCTGGAGTTAGAAAAATAAAAGGGAAGAGCATGTTCAGCTTTTCTCGAGCTGTAAGAACTAAAGAAAAAATCCAAGCCTCAGGTTGCAGTATTGAATGATTTGTGGGTAAAATACTGAACGAAGCAATAAATATCAAAAGTTGAGGGAAGGGAGACTTCCAGCAAGATGGCAGGTAGGCAGACACACTGCACAGACCCTGTACCACAAAGACACAAGAGAACAAATGAAACAAGATATGAATGGTAATTCTGGAATCCAAAATATTAGTGGAAAGAACAGAGAAGTGAATACTGACTAGGAGAAGAAGCTCAACAAAAGGTATGAGGGGAAACAGATGGGTGAATTGTTGGCTGGGCTGATGTAATGTGACCATTTAAACTTTTTCAGCAAGCAGCATTCAATCAAGATTGCAGCCTGCTAACACAGATGAACACTGGTTTTGACATGAGAAAGGTGGGTTCCTCTTTTGTTCCCCATACCCATCTGATGACCAGAAGCGGGGTCAACCCCCACTCTCACCCACCCAGTGGCTGGTGATATGCCACATTCTGCAACACATTGACTTTGTCTGAGGTCAGAGCCTTGCCCTAGTGGATCAGGCACTAGGTGCCCCACCCCAGCTCCTGGAGGCGCCTGAACTCTGCCTCATCAGATCTACAGAATGTCCAGTACCAGATCCCAGGCACCATAACCAACTACCTTGTCCCACCTGCCATCTGGGCCCAACAAAGTGTCTTCTGAGCACAAGCATGCTGACCTCAGGCACCTTCTGAGCTAGCAGGAGCTACTTCCAGATCAGGAACTCTGAACCCAGTCACCATCTAGGCCAGTGGAAAAATCCAGTTAGGACCCAGTTCCACCCTTCACCTTTTCCACCTCCTACCCTGTGAGCTCCTTGATTGACATAGGGTACCGACCCATACCGGCTGTTCTTCTCCCCACAGGTTTCACCTCTCTGGGGCCTGCTCTGCCCCACTTTACTTTTCCTTTCTAGTCATTTCCTTCGCTTGTTTTTTATCTTTCCTTCTGCTTTCCTCTTTTCTTTATTTTCCTCTATAGTTCATTATTTTTCTCTTCCTCCATTCTCTTTTTTACTTTTTTCTTTTCTAATCTTTTTCTTTTCTTCTCCCTGCTAGTTTTACTTATTGTGTTTTTTTCTTTAATTTTCCTTACTGTTTTTTTTTTTTTTTTTTTTGCCTGATTTCCACCACTTTTTTTGAGGGGGAAACCTCAATTTTTTTTTCTGATGTTGTTTATGTTTCTTTCTCTTCTTCCTTTCACAACCCCCTATTCCCCAACCCCCCCAACTCTGGCCCCCAAAATGTCCACAAGCCCTTACCTCCTGCAGCACCACCTTCTGAGTGAGGGCCACTACTGATTCTGTACCACATGATCATTGCTAGACAGCAGCAAACAATAGCCAACCCCACCCTCAACTGTGTTACACAAACAATGGATAGAGAACTGCTCACATCCACCAGGAGATGGGTGCCTAAGAACACACCAACATACAATCCTCAAGTAAATAAAAATACCACAATTTCTTGGAGAGAATTTTAGTTCACATGAAGAAACAAGAAAAAGTGGTTCAAACAGGGACCAAAATACAGAGCCGGAAGACCTTGAGAAAGAAATGGCATGGGAGCTAGCTGATAAGAAATTTAAAGGAATAGTATTTAGGCTCTTTTAGTAGGGTAGTGTTGCATAGTGGTTACGAACTGGGCTACTAACCTCAAGGTCAGCAGTTCGAAACTACCAGCTGTTCCATGGGAGAACGATGAAGCTTTCTGCTCCCATAAAGATTTACAGGCTCAGAAACCCCGTGCAGGGTCACTATGAGTCAGAACCAACTCCATGGTACTTAATAGCACCAACAACAAGTAGTGTAGTGGTTACAAGTTGGGCTGCTAACCCCAAGGTCAACAACTCAAAAGTACCAGCTGTTCCATGGGAAAAAGACGAGGCTTTCTGCTCCCATAAAGATGTTCAGCCTTGGAAACCCTGTACAGGGTCACTATGAGTCGGAACCGACTTCATGGCACACCACCACCAGTGGAATAAAAGATGGAGAAAGCTGCCTATGAAATCAAGGAAAATACAGAAAAAAACTTCAGAAGAATTCAGAAAAGTACTATTAAGAACAAACTAACAAAATAAATGAAAAAATCAGAAACCACACAAAAACAGCAAATAGAAAGCCAGTACACTAATACTTCGATTTCAGAAATAATATACTGAAAGGGCAAAGAAGTACAACTGAATCAACAGAATGCTGAATTAGTAAACTTGTAGAAAATCTCTCAGTATTCATCTGCTAAATAGTCCTGGTTGGGAGCTATGGGATAAAGCACTAGTCTGCAAGATTGGTTTGAACCATAAGGTCGTCTGTTCAAACTCACCAAGCGCTCCTTGGAAACTCTACATAGGGTTGTTATGAGTCAGAACTGTCTCGACAGCATTCAACAACAGCAACAACTAGACTCCTTAAATTATGTTTGTAATTATAATTGTCAAAATGTCTCTCTTTTAATACTTTGTTGTCGTCAAGTGCCGTCGAGTCGATTCTGACCCATAGCAACCCTGTATAGTGTTTCCAAGGAGCAGCTGGTGAGCTTGAACCACTGACCTTGTAGTACAAATGACTTTGCAGTCTGACACATTAACCCACAATGCCACATTATTATTTAACAGCCCTATTAATTATTGATATCACATGATATCATCACTATCATGCCTGTTTTCGTTGTTGTTAAGTGTTGCTGAGTTGGTTCTGACTCATAGCGAAACAGTATAGGGTTTCCAAGGAGCAGCCAGTGAGTTTGAACCGCTAACCTTGCAGTTCAAATCAACCCTGCAGTCTAGTGCTTCTCCTTCAGCACAACACCAGGGCTATTATACATAGAGAGTATAATATCACTATTATAGGCTCAGCAATAGCCCTTACTATGCATTTCATTGTACTCTGATACCATTTATTTTCATTTTTGCTGCTTGTGAAGTCATCCCTTCTTGTGTTGTTGATGGTAGGTGATGTCGAGTCCCAGCGACCCTATGCACAACAGAATGAAACAGTACCTGGTCCTACACCACCTCACAATCATTACGCTTGAACTCATTGCTATTACACTATGGCATTCCATCTCATTGGAGTCTTCCTCTTATTTGCTGACCCTCCACTTTACCAAGTATGATATCTTCTTCCAGAGACTGGTCCCTTCTGAAAATAAGCCCAAAGTATGAGACATGAAGTTTCAGCAGTCTGGATTCTAAGGAGCATCTTTTTGTACTTCTTCCAACACAGATTTGTTGTCATTCTGTCAGTCCATGGTATTTTTAATATTCTTTTCCAACACCATAACTCAAATGTTCTTCTAAGTTGGTCTCCTTATTCATTGTCCAACTTTTACATGCATATGAAGCTATTGAAAATTCTATGGCTTGGGTCAAGCGCACATTAGTTCTCAAACTGACATCTTTGCTCTTGAACACTTTTAAGAGGTCTTGTGCAGCAGATTGACATAATGCAATATGTTGTTTAATTTAGATTCCATGTGTGTTGATAGTGGGTCCAAGCAAAATGAAGTCTTTGACAACTTCAGTCTTTTCTCCACTTATGAGATTGGTCCAGTGTGGTCCTGTGTTGAGGATCTTTGTTTTATTTATATTGTGGTGCAACCCATACCAAAGGCTGTAGTCCTTGATCTTCATCAGTAATTATTTTAAGTTTTCCTCAGCAAGCAAGGCTGGATCATCTGCATATCACAGATTATAAATGAGTCTTCTTTCAATTCTTCCTTATTCATATAATCCAGCTTCCTGGATTATATGTTCAGCATACAGATTGACTATTGTTGTTGCTAAGCGTTGTTGAGTCCATTCCAACTCATAGCAACTCTGTGTAGGGTTTCTGAGGAGTGACTGGTGAGCTTGAACTATCGACTTTGCAGTTTAATCTGACTTAGTTGTTGTTGTCAGGTGCCATCGAGTCGGAACCAACTCATAGCGACCCCATGCACAGCAGAACGAAACAATGTCCGATCCTGGGCCAACCTCACTAC
>NW_006408727.1:424298-432722 GCF_000296735.1 Chrysochloris asiatica
AGCAAAACTTTACTCACTTGAGATATCAAAGAGATTGTCCAATGATTTCTGCATTCCCTTGGGTCACCTCTCTTTGGAATGGGCACACAAATGGATCTCTTCCAATCTGACTTTACAGTCCAACATATTAACCCACAAATAAATAAGATGAAAGAATACAACCCTGGCTCACAACTTCCCTGACTTTAAACCACTCAGTGCCCCCTTGTTCTGTTTGAATGACTGTCTCTTGGTCAATGTACAGGTTCCTCATAAGCACAATTAAAAAACTCATTCTCCTCAATGTTGTCTATTGCTTGTCACAACCAACACAGTCAAAAACCTCTGCATATATGGCAAGACCTGGGGACTCCTGTACCCAGGGACAAGGACATAGCCACAGAGGACTAGAATGGAGAGTGAAATGTCCAGCTGATATGAAGTGAAGGGAGATGCATAAGAACACCCATACTTGCAAATAGTACCCATTTGATCAGGCTGGATGATCAGAACTTGACTATAGGAAGAAAGAAGATGAAAAAAAGAGTAATCTGCTACAGTTTGATGAACTTGACCTATACTTATGGATGTAGTAGCTCAAAGAAGGAATGAATCTTTACAGCAAGGATCATTCCCACCCTCTTAGTACACAGGGTTGACAGGGATTGGCAACTTAGACACTGGCTACCTAAAATTTGGTGGCTATAAAGGCACGAAGTGACTGGCTAACAAGGTTTCAAGAGGGACTTTAGTTTCAGAGGGTGTGGTGGAAGGTAGGATCTCCACTGAGTGGTTTCCAATCTGTCTGGATGGGGCTGATGAAAGGAGATGGGGATAAGATTCTTGTGGTTCAATAGTGAGTAATTGCTATCAGGACTGACTATGAGTGTTGCAAATGTAAAGGTAGATGTTTTGTAACAAAAGGAAGGGAGTGGTTGACCTTGCAGTTCAGGAGTGGAGGACCCGGGACCATCAAGGGAGAATAGTGGAATGCAGGACCCTACCCAGAGAAAGCAGTGACACCAGAGATGGATGCAGAGAACCAGAGACAATGATGTGGAGAGATGGAGCGGCTGGGGACTCTGGATTCAGGGAGGGAGAGGGTCTGTGTGCTGACGGCTTAGGGGGCAGGCTTTCAGGGTGTACCCTTTGGTTGTTTGAATGATTATATATTCCCGAGTGCTTTGGTTACATCAAAAACTAAACAAAATGAAACAAAAATCCAGAGGGAATGGAAACAAATGCTGTTGAATGATAATGCATGGAGGGGATTGTAATCATTGCAATGAAACGAAGTATTATAGAATGAATGTAAAGCTGATGTTCTCCCATGTAAACTATCACTCAATTCACAATAAAAACTTAAAACAAAACCAAACAAACTCTGCATTGTTAATAAAGCATAGGTAAACATCTTTTTGGTATTTTCTGCTTTCATCCAAGATTCATCTGATGTCAGCAATGATATCCCTCATTCCATATTCTTATCTCAATCTGGCTTGAACCTCTGGCAGTTCCTTGCCAATGTACTGTTGTAGCCATTTTTAAATTATATCCAGCCAAATTTTACTTGCGTATGATATTAATGATGTTGTCCGATGATTTCTGCATTCCACTGAGTCACTTCTCTTTGGAATGAGCACAAATATAGATCTCTTCCAATTAGTTGGTCAGATAGCTATCTTCCAAATTTCTTGGCATAGATGAGTGAGTGCCTCCAGTGCTGCATCAGTTTGTTGAAAGATTTCAATTTGTATTCCGTCATTTCCCAGAGTCTTGTTCTTTACAGCCACCTTCAATGCACCTTGGATTTCTTCCTTCGATACCACTGGCTCTTGATTATATGCTCCTTCTTGAAATGATTGAATACCATCCAGTTCTTTTTGGTACAGAGACTCTGTGTATTCCTTCCATCTTCTTTTGATGTTTTCTGCATCATTCAGTATTTTGCCCATAGAATCAATCCTTCACCATTTAAAGTTGAAGCTTGAATTTTTTCTTCAATTCTTTCAGCTTCAGAAATGTTGAGTATGTTCTTTTTTGCTTTTCTAACTCCAGGTCTTTGCACATTTCATTATAATATTTGACTTTGTCTTCTCGGTCTGCCCTTTGGAATGTTCTGTTCTTTTACTTCTTCATTTCTTCCATTTGCTTTAGCATCACTATGCTGGAGTCCTGGTGTGGCGCTGTGGGTTAATGCACTGGACTGCAAGGTCATTTTGAATCACAAAGTCAGTGGTTCAAGTTCACTGGTCGCGCCTCGGAAACCCTATACAGTGTCGTTATGAGTCACTACCCACTCGATGACACCTAAGTACAACAACAACCCTTATCCCCACATTGTTCATTATCACTCGCTGAATAAATCAAATGGAACATCTTAATATAGATCTTTATTTTCTGTTTGATACTCTTACTGGATCATTACCCTTACTAGTAGTCTTAATTTTTATACAAACTATACTAAGATCCCTAAGCCCTTTAGTACTACAACCTGAGCATGACCTCTATCATCTTGAACACCTAATTTCTTATAACTAGCCTGTATGATAGCATTTATAGTAAAGATACCTCTGTATGGTTTACATTTATCCTGCTGTGGCACTGCAGGATAAGCATTGGACAGTTAACTGAAAGGTCAGTGGTTCAAACCCACCAGTCACTCCTTGAAAACCCTTTACTGGGTTGCTATGAGTCAGAACCGAAATCAAGGGAACACAATAACCACCAAAAAGCACACATATTGCTGGTTCCATAGTTAAACTGTCATTTTACAGAAATTAAGTGGGTATGGAATACTATGAATTACCATTCTACTAGATCCTCTAACCAATTCAGTGGCATACTCCCTTCATAATATTATCCTTATGAAGAATGTAATAACAGGTCAATTCACTTACATCAGACAGACTTAAAATCACTTATTGCCTATTCATCCCTAAGTCATACAGCTTTAGTTAACTGTAACTGTCCTTATTCATACACCATAAAGTTGTATAGGAGCAACCTTCCTTATAATTGTCCATGACCTCAGCTCATCAATATTATTCTGCTTCACTAGTACCACTTAACGAGTGTATTCATAGTCAGTGGTTTTAACTGGAGAGCTACAAATTCTTCTTCTCCTAGTAGCAGATTTTTAAATTTTTTCCTTCAGGAGAGACGAAGAGCTTTATCATGGAAAAGCTAAAATGGCAGAAGTCTGAAACAGCAAGACAGTGTTTGACCCACCTATTTACAACTGAGGGGTTGAGATTTCCCATACCCATCTGTACATCCTTCAGTCTCAGGTATTTTGTGGCTACTGGCCATAAAACAGAAACAACTCTTCAGGGAGACATGGACTGTAATCAGTTCCCATCGTGTACTTCCTTGGTACAATCTCCTAGTCCCTCAGCCACACTTCCCAGTATGCTGCAGCTTCTACAAAGCCCTTGGGCCCCCACCTGATCCACGAGGAGGCTTTGGCTGGACATGTAAGGGACACTTCCGGCCTTGTCTCAGGTATTCTTCTGAGACCAGGTATTTCCAGGAGAAATGGAAGCTGGGGGCTAAAGGTCTTTTTCAGGGGAGGCTTTGATTCTAAGGCTGAACTCTGTAGGCTCTTCTGAGGAGGGAAAGCTCATAATGGCATCTTGATGAATAATTGTCAACCTAGCTAACCTAGCCCTTCCCCCCACCATTAACCCCATTAGAGAACTTTTTGTGATCTCAACAGCCTTCTCAAGATCTATATTACTATCCTTCTAAGAGGTCTAAATACATTAATCACAGCATTATATTCCCTACATATATCAATTATCACACACTGAGGAAAATTTACTCACCTTATTAACTCTATTGTTGTTGTTTAAGTACCGTGGAGTCAGTTCCGACTCATAGAGACCCTGTACAGGGTTTACGAGGCTGTAAGTCTTTACGGGAGCAGAAAGCCTCATCTCTCTCCCGCAGATCGCCTGGTAGTTTAGAACTGCTGACTTTAAGGTTTGCAGCCTGATTCATAACCACCACGCTACCAGAGCTCCTATTAACACTATTGTGTTGTTGTTAAGTACTGTGGAGTCGGTTCTGACTCATAGTGACCCTGCACAGGGTTTCTGAAGCTGCAAATCTTTACAGGAGCAGAAAGCCTCATCTTTCTTCCATGGTAGTTTCGAACTGACGAGCTTGAGGTTAGCAGCCCGATTTGTAACCACTACTATTAACTCTTTTAGGCCTTTATTTATACAAGAAAACACTCTGCTAGCCATAGACTTGTCTGTGGCACTGCAGGGTACCACGCTGTACAGTAAAGTTGGCTTGAACCACAAGGTCGGAGGTTCAAGCTCACCACCGCTTCTTGGAAACCCTATATAGGATTGCTATGAGTCGGAACCAACTTGATGCAACTTAATTCATAGTGATCCTGTATAGGATTTCTGAGGAGTGGTTAGTGAGCTTGAACTGCCAACCTTGCAATTCAAACTGACCTTGCAGTTCAATACATTAACCCACAGGCCCACACCAGAACTCTATCCATTGGTCTTAGGAACCAAAAACTTGGTGCAACTCCAAATACAAGTAATTAACTTATTATCTATCTTTACATTAATTACACTTAGTAATCTTATCATTCCCAGCTTTATGTCAACCTCACAAATTAAAAAATCTCATTACGATCTCCATTAAGGAGCTCTGGTAGCATAGTGGTTACGAGTCGGGCTGCTGACCTCAAGGACAGTGGTTTGAAACTACCAACCATTCCATAGGAGAAAGATGAAAGATTTATAGCCTTGGACGCCCTATTCAGGGTTGCTATGAGGCGGAACTGACTCCATGACACACCACCACCACCACTACTACTATCCCCATTATGTAAAAATTGCTACTTTCCATGCATCTATGCTTAATCTCAGTCCTTATATTTATTTATCCTCACCAAGAAACTATGATTTCCAACTCACATTGAGTAACTATTCACACCCTAAAAATTGTCACTTAATCTAGTTTAAAACTATTTCTCACTAATCTTCATTCCAATAGCATTTTTCATTACATGATCCATGATAGAATTTTCACTATGATATATATAGATCGCAGTATCAACTGATTTTTAAAATATTTACTTATGTTTTTAATTACTGTTATAATTTAATAACTTATCCCAAGTATTCATCCATTTAGAAGGTACAGGCATTATATCATTGCTTTTAATCAGCTGATGATATGGACAAGCAGATGTTAATATAGCAGCTACGTAAGCTATTTTATAATAACCATAGCATGAGTTCTATACACTCAAACTCATGAAATATTCAACAAATTATTACTAATTAAAATAATTAAATCTTACCCTTCTTAGGTCTATTACTAGCAGCTACAGGAAAATCAGCTCAATTTGGTTTACACCCATGATTACCTTCTGACATCGAAGGCCCAACACCCGTATCAGCTTTACTTCATTCAAGCACAATAGTAGTACTAGCAGGGATTTTCCTACATAATCCATTTCCATCCCCTATTAGAAAATAATAGCACTAGCCAATCTATGGACGCCTGGGTGGAGCTGTAGGATTATGACTGGACTGTGAACCCACCAGCTACTCCTTGGAATCCCTACCAGGGTCGCTATGAGTCAGAACCAACTCGATAGCACTTAACAACAACACAATCCAATCTATAATATGATGTTTAGGAGCTGTTACAACACTTATAGCAATCTGTACTTTAACACAAAAATGATATTAAAAACATTGTTGCCTTCTCAACATCTATTCAATTAGGCCTAAGAGGGACTTTAGGATTCAACCAATCGTGCTTAGCTTTTCTATATATTTTCACACATTCATCTTCAAAGCAATTCTATATGTTCAGGTTCTGTTATCCATAGTTTTAATGTTGAACAAGATATTCACAAAACTGAAGGCCGTTATAAATCCTTACCTTTCACTCAAGGAGCACTAGTAATGTAGTGGTTATAAGTCGAGCTGCTAATTTCACGGTTAGCGGTTTGAAACTACCAGCTGTTCTGCAGAAGAAAGATGAAGCTTTCTGCTCCAGTAAAGATTTACTGCTTCAGAAACCCTATATAGGATCTCTGTGCGTTGGAACTGACTCCATGGCACATAACCACCACCACCTTTCTCTACCTCAGCCTTAATTATTGGGAGTGTAGCAAATACAAGTATGCCATTTCTCATGGGCTTCTACTCCAAAGTCCTAATAATTAAAGCAACAAACATCTTATACCAACACCTGAGCCCTACTTTTAACACTCATTTTAAACTGTTTAACAGCTGTCGATAGTTCCCAAATCATGTTCTTCGTTCTACAAGGCCAATCCTGATTTTTGACTACTATTTTCATCAATGAGGACGACCCACTTTTAATCAACTATATTAAACAGCTGGCAGTAGGCAGTATTTTCACAGGCTTTATTACTTCTAATAATCTAAACTGTGTAACTGTATCATAAATAACTATACCAATTTCTTTAAAGCTCCTAGCCTCTTTGCAATTCTATTAGGATCTATATAAGTAATTTAATTAAATTCAATAACTTACCATCTTAAATTCAACTTCCCATCATTATAAATTTTTTCATATGTTAGGATATTATCCAACTATTATTCATCAACTTCATTCACTTTCTAGCCTTAATACAAGTCAAAATTTAGCATTCAATGCCCTAGACCTTACCTGACTAGAAAAAACTAGTCCCCCAAACATTTCAAAATTATCAGCATCTGTGGTGCTGCAGGTTAATGTGCTGGGCTGCAAAGTCAGTTTGAAATGCAAGGTTGATTGTTCAAGCTCACCAGCTGCTCCTTGGAAACCTTATACAGGGTTGCTATGAGTCAGAAACAACTCAACAGCACTTAACAACAATAACAACAACAAATTACAACCTCCAACCAAAAAGGGATGATCACATTTTATTATCTTTTCTAATTTCCTTATCACTAGGATTATCTTTGGAATTCTAGTGTGGTGCTGTGGGTTAATGCGCTGGACTGCAAGTCAACAGTGGTTCAAGCTCATAAGCCACTCCTTGGAAATCCTACACAGGGTCGCTATGGGTCAGAACCAACTCAACAGCACTTAACTTCAACAACAAGGATTAGTTTTAATTTAATGCCCCCTGTTATTTCAATTACAATAAATACATTAACAAATAAAGATTGCCCAGCCAATACTATCATTCAACTATCCTTACTATATAAGAAGACCCTCCCACATAATCTTCACATGTTAAACCTATCTCCTCACAAACAATCAATTTTTTGTCCTTTTTAAATCACAACTCACCAAATACATTTCAATGCCACTTAATAATCAACCTGTAATCAATATTTCTATTACAACTCCTATAACTAATGTTCTTAAAACTGTAGCATTCAGTACCCAAACCTCAGGGTACTCCTCTGTAGCTATATCTGTTGTATAACCAAATTCTACTAATATACCCCCTAAATATACTAACAATAATATTAATCCTAAAAATGACCCATCAAAATTCATTACAATTTGACACCCAACCCCACCACTCACAATTAAATCTAAGCCTACATAAATAGGTGAAGGCTTAGAAGAAAACTTACAATAAAAAATATAATTAATGAAAAGTAAATATATAATTCTTCAGATATTAAACCATGACTAAAGATATGAGCAAGTCCTGGTGTCCTGGCAGGTAAGCACTGTATTGAAAGGTAGGTTTAAACTATAAGGTTGGCAGTTGAAACCCACAAGTCACTCCTTCATAACCCTATACAGAAGGGGTGGGGAAACTTTTTTCTTCCAAAATTTATAATATCATTCATGGGCTATAAAAAATTATCAACTTTAAAATTAGTATGCCAGCCTAAGTGCCCATCAATGGAAGAATGGATAAACAAACTGTGATACATACACACAATGCTATATTATGCTACCTTGAAGAATAACAAGGAAGCTGTAAGCCACCACATAACATAACCACACCACATAACTTGAGGACATTATGCTGAGTGAAATTTAGTCAGTCACAAAGGGACAAATATTCCACAAGACCATTATTGTAACAACTTAAGAAAAAATGCCCACACTAAAAGGAAAAACAAATAAAATCTTTGTTGATTACCAAGGGGGAGGGGGGAGGGGAAAGAGGGGAAAGTAGAGCACAGGGTAAGGGATAGACCCGATAGTCCTGGTGTTGGGGAGGGGGGTGCAATACACAAGAAGAGGGAGGGGAATGGAAGAACAAGGCAGATAGGAGAACATTTAGAGCTCTGTCATATAGGGACTGAGGCATAGTCTGAATGAGTAAAAGAGGAGAAATAATGTTAAGATGCTTGACTGTCTTATGAATCTTGGTTTCCCTTGCCTACTATTGTAAAATAGACACTTGAGGGGGAGAGAAAGGAATAGCCTAAAACATGATTATAGAAAGTTTGTAAGTCTATCTTCAGCCTATACCTAAAAGGG
>NW_006408727.1:433322-447156 GCF_000296735.1 Chrysochloris asiatica
ATTGGAACCATGGCAATGAGATGATATACGATGGAATGAATGTAAAACTAAAGTTCTCTCATGTAAACTACCATATCATTCACAATAAAACATTAAAAAAAAAAAAAAGGGAATACAGGAGCAGGCATGTAATCTTTCTGGCAACCACATTGGTCTACTGATGAGGGGAAGTGGGGTGAAAGCAGCAATGAAAATGTGGGCTGAGTCTGACCACAGATTCCTGTCAACATAGACCTCTGTGGCTATCTATGTCCTTGTCCATTGGCTCAGGTGTCCCCAGGTCTCACCACACTTTGGACCAACCAGCTCTTCCTCTTCCTCTCTTATCTCCAGGTCAACAGGAGTCTATGGAATGTGGTTGAACTCAGCACATTTTTTCATTTTTGCCTTTCCCCCTCTTCCACTCACCAGTAGACCAATGTGGTCGCCAGCAAGCTTACATGCCTGCTCATGTGTTTTCTTGGAGTTTCAGTCTTGGAGGGGGGTTTGTCTTGAGGGGATTTGATGGCTTGCCTTGATGGCTCCCCTGCACACTTTTCATCTTAACTGGTGCATTTAATTCATTGACATTCAGTGTAATTATTGATAGGTATGCGTTAATTCATAAGGTTTTCAGTGAATAAGTATTCGGAAGTGGTTTGTCACTCCTTCCTAGTCTGTCTTTGTCTGGAAGCTCACCTGAAACCTGTCCACCATGGGTGACCCTACTGGAATTTAAAAATACTGATGGCATAGCTTTCAGAATCACAGCAACTCACAAGCCACCACAGTACAACAAACTGACAGAGGAGTGGTCAATATAAAGAAAACAAAAGTCCTCACCATTGGACCAATAAACAACATTCTTATCAACGAAGAAAAGATTGAAGTTGTCAAGGACTTCATTCTTCTTGGATCAATTATCAACACTCATGGAAGCAGCAGTCAAGAAATCAAATGGTGGATTGCATTAGGCAAATCTGCTGCCCAAGTCCTTTTTAAAGTATTGAAGAGCAAAGATGTTAGCTTGAAGACTAATGTGCGCTGGACCCAAGCCATGGTATTTTCAATAACCTCATATGCATGCGAAAGCTGGACAGTGAATAAGGAAGACCATAGAAGAATTGATGCTTTTGAGTTGCCATGGGCTGCCAAAAGAACCAATAGATCCATTTTGGGAGAACTGCAGCCAGAGTCCTCCTTGGAGACCAAGATGGCCAAACTTCGTCTCTCATACTTCGGACATATTGTCAGGAGGGACCAGTCGCTGGAGAACGATATCATGTTTGGTAAGGTGGAGGGTCAGAGAAAAAGAGGAAGATCCCCAACGAGATGAATTGGCCAAATGGCAGCATCGATGGACTCAGGTGTGGCAACAGTTGTGAGGTTGGCCCAGGATCGCGAAGTGTTTCGTTCTGCTGTGCATAAGGTCACTATGAGTCAGTACCAACTGGATGGCACCTAACAACAACAACAATGAGTTAATTGCTGTCATTATGTTTGTTTGTTGTTGTTTTTTTGTGGTGCTGCTGGTTTCTTTGCTTGGCATGCCTTCCTGTACTGAGTTCATGTTTTTTGTGTTCTTTTCTGTAAATTTCTTTATAGTTTTAATGTTTCCGTGTTCTTTCTGGATTTTCATTTTCTTGGTATGTTGTGAAATATTAATTTTCTTTGAGGTTACCTCATATTCTATTAACTTTTTCCTCTATTTAAAACTCTAAGTTTTATTTTATCCTGCAATCTACCTGACCTCCTCACCACCTGGATCTCTGTTCCTATGTTTTTACCTTCTTTCACATTGTAATTGTTTTGATCATAAACTGACATCCCAGATCTTGTGAATTCATTCTTGTAGTTTTGTTCTGTTCTGGAATCTTCCATCTGTCATTTGAGTTCCGGGTGGTGCTGCCACATATGTCAATCCCTAGTTGTTGTCTTTTTTTGTTGGTTAAAAGTCCAAAGAACTCCCTTTAGGATGTTTTGAAATGCAGGTTTGGTTTTGACAAATTCCCTTAGCTTCTGTTTATCTGGGAATGTTTTCATTACACTGTTGTTTTTAATTGACAGCTTTGCTTTGTAGATGATTCTTGGTTGGCAGTTCTTTTCTTTCAGAGTTTTATATATGTCTCCCCATTGCCTTCTTTCCTGCATGTTTCTACTGGAAGATCAGAACTTAATCTGACTTGCTTGCCTTTGTGAGTAACACTTTTTTCCCTAGCTGCTTCCAGGATTCTTTCCTTGTCTTTGATTTTGGAAAGCTTGATTACGATATGTCTTGGTGATTTTCTTTTGGGGGTCTATCCTTCCTGGGGTTCGTTCAGTTTCTTGAATGCTTATCTCTTCATTTTTCAGGATGTTAGTGAAATTTTCTTCCTGAAGCTCTTCAACTATTTCCCTGTGGGCTTGTGTGATTCTTCCTGTTCAGAATGCTAATAATTCTTAAGTTATTCCTCTTCATGTTGTCCCACACTAATCTTAGACTTTCTTCAGATTTTTTTATCCTTTCAGCTTGCTCTTCTATGTTGAAAAATTTGTCTTCCAGCTCGACAGTTCTGGCTTCCATCTCTTCAATTTTACTCCTTTCCCTTTTAGTGTATTGTCCATTTCTGATATTTTATTATTAATCATTTGGACCTCTTTTTGCAGGTTCTGAATTCTTTCCAATGCTGTGTCTTTCTTATTTGATTGTTCCCATAGTGCCTTCCTGACTTCTTATTTTTCTCAAACCCTCTGTGGAGCATTTGAATGCACTTAATATCATTCTCTTGACTTCCTTCTCAGGCAGTTCCAAAGCCTACCCTCCTTCCAATGGGAAGTCTAAGTCTACCTCCAGCCATTTGTCTCAGTTATTCTATCTTTTCTCTGGACATGTGCCAAAGTGGTCAGTTGTTCCTTGGGCATCTTCAATAATTATGTGTGTTTTCAATAATTAGATGAATGTATACTGATATATTATTGAGCTTTCTGATTGCCTTTAGGTAGATGTGATCAGAAGATAGGCTTCCCTTTTCACTTTCCTTATTACTCAACCCAGAGTAACTATAGCAGATGTTGGCTGTCTATCTGGTGTATAGCAGCTGGAATTGGCTCTTGCCTGGATAGTGGGATTTTGCAGGGTGTGATTGCAGCAAGTCTATATGACCACAATTGCTATTTCTTCTTGGGTAACATAGGGAGAGAAAGAGCCCCCTGAAGGTAAAATGGGAACCAAAAAAACCAAAACAGCAACAGCCAAAAAAAAAACAAAACAAAAACCAGATTGGGTACAACAGTCTATAATCGCATAAAAGAAAAGAGAAAAAGAATCTGTAGCAAAATATGAGTATGACTTTAACGCCTCTCATTTGGCTTCTTGGCTTCAAGGTCACCTGAGAAATTTCACAATGTTACTTTGCTCCTTGTGATGTAACTCAGGATTTAATTTTTGGTCTGTTTCCCTTTCATTCCACAACCCCTGTGCAGGATTTTTTTTTTTTTTTTTTTTTTAGTGTTAAACAGTTGAGGACTGGCTGTAGCCATTTGGAGGCACTGTTTGGTTTTAAGCCATGCCTTTCCCCGTTTTAAGCCATGCCTTTCCCTTCTTAGCTTCTGTGCACAGTGTCCTTTACTGGGCAGACCCATGTGCATGCATAATAGGATCCTCTAGGGGTGTGTGGGGTGGTGTCCACTCGCTCAGGAACCCCCTTTAGTCACAAGAGTGGAGGTATGCAGACAGTGAGAGACCAATGAACAGAGAAAAACTAAAGAATGTACACACCTTTATCAGTCATACCTCTGTGATGGGAGTGCTCCTCTGATCCTTCACCTGCTCTGTCATGCCCCAAATTCCTGCTCCGGAAGCAGCTGGTTGCCGCAGATCATAAATATCACCTTTCTTGCTTCTACTACAAATTCTACTGGCTGTAAGCCTTCTAACTTTCTAAAAATTCCTTTATATGTAGTTCAGAGTTCTGGGACCATCCCCTGAATCTGCTTTGTCTGGTATTCTGTGGTATTGCTGGCAGAGGTCTGCATTCCACTTTGTACTAATCTACCATCAAGCTTCACATTTATCTTGATGTTCTTTATTGCTCCAGTTGTGAAAGGAATTTTGCTTTCTTTACATTGAGATGCAACCCATATTGAAGGCTGTGGTCCATGATCTTTGCAAAAACCATGTGGCTTCACAAGGGAAAAGAGAATCAAACTCAAAATCAGTCCAAGGATGATTCCTATGAAGTGGAAATTAGATATGCTTCCACCTTGCAACCTTCTTTACCTTATTCGGACACCAACAGTCCCTACCACAACATTCTCTGCTTCTCATCTGGGTTCAATAATCTATTATAATGGCCACACAGAATTTATAACAATACTCACAATTATGGGTTTTATTAGGGAAGTCAACGAGGTACAATTTAGGATCAAAACCAACTCAGGATACAGCAGTTCGCCAGTCAGGAACATTTCTTGTCTGCCATACTGCAGGCACAACTCACTCTTGTCTTTAGCTTCTCAGCCATGTGATCCCTTGGCTTCTGCCCAGTTCTAGCATGTGTTACAAAGTTATTTTATCTAGTCTGTAAATGCCCAAAGGGCACATTCTTCAAGCCAGTCTCCGCTTTACCCAGTCCATAGGACTAGAGTCCAAAGCTGCTTTGTTCTCCATGTCACGGATCACCACTGAGGTCATTGTTTCTCTAGGTAGGGATCTCACATGTCATTCATGCTCTTCCTTCTTCATGGTACTGGGATCTAACCAATCCCCGGCTTAGAGTCCTGTATACCTTACTTGCATAGTCTCACACAATCACTTGGTGGACATTAAGAAGTCTCTAGATAGAAAAGCCACATCAAATATATTCAAATCACCTTTAATCTTCATCAGTAAGTATTTTAATTCCTCTTTGTTTTCAGCAAGTAAGCAGTTTATCATTTGCATATCATAGGTTGTTAATGAGTCTACCTCTAATCCTGATGCCATATTCTCCTTCATATAATCCAGTTTCTCAGATTATTTGTTCAGTATAAAGACTAAGTACGCTGAAAGAAAACTACCCTGGTGTACTCCTTTCCTGATTTTAAAACATTCAGTAGCCCCTTTTTCTGTTCCAAATGCTATCTATTGATCTATGTACAAGTTTCTCATGAACTCAATTAAGTGTTCAAGAATACTCTCTCTTGACAATGTTATCCATAGTTTGTTATTCACAGTCAAAAGCCTTTGCATAGCCAATAAAGCAAGTAAACACCTTTTTTGTATTCTGTTTTCAGTCATAATCTATTTTATGTCAGCAATAATATCCCTCCTTCCAAATCCTCATTTGAATCTGACTTGAAACTCTGACAGTTCCTTGTCAATGTAATGTTGCAGCCATTTTAAAATTATCTTTAGCAAAATTTTACTTGCATGTGATATTAATTATATTGTCTGATGATTTCCACATTCCATTGGGTAACCTCTCTTTGAAATGGACACAAATATGGATCTCTTCCAATCAGTTGGCCAGGTAGCTGTCTTTCTAATTTCTTGGCATAATTAAGTAAGTGCCTCTAGTGCTGCCTCAGTTTGTTGAAAGATTTCAACTTGTATTCCATCTGGAGCCTTGTTCTTTGTCAATATCTTCAGTGTACCTTAGATTCTTCCTTCAGTGCCATTGGCTCTTGATCATGTGCTACTTCTTGAAATGATTGAACATTGACCATTTTGTTTTGGTACAGTGACTTTTTGTATTACTTCCATCTTTTTTTGATGCTTTCATTCAATATTTTACCCAAAGAATTCTTCAGTATTGTGAGTTGAAACCTGATTTTTTCTTCAGTTACCCTAGTTTGAGAAATGCAGAACATGTTCTTCCCTTTTGGATTTCTAACTCCAGGCCTTTGCATATTTCATTATAATATTTGACTTTGTTGTCTTGAGCTGCCCTTTGAAATTTTCTATTCAGCTCTTTTACCTCCTCATTTCTTCCATTTGCTTTAGCAACTTTACAGTGAAGAGCAAGTTTCAGAGTCTCTTCTGACATACATTTTGGTCTTTTCCTTCTTTCTTGCCTTCTTAATGACTTTTTGTTTTCTTCTTCTGTGATGTTCTTCATGTCATCCCACAACTATTCTGGTATTTGGTCATTTGTGTCAAATGCATCCAATCTGTTCTTGAGATGATCTCTAAATTCAGGTGGGATATGTTAAAGGTCATATTTTGGCTCTTGTGGACTTGTTTTCATTTTCTTCATCTTCAGCCTGTACTTGCATATGAGCAATTAATGGTCTATTCCATATTCTGCCACTGGTCTTGTTTTTACCAATGACATGGAGCTTTCCTACCATCTCTTTCCCCATATGTAGTCTATTTGATTTCTGTTCATTCCATCTGGTGAAGTCTGTGTATATATTTTATGTTGTTTAAAAAAGGTATTTACTGGAAGCAAATACTGTTGAATGATGATGCATGGAGGAGATTATAATATTGCAATGAAATGGTGGTGTAAAGCTGATGTTCTCCTATGTAAACTATTACTCAGTTCACAATAAACAACAAAAACAACAAAAAAGAAATAGAAATTTTTTTTAGAAAAAAGGTATTTGCAATGAAGAAGTCATTGGTCTTTCAAAATTCTGTCATTCAATTTCTAGCTTCCTTCCTCTGTTTCCAACTTTTGCATTCTAATCACCAGTAATTATCACTACATCTTGATTGCATATTTGATCAATTTCAGACTGAAAAAATTGGTAAAATTATTCAATTTCATCAAAACTGGCTTTAGTGGTTGGGGCATAAATTTGAATAATTGTGGTATTAACTAGTCTTCCTTGCAATTGTATGGATATTATCCTATCACAGACAGCATTATACTTCGAGACAGATCTTGATATATTCTTTATGATGATGAATGCAATGCCATTTTCATCATAGTAAACCATGTGATTGTCAGATTAAAAATGTCCAACATCAGTCCATTTTAACTCACAAATGCTTAGGATATTGATGTTCATGTACTCCATTTATTTTTTGACAACTTCCAATTTTCATGGACTCATGCGTGGCAACAGTAGTGAAGTTGGCCCAGGATCGGGCAGTGTTTCATTCTGCTGTGCATAAGGTTGCTATGAGTCAGTATCAACTTGATGACACCTAACAATAACAACCCGGCAATCCATTGGATGTTTACATCTGTTTCTGCTCATTTAGAGCTGTACCTCATCAGCAAAAGAAGGTCCTAAGAGCTTTACTTCATTCGCAGACCATCCCCAGTCATATTTTGAGTGCTTTCCAACCTGAGTGGCTAATCTTTTTGAACTATATTTGACAATATTCTTGTGCTGTTCATCACATTTCAATATTTAACATTCCGGTGCTGTCTGACAGTGTTTCACTGCTATTCATAAGGTTTTCAGTGGCTTTAGTCTGCCTTAGTCTGGAAGCTCAGTTAGAATCTATCCACTATGGTTGACCCTGCAGCATTCTAAATACTGGTGGCCCAGCTTCCAGGATCACAGCTACACGCCAGCGCCCACAGTGTGACAAACTGAGGCTTGGTGGAGCACAGCTATAGAATTCTTAAACTGACTCTCTCCTTTTAACCCAGGCTCCTTTATTTTATGGAAATCATACCTGCCAGGGGAATTCACATTGTTTGCATAAAAGTGTATTCCTTCATTTCCTCATGTTCTTCTCAGAGCTGGGTATTTTCAGCTCACTCCTGCACTGAGCTATTCAAAGTTCTAATGAAGCTGCATTAAATGCTATTTCAGAAGGCATCATTTTCCAACTCGATCTCAACAATGCAATACCTCTGTGGTGGCTTTGCTTCAATTACTTCAACTGACAGAAAGAAAAACCATTTTACTTGGACAATGACTTCTGTGTTTTGTCAGGCTCCTCATTTCTCCTGGCTTTTCCTTGTCTGCCTCCATGAAAATGATGTCTTTTTAAAATCCCTTTTAGGGCAATACTGTACACTCCATCCATCGGCAGACATCTGTTGTTATGAAGCAGCCAACCAGTTCATTATCTCAAAGTGATGCAGTCTGGGAGAGTGGAGAAGGTAGACTGCAAAAGAGAATGGGGAGAAAAGAGAAAGGGAGCTGGGAAAAAGAGATGTTCACTTCCTTGGTGATGATAGTATGTTGTAGAAGTTAAACCTTCCTGTTCTAGACAGGAAGATGTAGGATGTCAAAAACCTATGACTAAGCAAATTCTAAGCCCTGTTATAGCTGCCTCAGTCTTCTCCCTCACAACTCTCATACCAAGAAAAAAACCCCCAAAAACCTATGGTTTCAAAATAGAAAAAGAAAAGAAAGTGGGCATCCACAGTATTACCTGATATATTTGAAAAATGGTTTCTTCCAATTAATCCGAATACATGTATCTTACTTTGTTATACTGCCTTAGCCAAAATGTTGCTGTTGTTGTTGCTATAAGTGACTCTGTATAGGGTTTAATGAGGAATGGCTGGTGGGTTTGAACTGCCAGTCTTGCAGTTAGCAGTCCATTGTTTATCCTGCAGCATCAAACCAGTATGTCTTAGCCAGAATAGATTAAAGTAATTGCCTTGAATGTGTTAATAGTCACAAACCCTTTTAATAATAATTTTAAATGATGACTTATCAAAGACCTGAAACTTACGGATACCCACATCAAAATGAAATTCAGTCCATAGCCTTTGAATTAATTCCAACTCATTGTGACCATGTGTTGCAGAGTAGAACTGCTTCACAGGGTTTTCTTGGCTGCAAGCTTTATGGTAACAGATTGCCGGGATTTTGAGTGGATTCAAAGATGTTAGTAGTAAAGTGATAAACTGTTTATACAACCCAGGTACCTTATGCTCACTCCAAACTCAAAGCCAAACCCACTGTTGTCTAGTTCAGTATGACTCATAGTGACGCTATAAGAGGCCCCGGTGACATAGTGAGTTATATGTTGGGCAGCTAACTGACAGCTCTGCAGTTTGGATCCACCAGATGATCTCCAGGAGAAAGATGTGACTTTCTGTTCCTGTAAAGATTTACAGTTTCAGAAACCATACACAGGGTCAAGATGAGTCTTAACAGACTCAACATCAAACCAAAGCAATGACAAAAACAGTGACTTTATAGACAGAGTAGAACTACCGCCCATGATTTCCAAGACTGAGAAAGATGAGACTGTCTACTCCTGTAAATTTGAATGATAATGGTGTTAACTGGTCTTCCTTATAGGCATACAGATACTATAGTATCACAGACAGCTTTATACTTCAAGATAGATCTTGATGTTTTTATTGATGATGAATGCAATACCATTCATCTTCAATTTGTCTTTCCCAGCATAGTAAACCATGTGATTGTCAGATTCAAAATGGCCAATACCAGTCCATTTCAGCTCACTAATGCCTAGGATATCGATCTTTATGCATTCTATTTCATTTTCAATGTTTCATTATTCATTATTCTGACACTGTCTGACAGTGTTTCACTGCTATTCACAAGGTTTTGATAATTACTGGTGATTGGAATACCAAGGATGGAAACAAAGAGGATGGACCAGTAGTTGGGAAATAATGGCTTAGTGAGAGAAACGATTCTAGAAATCGTATGATAAACATGTTGTAAGACTAATGACTAATTCATTGAAAATGCTTTTTTTAAAAGAACATGAAAGATGAATATACACATGGACCTCACCAGATAGAATACACAAAAATAAAATTGACTATATCTGTGGGAGGAATCCTGATGTGGTGCTGTGGGTTAATGCGCTAGACTGCAAAGTCGGTTTTTCTATGGGGCAGAACTGACTCAACAGCACTTAACAACAGTAACAACAACATATCTGTGGGAAGAGATGGTAGAAAAACTCCACATCATTAGCCAAAATGAGGCCAAGGGTCAACTGTGGAACAAACCATCAATTTCTCATATGCAAGTTAAGGTTGAAGCTGAAGAAAATTAGAACAAGTCCATGAGGGTAAAATATGACCTTGAACATTGTAGATTTTATTATTAAGTGCTGTCAAGTTGTTAAGTGCTGTCCAACTCATAGAACCCTGTATAGAGTTTCCAACAGTGGCTGGTGGGTTTGAACTGCCAAACTTGCAGTTCAAGCCAACCTTTCAGTTGAGTGCTCTATCCGACAGCACTATGCCAGGACTCCCTTTGAACACACCCCACCTGAATTTAGAGATCATCTCAAGAATAGATTTGATGTATTAGACAGTAATGACTGAAAACCAGAAGAATTGTGGGACATCAAGAACATTATACAGGAAGAAAGCAAAAGGTCATTTAAAAGACAAGAAAGAAGGAAAAGACCAAAATTGATGTCAGAAGAGACTCTGAAACTTGCTTTCCAGTGTAGAGATGTTAAAGCAAATGGAAGAAATGATGAGCTGAACAGAATATTTCAAAACACAGCTTGAAACAACAAAGTCAAATATTATTATGAAATGTGTAAAGACCTGGAGTTAGACACCAAAGCGACGAATAGGATCAGCATTTCTCAAATTGAGGGAACTGAAATAAAAATTCAAACCTCAACTTGAAATATTGAAGGATTCTATGGGCAAAATAATAGATGATGAAGAAAGCATCAAAGAAGATGAAAGGAATACACAGAGTCACTATATCAAAAAGAAAATGTCGATGTTCAACCATTTCAAGAGGTAGCATATGACCAAGAGCCAATGATACTACTCAAGAAAGTAGTCTAAAGTGCACTGAAGTCATTGACAAAGAACAGGGCTCTGGGAATTGATGGAATACAAATTAAAATCTTTCAACAAACTGAGGCAGGTCTAGAAGCACTCACTAATCTATGTCAAGAAGTTTGGAAGACAGCTACCTGGCCAACTGATTGGAAGACATCCATATTTGTATCCATTTCAAAGAGGGGTGAGCCAACAGACTGTGGAAATCATTGTGTGGATAAATGAACCCCAAGCTGGTCCATCTTCAGGAATAAAGAAACAGAGGTCCAGGAAGTTGCTAATTGACCAAGGCACAGATTATTGGTTGGTATAGCAACCACAGGAGCCAGTCCACTTGGGGTATGTGTAATCAGGATGGATTAGGAGAGGGGAAAGGGAACCTGTTCTAGAAGCTGAAACTTTAAATAAGAATGCAACCATTAAAAGGAAATAGGCGATGTCTGGGAAGATTGTTCACCTCGTAGTAGTAGTAGTAGTAGTAGTACTCAGCCAACAAAGAACCAGAAGAGGGACTCTTGAGCTAGGAAATAAAATACTTGTAAAACGGCTGGGCTGAGTACCTGCCCACCTTGTCTTCTGGGTTTGGTGCCTGATTTTGAAAAATTGATTAATAAAGCCTCACTCTTGCTAAAATGATTACAGATAGGATTTCTTGAGCATGCATCAGTACACACTCATGATAGCTCATTGGTGACCTCATACAGGATAAGGCAGTCCACCCCAGTTCTCCCTCTGGAGACACATCGGGGTAAGGTTCTACTCAGGGTTTTATACCGACCCACCAGTTACCAAGAGGAACCAAGGCATATATCTGGGGTATAGACAATGTTTCTCACAATTCGGCAATATAATTAATATCACATGCAAGTAAAATTTTGCTGAAGATAATTCAAACACAGCTGCAGCAGTACATTTAAAGGGAACTGCCAGAGGTTGTTAAGTGCCGTCGAGTCAGTTCCGACCCATAGCGACCCCGAACAGGGTTTCTGAGGCTGTAAATCTTTACGAGCAGAAAGCCTCATCTTTCTACCACAGAGCAGCTGCTAGTTTTGAACTGCTGAACTTGCGGTACACAGCCCAATTAGTAACCACTACACTACCAGAGATCCTTGAAGGGGCTTAAAATCAGAAAAGGTATGCACCAGGGTTATATTCTATCACCATACTTATTCAACTTGTATGCTGAGCAAATCATCTAAGAAGCTGGATTAGATGAAGAAGAACATGACATCAGGATTGGAGGAAGATTCATTAACAACCTGCGATATGCAGGTGATACAACCTTGTTTAATGATAGTAAAGAGGACTTAAAATACTTACTGATGAAATCAAGGACCACAGCCTTAAGTATTTGTTGGACTTCAATGTGAAAAAACAAATATCCTCACCACTGGCCCAATAAATAACATCATTATAGGTGAGAAAAAGAAGAAGTTCTCAGAGACTTCATTTTTCTTGGATCCACCATCAACACTCATAGAAGCAGTAGTCAAGAATCAAATGAATTGCACTAGGTAAATCTGCTAAGTGTTCAAGAGCAAATATGTCAGTTTTAGGACTAATGCATGCCTGGCCTAAGCCATGGTATTTTCAATAACCTCATATGGATGGGAAAGTTGGACAATGAATAAAGAAGATCGTAGAATTATTGATGCATTTGTTTTATGGCGATGGAGAAGAATATTTAAAGTACCATGGACTGCCAGAAGAACAAACCAATCTGTGTTGGAAGAAGTACAGCCAGAATGCTTCTTAGAAGTCAGGATGGTGAGACTTCATCTTATACTTTGGCCATGTTATCAGGAGGGACCAGTTCCTGGAGGAAGACATCATACTTGGTAACATGAAGGTTCCGTGAAAAAGAGGAAGACCCCCAACAAGATAAGGTGTCACAATGGCTGTAGCAGTGGGATCCAGCATAACACTTGTGAGGCTGGGGCAGGGTTTTGTTCTGTTTTGCATAGGGTCACTGTGAATCAGACGCTACTCAACAGCACCTCACAATGACAAAGCCAACAACTTCTATAGATTTACAGTCTCTGTCCTAGAGGGTCATTGCGAGTAGGAATTGATTCCATGGTAGTGCCTTTGGTTTAGTTCCAATCTCTTAGCTTGGCTCTCAAGTTTGGCTGACATCTGAAGCTGTGCTCCAAATGTAGGAATTTTGCTAGAGTGAGGCAGAGGCTGGACAGCTCAGTTCTGAAGACATTTTCAAGGCATCATATAGTTCTGGTGTGGCACTGTAGGATAAGCACTGTACTGCTAACCATGAAGTCAGCAATTCAAACCCACAAGCAGATCCTCAGAAACCCCATACAGGGTCAGTATGAGTCGAACCCACCTTGGTGGCCCTCAACAAGAACAGAAACAACATATAGAGCTATGGACATCAGACAAGAGATGAGAAGTGCTCTTGGGACTTTGTGCCCAAAAATCTTTATCTTAATCCAAATTTTGTTGACCTCTAGTTCCAAACTGCTTTCTCTTCAGGGGCCCAGTCCCAGACTCTGGATGTACCTCCCCTGCCAGCAATGTTACTTTCCCTTCTCGCTTTTCTTCATCTAGCCCTGCAGCCCCTGACTTTACTGAGCTGGCAAAAAGCAGATCCCACAGCCGTCTCAGAGTTGTCACTGTTTCTGCCTTCACTCCCCAGACTGGTCAGTTTATCCTGAAAGTCTGACCTTGAGAACCAACCCCAAATCAAGCCAGACCAATTCCTGTGAAAGAAAGTGACCCTGACTCGTGGGGGTGGGGGTGGTTATGCACCGTGGAGTCGGTTCCGACTCATAGCGACCCTGTACAGGGTTTCCGAGGCTGTAAATCTTTACGTGAGCAGAAAGTCTCATCTCTCTCCCGTGGTGGAACAGCTGGTAGTTTTGAACTGCTGACCTAAAGGTCCGCAGCCTGATTCATAACCACTATGCTACCAGAGCTCCCTCAACTCCTGGTTTGTTGTTGTCAGGTGCCATCGAGTTGGAACCGACTCGTAGCGACCCCATGCACAGCAGAACGAAACAATGTCCGATCCTGGGCCAATCTCACTACCACTACCACACTTGACGCCATCAATGATGCCACCTGGCTGATCTATCTCGTTGGGGGTCTTCCTCTTTTTCTCTGACCCTCCATCTTACCCAGCATGACATCTTTCTCCAGCGACTGTTCCCTCCTGACAATATGTCCAA
>NW_006408727.1:450482-460419 GCF_000296735.1 Chrysochloris asiatica
CACTCAGAATCACAGCAACTCAAGCCACCACAGCACGACAGACAGATGAGTGGTGGCCGTTTGGTTTTATGTTGATACTGTCACTTTAAATTTCAATGTCAATCTTGATACAATCCTGATATAATCAAGATATAATCAAGATGTTCTCTCCTGATACTATCAATCTTGATACAATCAAGATGCTATCTCCCAAAATGGCGGCTTCTGGAACAACTGAGTGTCTTGATGCAGAATACAATGGATTTCTGGATTCCCTTCAAATTCCCCAGCTATAAGGCCTCGGATCCTCCAAACATACCTTTATATTTGTTCCAGAGTTCCAACACCATCCCGTGAGCCCTCTTGGCCCGGTGTTCCATGTTGTTGTTGACCGAATTCCTCACTACACGTCTACCCAATCCGCCATCTTGAAGGAGCAAGGCCTGGTAGTGTAGTGGTCAGACCTCGCTGCTTCAAAGACCTCAACTCCTGGTAGCCCCATGAATTTCAGAGGAGTGAACTTTTAGACAGAGTTTGGCAGATCTTTCTTTCTAGGTACCTCTGGGTGTACTTGGACCATCAACCTTACTGTTAATACCAACCCAACTATTTGCACTACCCAGGGACTCTTTGAACCCCTACAATTGCTTTCTTTTTATTCTTCATCTCTCAAAATCACTTTTTCTGTCTTTGAAGCTCTAACAATACAACCTTAGTCTATTCTAAACCTCCATTCACATTTTATAACTTTAGCCTTGAGAAACATATTTAAAATTCATTGACAATAGGCTGGGGAATATAAATATCAGCAAACATTTAAGTAGTGTGAATGCTGCAGTAGGCAACTGTTTTAAGTGTTTGCGTTACCTCATTTGATCCTCCCAAGGGGTAAACTCTTTTGTTAAATCCAGTTTACAGGTGAGGAGACAAAGACACAGATAGGTACAGTAACTTGCCTAAGGTCGTACAGCTAACAAGTGGTGGAACTGGAAAAATAAACCACGTGGACTAAATTCAAATCAATACTCCTAATCACGATGAGGTGTGACTTCTTGGTACAGCATTTTACAGGGGCTGCTTCTTCACTCCACCCCAACAGATACTACAAGTCCTTTAGTGTGGAAGAGGTGCCCATTTTCCTAGCATCTGTAAGTTGGTAGTCACACCTAGCATTGTCCTTGGGGGCCAAGGCAAAGCTGTGGTTTTTTCTACTCGTCATTAGTAAGGCAACATGAAACAATTTCCCAACTCCTGAGTTTGTTGTTGTTGTTGTTAGGTGCCATCGAGTCGGTACCGACTCATAGCGACCTTAAGCACAGCAGAACAAAACACTGCCCGATCCTGGGCCAACCTCACTATTGTTGCCACGCTTGAGGCCCATTAATGCTGCCACTTTGCCAATCCATCTCGCTGGGGGTCTTCCCCTTTTTCTCTGACCCTCCACCCTACCAAACATGATATCCTTTTCCAGTGACTGTTCCCTCCTGACATCTGGAAGAAGTCTGGCCATCTTGACCTCCAAGGAGCACTCTGGCTGCTCTTCTTCCAATGGACCTTTATACTCTTCCTTGTTAAGCAGATTAGAGAGCCAGCCAGTAGAGTTGCATGCTGTGGATGGAAGAGTAGGCCTCAAAACAGTGGACATTGGTTCCAAGCAGCTCAATGTTAAAATATTGTATTGTTCTGAGTATTGTTTTTGCTGCAGATATATGTAGTAGAGCCTACAGAGAGCAAAGTTATGAAAAATTTTTAACCCATATCAAACACTTTGAGGGAATGAGTCACAGGGTCTGGAAGTCAGGGCCATAGTCTCAGGGGACACCAAGGCCAATTGGCATAACAATTAGAATTAATATAGACTAAGGTTGTGTGCCTTCAGTATGGATCACATCTCAATGTAAAGAAAACAAAAATCCTTACCACTAGATCAGTAAACAACATTCTTATCAACGGAGAAAAGATTGAAGCTGTCAAGGACTTCATTCTTCTTGGATCAACTATCAACACTCATGGAAGAAGCAGTCAAGAAATCAAATGACATATTGCATTAGGCAAATCTGCTGCACAGGAACTGTCAGCTTGAGGACAAAGGTGAACCTGACCCAAGCCATGGTATTTTCAATTACCTCATATGCATGTGAAAGCTGGACAGTGAATAAGAAAGACCATAGAATAATTGATGCTTTTGAGTTACAGTATTCGAGGAGAATATTGAAAGTGCCATGCATGGGCTGTCAAAAGAACCAATAGATCCGTGTTGGAAGAAGTGCAGCTAGAGTGCTCCTTGGAGGCCAGGATGGCCTAACTTCATCTCTCATACTTCGGACATATTGTCAGGAGGGACCAGTCACAGGAGAAGGCTATCATGTTTGGTAAGGTGGAGATAAAGAGGAAGACTCCCAACGAGATGGATTGGCCAGGTGGCAGCATTGATGGACTCAAGTGTGGCAATAATTGTGAGGTTGGCCCAGGACCGGGCAAAGTTTTGTTCTGCTGTGCATAGGGTCTCTATGAGTAAGTACCAACTAGATGGCACCTAACAACAACAACAACAAGATTGTGTTGCTAGTTCACAAAGCCAGTGTTCTGCTTCCTACTTTGATGAGTAATGACTGGGGTCTTGAAAGTTCATGAGTAACCACCTAAAGTGCTACTGGTCTCTCCTTGTCATGAGGAAAGAAGAGTGATGAAAATAAAAGACACATAGAAACAATTAGCCCAATGGACTAATGAACCATACAAACATCCACTATCCCGAGACCAGGGGAACTAGATGAAACCCAGCTCCCACTATCTACTGGTCTGAAAGGTGTCCCATTAAAAGGGCCTGGATAGAGTAGAAGAAAAATGTGGAACAAAACTTAAACCCATAAAAAATGGACCAGACCTACCGGTCAGATAGAAACAGGTGGAACCCTTGAGACTAGTCGCCCTTCATTACCCTTCAGCTCATGGCTCAACTTTCAGCCCAACATTTGTATACCAAACAAAGCTCAGAAGGTTTAGGAAAAAGGAATGGAAACAGGAAACCCAGGGAGGATATAACTTTGTAGGTATTGCAATCAATGAGATGAAACAAAATGTGTATAAATTGAGGGGAAAACTGATCTGCTCTGTAAACCTTCACCCAATTCATAATAAAAAGTTAAAAAAAAAAAAGACTACATAATATTTGCTGGTTGAAACTAAGTCAGTTGCTCACAGGATATCCTCTCTCCGGAACCGATTCCTAGCAGCATCCCCACCTTTCCTGGGTGCCCAGGGATTCTCACTGTGGTCCCTAATGAGTGGTCCCTTTAGACAGACTGCTCCCATTTTCAGATCAAGCAAGCGAAGGTAAATTTCACAGTCCCCTAACCTCTGTAATAGACATATGAAGATTGAAATGAACTCGAACACCCTTGAAGAAAGGTCCCTTAAGAGGACGAGACAAGCACAGAAGCTATCCGTATCTTAATGGTCATAGACAGAGTTTCGCACCAACCGTGTGCATAAGAGCCTCATGCCTTTTTAGTATCATGGAACTAAGACATTTCTATCTTACCTGCCTCTCTCTATCACTCGCTCAATGACAGCAGCCCAAACTTTTCCTCTTCCCTATCCCACACAGAACACAAAGTACAGACCCTAACACGATCAGTCTAATTCATACACCCCAGAGAGGTTTGTATTCAGAACTTATTTTCGATGAACTTAACCTTATAAAAACTTACCCGTCCTATGTCTCGTTCCTTTAGATCCTTTTGAATGACCTACTTGCTGTTCTCTGATAAGCTAATTCAGAGGAAAATATAGAAGAGTTAAAATAACCCTTACAAATGCATTTACATTTAAAAAATTCTAACAAACAAATGGCTTAACACATTTAACATACATCTCAAGCCAGCCTCTGACCCTTAAGTCTCCTTTTCCCACAGAGCTCCCCCGCTCAACCTTCTGACTCAGTTTAAAGCTTACCTCCTCCATTAAGCCTTCCTTGTCTGAGGCTGCGCACACTCATGTATTTTCCCACTTAACACCTAGAACACTAGAACAGAATTCAGAAGAAGGAACCAGAACTAGAACAAAAGGGAACAGAATGTTGAGGTAGGGCAATCTCAGAGGTAGCTTGGCACATGCCCTCATTTCATGGGTGAATGAAGTAGCTGTTGTCAGGGCCATCCTGAAATGTTTCCACCCAACGTTCCCTGCATTTCCCAGGAAAGAGCTCTCCACTTCTGGAAAAGTACTCATGCAACTATTAATCAAAACAAGCTGTGAGAGGGGTTTCCAGTCAGGGGAACACGACCACCAGTGAGCAAGTGATCTCAGCTGGGCCAGTTAGCGTTCTTCCCTTCTTCATGTTGTTTAGTGCCATCGAGTCAGTTACGACCCATAGCGACCCTGTATAGGGTTTGTGAGGCACGAGTGGTGAGCTTGAACCATCAACTTTGTGGTTCCAATGACTTTGCAGTCCAGCACAGTAACCCACAGCACCACACCAGGACTTCTCCAGAACTTTTAAAAGCAGAATTACAGAGAAGCAGCCTTCTCTGTCTCTGAGCTCAGAAGCTGCTAGGGATCGTGGTGCCCACTTCCTAGAAAAGGCCAAAGAGAAATGAATAAACAGAAACACTGGCTTGGTTGTTCATTCATTTATTCATGAAATAACCATTAATTATCAGGAGTCTTCTAGGTGTCAGACACCGTGCTGGGCTTTAGGAATAAAAATGATGAGGAAATAGACTTAATCACAGTCCTCCTGGAATTAATAAGCTGGCAGGGCAGTTTTTGTTTTCTTTTTAACTTTTTATTGTGAATTGGGTGAAGGTTTACACACAAGATCATCAGTTTTACATTCCACAAATCAGACACTTTGTTCCAGCTCAATGAGTGCAATCCCCTCCCTGCAACAGCAGTTATCCCACTTCCTCCCTGTGGTTATTACCATTTTATCCATCTTCTCCATCTTTTCGCTCTTGTGACTAGTGCTGTGATGAACATCAGTGTGCATCTCTCTACTTGTGTCCTGGCTCTTATTTCTTAAGGATGTTTGCTATGTAGAGAAATTGCTGGGTCATATGGTATTTCTATTTCAACTTTTTGAGGAAGAACCATACCATTTTCCAGAATGGCTGAACCATTTTACAGTCCCACTAGCAATGCAGGAAGGGCCCAGTCTCTCCACAACTTCACCAGCATTTTTTTGTTTTCTGTTTTTTTTTTTTTTAACTTTGCTATTAATGCTGGGGTGAGATGAAATCTCACTGTTTTGATTTGCATCACTCTAGAGGCTAATCCATCAGACTGCAAAGTTGTTTGAACTGCAAGGTCGGTGGTTCAAGCTCACCAGCTGCTCCTTGGAAACCTTCTACAGAGTAGCTATGGGTCGGAATCGACCTGATGGCACTTAATAACAACAAAAAGGCTAATGATCAGGAATATTTCTTCATATGTTTGTTGGCTGCCTAAATGCCTTCCTTGGTGAAGTGTCTGTTCATGTCCTCAGGGCAGCTGTTTTTGTTGAGGTGCCTTCAAATTGGTTCTGACTGACAGGGACTTTATGCACAACCAAACAAAACACTGCCTGGTCCTGTGCCATCCTCACAATTGTTGCTATGCTTAAACCCCACTGTGTCAATTCGTCTCAATGAGGGTCTTCTCGTTTTTCACCGACTCTCTACTTTGTTAAGCATGATGTCTTTTTCCAAGAACTGGTCTCTCCTGGAAACATGTCTAAAGTATGTGAGACAAAGTCTCGCCATCTTCGCTTTTAAGTAGTATTCTGGCTGTACTTCTTCCAACACAGACTTATTTGTTCTTTTGGCAGGGGAGACATTATTTAAACAACAATTAATAATGACAAATACTAATAAATAATATATAATATATTAGGTGTTATTGTTGTTAAGTTCCATTGAGTTAGTTCCAACTCAGAGCAAGTCTGATAGGGTTTCTAAGGAGCATCTGGTGGGTTTGAACTGCCGACCTCATGGTTAGCAGTCCAGTGCTTATTTTGCAGTGCCACACCAGGACTCCAGTATATTAGGTATTGTTGGGAGTCCTGGTGTCATGCTGTGAGATAAGCACTGGACTGCTAGCCACAAAGTTGGCAGTTCAAACTCACCAACTGCTCCATGGATACCCTCTGCATGTCACTGTGAGTTGGAACAGACTTGACAACACTTAACAACAACATGATAAACAACAATATTAACAATAAAATACACTAATTGCTTAACACTAATCACAAGTAAAGTAAAACTACCAATTTGTCAAGTACAGGTTTGTTGATGTTAGGCCCTGTTGAGTAGGTTCTGACTCATAGCGACCTTGTACATCACAGAGTGAAACGCTGCCCAGTCCTGTGCCAATCTCACAATCATTGCTCCACTTGATCCCATTGCTGCTGCCACTGTGCCAATCCATTTTCTTGGAGGTCTTCCTCTTTTTTGCTGAACTTTACCAAGCATGATATTCTTCTCCGAGGACTGGTGCCTGCTAACAATATGTCCAAAGTATGAGAGATAGTCTCACAATCTTGGCTTCTAAGGAACATTCTGGTTGTACTTCTTCCAACATAGATTGGTTTGTTCTTCTGGAAGTCCATGGTACTTTCAATATTCTTCTCCAACACCAAGTGCAGGAAAGCCTGCGAAAGTCAGAACCTGTATAAGACAGAGAAACCTGTCAGAGAAGTGTCAAAGAACAAACTGGAGCATCTGTTAAAATTAAAGAGTTTGTTAAAGGAACGAAACTATCCAGGATTGGGCGATACCTTGTCCTTACAAAACACCAAAGCACTGCAGTGACACAGAGCTTAAATACAGAGGATCGAGGGACTTACACGAAGAGAATTCTGATTGGTTGACATTAATAGCATCATGCTTTGACAGACACAAGACAATGGAAAGACCCCTTAACCATTATTTTGTTAATCATAAAGTTTGAGTCCTTTAACAGCTAATTATATGGACATTTCAATGGCTAGCCTGAGTGAATATTCTTCTAGGGAACACACAGTGAGGACGGCTCCCTGAGCTGTGCTGGCTCACTGACTTTTGAAAGTCAGCTCAGAAAAAGCTGTAAATTAAAAGAAAAAAAGGAGTCTGGCCTGCTTCTTTGGCAGAAGTCGCTTGTCATCTTATGCCAAGCACCTAATTCTATTGAACTCCTTCACAAAAGGAAAACTCAAATATTTTCCATTAAAATGAGCAATAGAAAAATGGAAAGACTGCGCTTTGTCAAAGGCAGAAAACTGGTAAAATCTGGGAAAACAAGGTAGTCTCATGGAGTTCTGGTTCTCATAGGTTTCACTGTAGTAAGAAGGAATATTGTATGGATTGAATTGCAGCCCATAAACAGATATGATGAAGTTCTAACCTATGTTGTTAGGTTATTCTTGTTAGGTGCCGTCGAGTTGATTACAATTCATAGCCACCCTAAACACAGCAGAAAGAAACACTGCGCAGCCCTGTGCCATACTCACAATCAGTGTTAAGCTTGAGCCTATTGCTGCTACCACTGTGCCAATCCGTCTCGAGGAGGGGGTGGCCAAGGGGGGCAGGGCTGGGTCATCCTCTTTTTCACAGACCCTCCACTTTACCTAGTGTGATGTCCTCTTCAAGGGACTTGTTCTAACCTATAGTATCTGTGAACATGACCTTTTTGGAAATAGACTCTTTGATAGTATTATCAATGAACATAAAGTCAAATGGAGTTGGGTGAGTCCTAATTCCTTTCAAGCAATGTCTTTTGTAATAGGAAGGCAGGGAGAGTTGGAGGAAGAACCTCCATGTGTTGATGAAGGGAGCTACAGCTGTAAGTCAAGGAATGCCAAGGATTACCAGGAACTACCCTCGGAAACCCTGTACAGGGTCACTATGGGTCGGAACTGACTTGACGGCACTTAACAACAACAACAACACCAGAAGCTAGAAGACAGGCATGGAAGAATTTCACTCTCAGAGTCTTCAGAAGGAATCTACATTATCGCCTCCACAACACTGAGATAATAAATTTCTGTTCTTAAAAGTCATCCAGTGTGTGAGAGGAAATGAAAACAGAATGGTCCTATATGCTTCTGAGAACATACAATAGAGGATCTGGCTCAGTTATTCAATCTGTGCACTGCACAAAGGAACCTAGCCAAGGGGCACATGGGAGATGAAATCCTATTGGTCCTCTACTCGCAAGCTTTAAATGCTGCTGTGAAGCTCTGTCTCCCCAGAGGAAGAACCAGCTTGTTCTTCACTACTATCACTATCCACCCAAAGGAGACACCTTTTCTAATTTGCCCTAAAGGCTTGAATAGACCAGCCAGGACGCTGGGTGTGGTCTAGACAGAGCTACAGGGGATAGGTAAAAGGGAAGAGGTTTCCCAGAGGAGGTGACCGGAACTGGATGATGTTGTTAATCGCTGTTTAGTCTGTTTTGACTCATAGCGACACTGTATAGGGTTTCCAAGGACTGGTTTAGGTTTCAACCACCAGCCTTGTGGTTAGCTGTCCAGTGCTTATCTTACCATGCCTGGATGATGAATAGGAATTAGATTAAATGGGAGGAAAGAGCTTTCCAGACATAGGGAATAGCTCATGGAACAGCTTGTGGAACAATCTTGTCTTGATGGTTTAGTCCATGGCCAAGTCCCTGCCCTTCTAGAAAATTTTTCTGATGATAATACATTCTCCTTTGTAGTGCAAGTTAGAATTCTACAACTTGCAACCAGGGGCCCTGACTTACAGAGCACAGCTAGCTGATCCAGCTCTCCTACTCCAAGTCCAGTTGTCTTCCATTGTCTGTTACAGGACCCACCATCACACCGTGTGTTAGACTCCTCTACTCTGCACTGTCACCTCACCTGGGAGTCTAGCTCCTTCAGAGCAGAAACTATATCATTGATGACCTATCATTATCTTGATCACATAACAGAAACTCAATAAACATTTCATGAATCAAAGGTTGACTGACTTTACTGGTGTCTGTCCTGGTGTGGCACTGCGGGTTAAAGTGCCAGACTGCAAAGCTGTTTGAACTGCAAGGTCGGCGGTTCAAGCTCACCAAGTACTCCTCAAAAACCCTATACAGGGTTGCTATGGGTCGGAACCGACTCTATGGCACTTAACAACAACAGCATGACTGGACATTGTTGTTTTTTAGTACCGTGGAGTCGGGTTTCGACTCATAGTGACCCTGCACAGGGTTTCTGAGGCTGTAAATCTTTATGGGACCAGAAAGCCTCATCTTTCTCCCGAGGAACAGCTGGTAGTTTCGAACTGCTGACCTTGAGGTTAGCAGCCCAATTCGTAATGACTACACTACCAGAGTCAGAGTGGCTTTCCAGAGCCCCTCATCACCCAAGTCCATCTACAGCTTCCACAGGCCCTGAGTTTACAGTGTCCAGCTTATACTTACATTAATAGATGGCTCTGATTTGTCTAGAATTTGACTGTGGCTATCTAGAGGGGTTGGTTTCTTAAGGAAAACAGTTGGTGTCGTTAACTGTGTGAGTCCCACTGGGTTGATTTTAGGTGAAGATTTTCCAGATCTGAATGTCTATAGCTGAATGTTAAAGATGGCTTTCACCACTTAATAGCTATTAGAGCTTTGTCAAAGGCTGCCAGGCAACTTGAAAACCTCCCTAGTTTTGTCAGCTAGGAACAGTCGGCTTTCCCATTAGTCTGTATATTCTCAAATTAAAGGCAATCACTCCTCTGAGCATTTCCTTTCCACCCAACCCCAAGGCCTGAAGAATTTCAGCTTCTTGCTGATCTCACACTGCTGCAGCCACTTAACTACTAATTTTGTTTAAAAAGCTGGCATTTGAGGCTTCGTGAGACTCACCTCCCCTTTTAATAAACCAGACATTATTGGCTTGAGAACCAAACTGTCTAAGGAGACTGCTGAATAAGCCACATTTGGGGAGGAGAATCATAGATTTAGGCTATTTCTCTTTACTCTATCTCAGGATGTCAAGATT
>NW_006408727.1:467149-469627 GCF_000296735.1 Chrysochloris asiatica
TGCATATTCTACTGCACCACATCAGGACTCCAAATAAGAGGTCGTTTTTATCTTTAGTGAATTTTGGGTTTAGTGGGAGGAAACACCTAAATTTGATTTAAAAATTCTTGGATGAAAGCCTCCTCAAAAGACATATGATAATTAAATCTCAGTGATAATGATACTGAGGGGTGATGGTGTTGAAGTTGTTATTACAGATGGTGTAAGTTGTCACTAGAGCCACCTTCAAAGGTACAGGACTTATTGCTCATCTTCTATGAGTGCTGGAGTCGCCGACAGCTCTTAGTTCTCATCCCTCTTTAAGAACTGCCGTGGCTGCTGAAAAGAGCTGCCTTACCCAAAGTCAAGACCACATTCCAGGGTGACCTGCATTGAATGACAGATTGATGAGGAGATGTAAGGGCCCACTCTCTTTGCTTCAACGGAAGACAACTCTGGAGGGTCACTCCAGGTTCAGAGCCAAGACCGCCATTGAAACTGCATTGTAGCCCATCTCCTGCTGTTCAGTCCTATTTTCATCTGTCTTCCCCTAGTGTTAATCTCAAGAGTACTCCTTTATAAAACTCCTGCATACTAATTTTCCTCACATGGTCTGCTTCCTAGAGAACCCAACATTAACAGAGTTGTTGACGGAAGTGGTCTTAGAAAAAAAGATGGGACTTTGGAGCTGTAGTGTTCACTACCAAGCAAGCAAAGAAGACCCCCTCAGTGTGGCACATGATGTTTCTGTTGGTAGAAGGGCATGTACTGGCTGGTGAAATATATTAGGCATTTATGAAATGTGGAAGGAATAGAAACCATAAGGACACTGGAATTGGGTGGCTGTTGCTAAACTGGATTAACACTTTAGAAAAGAATAAAGAAAAGGCTGAGAGTGATTAATTGGCAATTAAAAGCCCAATGTGAAAGCTAGAGGGTATCCATGGTAGCATATAAAGGGGTAGAGAAAGCTGAGGCCCAAGCCCAGAACTTAATTATTAAAGTAACAGAGCTTCACTGGTAAAACTCTCAAGTAAGGCAGGTATGCTCTGCCAAGGCTCAGGGTCCTGGTGGAGAAACAATAAAACCCTGATGCATGAGACATTGTGTCACTGGATCTGAAAATCTTAAACCAACAGATTTACATGCATACCAATGTAAAGGAAACAAAAGTCCTCACCACTGGACCAAATAAATGGCATTCTTATCAACAGAGAAAAGATTGAAGTTGTCAAGGACTTCATTCTTCTTGGATCAACCATCAATACTCATGGAAGCAGCAGTCAAATCTGCTGCATTAGGCAAATCTGCTGCTCAAAACCTTTTTAGAGTGTTGAAGAGCAAAGATATCAGCTTGAGAACTAAGGTGTGCTGACCCAAGCCATGGTATTTTCAATAACCTCATATGCATGAGAAAGCTGGACAGTGAATAAGAAAGACTGTAGAAGAATTGATGCTTTTGAGTTATGGTGTTGGAGGAGAATATTGAAAGTGCCATGGGCTGCCAAAAGAGCAAACAGATCCATTTTGAAAGAAGTGCAGCTAGAGTGCTCCTCGGAGGCCAGAATGGCCAAACTTCGTCTCTCATACTTCAGACATATTGTCAGGAGGGACAAGTCACTGGAGAAGGATATCATGTTTGGTAAGGTGGAGGGTCAGAGAAAAAGAGGAAGACCCCTAGTGAGATGGATCGGGATAGTGGCAGCATCAATGGGTTCAAGTGTGGCAACAACTGTGAGCTTGGCCCAGGATTGGACAGTGTTTCATTCTGCTGTGCGTAGAGTCGCTATGTGTTGGTACTAACTCGATGGCACCTAATAACAATAACAACAACAACTAAGGCTATGGAAGTGGCCCACTCCTAACTATTAAGGCCTAGCATTTTTTGTTTAATGAAAGATGGTGCAGAGTCATCTTCCCACTGAAACAACTGCTGCCTGGCCCATATCTGCCTCTACCTCCCCACCTGTCACTTGATCAGTCACTGAAGTTGAGTCATAACAAATCATACTATAGATATGCTGACCTTGATATGAGAAGAGACAAAACCTATGTACAGTTCCTTCCACCAGCGTATTCCCACTCCTCACCCTGTTTGCCAGGGACTGAGAGCTTTTTCTGGACATTGAATTAAAATCAGGAAGGTCCTGAGTGAACTAGGATGGCTTGGTTACTCTTAACTATACACCAAAGGAGCTTCAGGACCTAGTGAGCAGGTACTAGCTGGAGCTAGGACAGTGTGCATGGGACTTGACTCAGGAGTTGTGGATCCAGATAAGGGAGAGTTTATAGACTTGGGTGGCACAAACTCAACAACTAACCTAAAGGTTGTTGTTGTTGTTATGTGCCATGGAGTCGGTTCCGACTCATAGCCACCCTGTACAGGGTTTCCGAGGCTGTGAATCTTTACGGGAGCAGAACGCCTCATCTTTCTCCTGCGGAACAGCTGGTAGTTTCGAACTGCTGACCTTGCGGTTCACAGCCCAATTTGTAACCACT
>NW_006408727.1:470597-479930 GCF_000296735.1 Chrysochloris asiatica
TTGTGAAAGTTGGAGAATGAATAAGGAAGACCTTGGAGGATTTGATGCATTTGAGTTACGGTGTTGGAGAAGAATATTATAAGTATCATGGACTGACAGACGAGCAAACTTGTGTTTGAAGTACAGCCAGAACATTTCTTAGGTGCCAAGATGGGGAAACTTTGTATTTCATACTTTGGGCATGTCATCAGGAGGGACCAGTTCCTGAAAGGAGTTATCATGCTTGGTAAAGTGGAGGGTCAGTGAACAAGAGGAAGACTCTCAATGATATAGAATGGCACAGTGGCAGCAGCAATGGCCTGAAACATAACAATGATGATGATGATTCTGGACTGGTCAATGTTTTGTTTTTTTGTGCATAAGGTTACTAAGAGGGGAGCCCACATGAAGGCACCTAACAACAACAAGTAACAAGGACCCAAGAGAGAATGTGAATACACTGCTAGGATATCTCCTAGGAGAATTAAAAAGTGATACCAAAACTAAGTGAGGTAGAAATGTCAGAATTGTCATAGTAGAAGGATTAAAAGGATCAGAGAAGTGGACAAAGTAGAATGAATATGATACGTAAGGCTGGAACTGCCACCAGGCATCTATGTTCCATGGAAAAAACTTTTAGGTTAAACAATTTCCTAAGGCCATAGGAAATATACATTGGCGATTGGGATATTGGCATGCTTGAAATTTTTTTGTAATGGTGTCTTCTCTATACTAAGGCCTATGGAGTCTTGGTGTGGCGCTGTAAGGTAAGCACTTACTGCTAACCAAAACGTCAATGGTTTGAACCCACTAGCTGCTACCAAAAGTCCTATGCAGGGTTGCTATTGCACTTAATAACAGTAACAATTACAGATTGAAGTTCACTGATAATATTGGAAATGAGAGGACCCCACAACATTAAATGCCAGTATAATGAATCACCGTTAGAACCCTAATCATTAGAGAGTTATGGAAACTGTTAATAGAGCACATAATCCAGGGGGAAATATATTAAAAAGGTGGACAGACAATAAGGATATATTAATCTGTATAACCAAAGGAAACAACATGTGACTTCTGGCAACAGTCAAGTAAAGACATCAGTAAATCTTTTATCACAAAAGCAACTATAAAGCTGGAAAAACACCTGACAAAAACACCTGTTTCTAGAAATCAGATCACTTAGTCCCAAACCAGACTTACTGATTCAAAATATCTGGGTGGTGATGCAGGTAGGTACCTGTATTTTTATGAAGTACCACTGGACCACAGACTTTTTGTGTGTGTATATGTAGATGATGAGCAGAAAATGCTCATGATATTTGTGGATGATAAGTGTAATGTATATTTTTTGTAGACTATTCTGTAGAGTCTTGGAGTGCTTCTGTAATCAACAGTTGCTTCTTCTATGGACTTTAACAGAAGACATAGACATAAAATATGCTCTTCTATGAATTATTGTATAGCTCCTTTACTGTTATTTTATATTCTGTCGTATGTGGAGCCAGTCCCAGAATCTAAATTTATAGTTTTTATTCTGAGCATTTCTTCTCAAGCCATGTCAATAAAAGTCCATTCATTAGGGTCAGTTATTTCAGGAGTTGAGGTACTATGATGGTTAAGGTGTGTGTCACTTTGGCTGGACCACAATTCTCAGCGGTTAGGTAGCTATGACATACTCATCCCATGTTGAAATCTGTTATGAGCAGCCAATCAACTGATGGGGTGTAGCTAACTTATATATGTGGATGCTCTAGCAAAGCCTACTTGCTTTTTGCTGTATGTAGTGGATTCTGCATCTGACCCATCATCTGACCTTTGTTTCTTTGGACTTCACACAGCAGCTTATTGTATTTCCTGGGAGTTGTCAGCAGCCTGCCATCCTATCTGCCAATATTGGATTTATTTGCCTCTGCAGCCAGCAGTCTGCACATTGACCTACTGATGATGTTGGGTTCATTGCCCTCAGCTGCATGAGTCAGGAGAAGCCTCCAGCTTGATATCTGAGCCACAGACTTGAAACTTGCTCGTTTCTACAACTGCATAAGCCATTTCCTTGAAATAGGTCTTTTTATTGTTGTTAGGTGCTGTCGAGTTGATTCTGCCCCATAACCACTCTATGTACAACAGAGCAGAATACTGCCTGAGCCTGGGTCTGCTTTACAACGGTTTTACTCGAGCCCTTTGTGTCACTCCATCTCATGGGGGGTCTTCCTCTCTTTGCTGATCCTCTCCTTAACAGAGCATGATGTTCTTTCCTAGGGACTGGTTTCTCCAGATACCACGTCTTAAGTAAATAAGACAAAGTCTCACCATCCACAACTAAGGGGTATGTATTCTGGCTATACATCTTCCAAGACAGATTTGTTTGTTTTCTTGCACTTTCAATATTCTTCAATAACACCATACTTCCAGTGTATCAATTCTTCTCTGGCCTTCCTTACTCATTGCCCAGCTTTCACATGTGTTTGAGATGATTGAAAATATACTTGTTTGGGTCAAGTACACCTTAGTCCTCAAACTGACATCTTTGTACTTTAACACTTTAATGATGTCTTATGCAGCAGATTTGCCCACTGCAATATGTCTCTTGATTTCTTGCCTGCTGCATCCATGAGCATTGATTGTGGCTCCAAGTCAAATGATATCCTTGACAACTTCTATCTTTTCTCCATTTATCCTGATGTTTTTTCAATCATGATTCATTTGTGAAGATTTTCTTTTTCTTTACTATATATATAAATATATAAGGAGCTCTGGTAGCGTAGTGATTACAAGTTGGGCTGCTAACAGCAAGGTCAGCTGTTTGAAAGTACCAACTGTTCCATGGAAGAATGATGAGGCTTTCTGTTCCCGTAAAGATATACAGCCTTGGAAACTCTGTACTGGGTCACTATGAGTCGGCACCAACTCCATGGCACATAACAACAACAATATATAAATATATAACTTCACTGGTTTTGCTTCTCTGGAGAACACTGTCTAAAACAAGCATTGACTCAAAACTTCACAAAATCCCATACTCTTAAGCAAGTAGAAATTTCTTTGGATCCCATAGCAATAAAGACTGTGGTTTGTGAAATGTCCTCAGGGTATCTTTTTTTTTTTTCTTTTTTTTTTTAAAGCTTGTAAGCTAGCCACTTCGTGCCTTTACAATGCCTCATTTTTTGTAGCCAATGTCTAAGTTGCCCATCCCCATCAACCTGTGTACTGAGAGCACAGGATTGATTACTAATATGAAGGATCCTTACCTTTCAATTGGAATTTTGAGCAACTACATCCTAGTGCTGTGGGTTAATGTGCTAGACTGTAAAGTCAGCTTGGCCTGCAAGGTCAGTGGTTCAAGCTCACCAGCCACTCCTCAGAAACCCTACACAGGGTCGGTATGGATTGGAACTGACTCAATGGCACTTAACAACAACAAAACATCCATAAGCAAAGGTCCAGTTCAACAAATTGTAGCAATTTATGCTTGCTCCCTGTATCAAGCTCCTTTATCTTCATCTGATCTAGTTCTGATCAGCTAGCCAGCCAAACTAGGTCAAATGGGTTCTATCTGCAAGTTTTGGAGTTCTCGCACATCAGGTTACCTTTCAATGTGGATTTAGTCATCTTCATCTTGCTCAGAATTTAGAGAGCCCATCCAATCAGAAAATTTTTGTCTTTTTTCTGTCTGAAAATTTGTCTTCTAATATTTCTTGAATTATTTCTGTCCCCAAATCCCTTTTTATTGTTTACTTCTTTACAAATGCATAAGCGTATAAATCCATCCATTATCTTAACTTTTCTTTTTTTTCTCATTGATTCCTTCTTTAAACCTTTTTCATTGACTTCTGGGCATACTTCTTGACTTGATCTTGTAGTTCACTACCCCAATCTTCATCTAATAACCTATTTTTTTAGTGTTCCCCTCCTTGTTTTGTGGATATAATCTCTTTTCAAATATGCTTGAATCCATTTCTGGTGTTGGGAGTTGAAGAGTACACACTACATCCCTCCATGAATCATCTTCAATGCAACATTGCAAGTCAGTCATTTTACCTCCTCAGGACCCAGCTCCTCCTTCAACACTGCACTCTCAGGTGGCTGGTAGTGCCTGGAGTTCTTAGCACAGTGAACAAAAGACCGAGAGAACTCATCAGCTCAGTAGTTCTCCACCCCTCACCTTCCCTTCTCTATCCTTCAGCTTTCTGATCTAGCCCCTTGCCTGACACAGACTTGCTATATGTATGCAACCTAATAGCCAAAGAGATGTTGTCCTCAATAATCCCTGTCCAACGTATGTTTCTCTGCAGGTGAACTCCCATACCAGCACCATCTGCTGCCTCACTCCACTCTGACAGACATGGGACCTGTGCCCCTGATCTGCTCCTGTTTCTTGGATGCTATCTCCAGATACTAAGGCCTTCCTCTTGATCTTGAGGCTGGGCAGTGAACAGAACTACACTTGGTGGAACAAAAGCCCCTCTGCGACTGGAAATTGAGCAATCTTGGCCTAGATGGCCAACCAAACTGCTCCTTTTCATTTGTTCTTCTCTGTTCTTTGTTCTATAATGCTCTGGTTTTGCTTCAACTCTGCACTGATTCTGTCTCCCCATCCCTATCAACCATGCAAGGAATTCACTTCAAGCAGAGATACACTTTGGTTTGTTCAACTTTGGCTTGAGAGAAAATCACTATTACTAAGCATTGACTACAAGAGAAGAGGATCAAAATTGGCTTATCCATTCTGAGTAAATAAGGAGCTCTGGTAGCATAGTGGTTACGAGTTGGGCTGCCAACCTCAAGATTAGCAGTTTGAAACCACCAGCGGTTCCACGGGAGAAAGATGAGGATGAGGCGTTCTGCTTCCGTGAAGGTCTGCATCCTCGGAAACCCTGTGCAGGGTCACTATGAGTTGGAACCAACATCACGGTACTTAACAACAACAACAAGAGAAGAGGATCAAAATTGACTTATCCATTCTGAGTAAATAACTTAAATTAATTACCCTGATAAGTGTCATGAGCCACCTTTTTATTCTTTGTATGTGATGGCCCTAAGTTTGTAATAGCACTGGGAACTTTCTTACTTCTTCAATAATTTTCTCCTTTGGGTGTTTCAAGCTTCTCAACCCTTGATTCTCCATTGTCTTATTTTGGGTCCCCACAAAAGCAGAGCCAGAGACAAGGACTTGGTGGCAAGTGGTTTATTTCATAAGCAGTCTCAGAAATCAGAAGAATGGAAGCAGGGAAAATTGATATCAGCAACGAAAAAAAGCCAGTTAAGGGTGCAAGATCAAGGCTATTGTACAAAACAGGGGCTCAAATCAACTCAGAAGAGGTTCATCCAAAGGGCATGCAGCAGGAACATTTGGCCACTGGCTCATTTCCCAGTTGGAAAAGGATTTCCAAGAATACTATCTTGGAATATAATATCATACACCTCCATATTTTACCTGAAAGAATCCTCACTATATCCCACCCTCAATGTATCATCCTCAGAAGCAAGCTCTCACTGCTTCTTAGAAGACATTGGGCAGAAAAGTGGAGAGAAATGCAGTGCACACTTGAATGGGATTCCGCCTTTGTGGGTGGAGTTGAAATAAGGAATGGACAAGAGAATATGCAAATGCAGGTAGCTGAAAGTACCTACTGTACCCAACAATCCAATCCCATTTGTTTTCTGCCTTTTAGGGATTTCTCTGTATTATCCACAGGAGTATTCAAAATCTGTTATATGATGAAAATACTATTTATTTTATTCCCATATTGTTATGGATTTACTATTTTAAAAATGGTTTAGCTACTGCTTCCTCTGCCATAAGACCAGAAGAACTGGATGGTGTCTGACTACCATTATTGATGGTTTTGACCAAAGATTCTGTAGAAGAATCCTTAACAAAAGGGTGAAAAATATGAAAAAGTATCTTAAGTATCAATGTAAATTGATAAACTGAAAAATTTCCCTCAAACCATCATTAAACCTTAAAACTAAAACTAAAACTATCCCCTGAGGTTGTTGGGTTTGTTTGTTTTTTTGACCTATATAATGATTTGGCTTAATTAGTAAAATATGTCTGTCTTGAGCACCATGTTCCCTTAAAAAATTATCTGTGTGGGATCAAATTGACAGAAGTAATGTGAAAAATTATATGAGCAGTTTAGGGGGCAGTGCATTAATGTTAATGGTTGTGGAATAATTTGGGGAAAGATAGTAAAAATTATGGAATAGCTTGAAGAATTTAATCAAGGTTACTGAATTCTACATATAGAAGTTGCTGCAATTATTGAAATAGTGTTATCTTTTGCTGTGTATATTTTCACTAAAATATAAAATAAAAACATCCAAGTCCATAGTTAATCATTATTCTTTCCTTATTTCTTAATTTCTAATTGTTTGTTTTTGTTCAATACAGTTAAATTCAAGTCGTAGCGACCCACAGGACAGAGTAGAACTACCCCAGGCTTTTCTAGGATTAATAGTCAATCATTTCAGGAGGTAGCATCTGATCAAGAACCAATGGCACTTAAAGAAGTCTAAGGGGCACTGAAGGCATTGACTAAAGACCAGGCTCCCAAAATTGACAGAATAGCAACTGAGATGTTTCAACAAATGGATGCAAGGCTGAAAGTTCTCTATCATCTATACCAAGAAATTTGGACTACAGGTACCTGATTTACAGATGGGAAGAGATTCATATTTGGGTCTATTCCAAAGAAAGACAACCCAACAGGATGCAGAAATGATCAAATAATATTAATATCATACACTTAACATTTTGCTGAAGGTAAATAAAAAGCTGTTATAGTAGTTCACCCACAGGGAAATTCTAGAAATTCAAGCTGGATTCAAAGAGGACAAGAACTAGGCATATGATTGCTGATGTCAGATAGATCTTGGCTGAAAGGAGAAAATACCAGAAATACATTTACCTGTGTTTTGTTGATTGTTGTTGTTAAGTACCATCAAGTCAGTCCCACCTCATAGCAAACCTATGCACAAAAGAAGGAAACATAACCTGGTCCTGCTCCATCTCACAATTATTGTGATGCTTGAGCCCACATTGGCTAATCTGCCTCGATGAGGATCTTCCTCTTTTTCACAAACCCTCCGCTTTACCAAGCATGATGTCTTTAGGTACTAGTTCGAAATATGAGAGATGAAGTTTCACCATCTTGGTTCCTAAGGAGAATTCTGGTTGTGCTTCTTCCAACACAGATTTGTTTGTTCTTCTGGCAGCCCACAGTTCTCTCAATCTTCTTCCCCAATACCATAACAAAAATGCGTTAGTTCTTCAATGATCTGAAAACATAGAATCCACAAAGATGTTTATCTGTGCTTTATTGACTATGTAGAGCATGACAAGCTATAGATTACATTGTGAAGAATGGCTATTCCAAAACACTAAATTGTGGTCATGAAGAACCCGTACATAGACAAGAGGCAATATCTGGAACAGAACAAGGGAAAACTGAATTATTTAAAACCAGGAATAGTGTGCACCAGTGTTGTATTCTTTCAACATACTTATTCAATCTGTATGCAGAGCAAGTAGTCAGAAAAACTGAGATATAAAGAAGAATGTGGCATTAGGATTGAAGGAAGACTCATGAAAAACCTGCAATATGCAAATGATACAATCTTGCTTTTTGAAAGTAAAGAGGTCTTAAAATATTCACTGGTGAAGATTAAAGACCATAGCCTTCAATATGGATTGCATCTCAATGTAAAGAAAACAAAAATCTTTACAACTGGACCAATAAATATCATCTTGATAAATGGAGAAAAGATTCAACTTGTTAGACTTCATTTTGCTTTGGCTCATGATCAACTCTCATGGAAGCAGCAGTCAAGAAATCAGATAATGTACTGTATGAGGCAAATCTGCTGCACAAAACCTCTTTGAAGTGTTTAAGAGGACAGATATCAGTTTGAGGACTAAGGTGCACCTGACCTGTGGCATTTTCAATAGTCTTATATGCTTGTGAAAGTTAGATGATGAATATGTAAGAACCTCTGGAAGTTCCCTGTCAATGTAATGTTGCAACCATTTGTGAATTATCTTCAGCAAAATTTTACTTTCATGTGATACTAATGATGTTGTCTGATGATTTCCACATTCTGTTGGGTCACCTCTTTTGGTTCTTGATGTCATTCCACACACAACATTTCTGGTCTTCAGTCAATAGATTTCAGCATAAAATCTGTTCTTGAGATGATCTCTAAAATAAGGTGGAACATATACAGATCATATTTTGGCTTTCATGGACTTCTTTTCATTCTCACCTATGGTGGAGAGGTTTCAGTGAAGCTTCCAGACTAAGACAGACTAGGAATAAGGAGAGGTGGACTCCTTTTGAATGTTTAGCCACTGTTGGATATGATGATGGAAAATGAAAGCATTATGAATACCACCAGAATATTGTCAGATACAATGCCAGAGATGAATCCCTCAAGTTGGAAGCCACTCAAAACATGATGCGGGAAAAGCTGCCTCCTCAAAATAGAAGATGCAGATACACTAAGCTTTTAGGGCCTTCATTTGCTGATGGGCTTCAACTCAAAACGAGGAGTAACAGCTGCAAACATCCATTAATAACTGGAATTTTGAAGTACAAAGTATGAATCTAGGAAAACTGTAAGTTGTCAAGAATGAAATAGAAGACATAAAGATCTATCTAGGCACTCTTGCTGTTAAGTGTCATTGAATCGGTTCCAATTCATAGTGACCGTGTATAAAGCAGCTGAGGAGTAGCTGGTGGGTTTGAATTGACAAACTTGTGGTTTGCAGTCCAGTGCTGACCCTACAAGGCCACACTAGAAATGAACTAGCATTGAGCATTTTGTATCTGATAATTACACAGTTTTCTATGCTGGGAACAACAAATTCAAGAGGAATGGTGTCATACTCATCATCAAAAAGAAGATTTAAAGATCTATCTTGCAGTACACCACTGTCTGTGATTGGATAATATCCATATGCCTACAAGGTAGACCTGGTGTGGCATTGCAGGATAAGCACTAGACTGAATTAGGGTTGTATTCTTTCACCATACTTATTCAATCTGTATGCTGAGCAAATAATCTAAGAAGCTGAAAAATATGAAGAATAACAGGCATCAGGATTGGAGGAAGACTCATTAGCAACCTGTGATATGCAGATGATATAACTTTGCTTGCTGAAAGCAAAGAGGACTTGAAGTACTTACTGATGAAGATAAAAGATTACTTTCAATATTCTCCTCCAACACTATAACTCAAACCCATCAATTCTTCTACAGTCTTTCTTGTTCACTGTTCAACTTTCCCATGCTTATGAGGCTATTGAAAATACTATGGCTTGAGGCAGGCACACCTTAGTCCTCAAACTGA
>NW_006408727.1:482530-499587 GCF_000296735.1 Chrysochloris asiatica
CCCTAAGATGTATGGTTTTGTGTGATTTGAATATGTTAATTAGAAAGTATCATACTTTCTCTTAATGGCAGTCACCATGACTCTTATGAAGCAAAAGGGTTAAGATATCTCATGCCTAACGCTATGGGTCGGACCCGACTCGATGGTACTTAACAACAACAACAACAATGGGTTCTAAAGTGGTTGTTGGTGTTGTTGTTAGGTGCCAAAGTGGTTGGCATCTCTAAAACACATGTAATTCAAGTCATCTAAATTCTCTTGTACACAAATCACTTGCAACAGAAACCCTTGAGGTGCTTGTTAATGAAGACTCCTAGGCTCATCTCATACCTACAGAATCAAAATCTCTGCAGGTGAGCTTCAGAAATATGCAAAAGTAGCAAGCTCCCCAGATAATTCTTACCAACACTAAACTTTCCCAGGTCTCTTAGTGAAAAGGTTTGGCCAGTATTTTCCCATCATCATCATTAACTAACTCAGCTGTGTTCAGCTGCTACTGAGGCATGCACAGCCTGAGTCAGAACTTCAAATACTTGCTTTGTTAGGATAATCAGCAAAGTGATTTTACTAGCTATTCCCTGTGCTGATGAACTGCTACAATCCACAACATCACTGACACTGCTTTTTTGCAGCTTGCAATTTCAGTGGAAAATAACAAGGTAAAATATATGGGATAACTTCATTCACTACACTCTCTATATGACTTTGTGACCAAAATATAATGTTGATGGTTGTTGTCAATAGTCCTTAAGAGACATTTTTTGGTTTTAGGCATGCTGTTGAGTCTGGGGACTAAGATATCTACCCTAGCAGCTAGAAGAACATATCCCAAATTGGTGATGCTGGGCCCACAGCAAGATAAAAAAATAAAGAGGAACAGACCATTTTGGGTTTTTGGTAACTTTTTATCATGAATTAAGTGAAGGCTTACAGAGCAGATCAGTTTTATATTCAGCAAATCATATGCTTTGTTTCATCTCAATGATTGCAATCCCCTCCATGCAACAACAGTTATTCCACTTCCTCCCTGTTATTCCCATGTCCATCCACCCACCTTCCCATCCCTTCTCAACCTTGTACTTAGGTAAATGTTTGTCCTTTTGATCTTGAATGATTAACCATTCCATGGTGAGCATACCTTACTAGTGTCGTTGCCTCCCTACCCCACCCCACTATCTATCTATCTGCTGCTTGCCTAAAATATGGCCCATGAGATAGTTCTAAGCTAGTTCTATTCCAGACCTGAAGGGTGGTCGAGGACCATAGTCTTGGATTCCTCCAGTCTCTGTCTGATCAGTAAGCTGGTTGTTTTTGATAATTATGAGTGTTCTTCCATATTTTCTCCCCCTCTATCTGGAACCTTCTAATGTGCTCCCATCCAGAGCAGTTGATAGTGGTAGTCAGGCACCATCTAGTTCTTTTGGTCTCAAGAGTTATGGTGACTGATGTCTACATGCTCTGTTGTTGACCATCTATTTTTTGTTCACAGTTCACTAGGCACTTTCATGTACAAGGGTAAGTCAAAAAGTATTGCTACTAGAGTTCTAGTGCATACATCACTGGTTTATTCCAAACAAAAAGTGTTTAAACCTATCTTTTCAATCAGTGTATAACTACAGACAAGTTCTCTCAGTAATACACTTGTCTTAGTCTCATTAAAAAACAAAGGTCCAATCAAAAAAGTGGTTTCCAAGGGGATTTGCTAGACCAGTTAAATTCAAGACAGAGAGGTCTGCTCAGAAGTTTATGGTGACTGTTTTTTAGGATCCCAAAGTGATAATCTTGATATATTTTCTCTAAGAACATAGGACGATCACAGGGTCTTATAAGAAAGAAGTTTTGAGAAAATTGAAAACTGCATCTGTGAGGAAAAAACACAAAACAGGAAAGTTGCACCAAGGCATTTCCCATCATGAAAATGACCCTGCCCATTCTTTGAGGATAGTAAGGGCTTTTCTATGAAAAATTTGTTGGGAGCGCGCCCATCCATGCTACAGCCATGATCTTACCCCTTTAAACTTCTTTTTGTTCCCCCAACTTAAAAAAACTTTTAAAATAACATAATTTGAGTCCCTTGAGGACAGCAAACTGCCACTTTTATGTGGTATAAATCAAAGAGCACAGAATTGCTTGGGCTAGGGCTAGAGAGATGGAAATACTGCCTTCAGAAGTGTGCAGACCTGGGTGGAGGATATGTTGAGAACCAATGGCTTAATGTTTTTATATTTTTGTTTAATAAAGGTTTCTATGATTTTGTAGCAATGCTTTTTGACTTACCGTAGTAAAGTAGCTCACTAAACTCACAACAATCCTATGAGAAAGTGGTACAGGGTCTTTATTCTAATTTTTCAGTGTGATTAAGTAAACTGCTTAAGGTCACCTTAGAAGTGAAGGAGATTAAACAGCCTTCTCAACCCCAAGATTAAGTAGAAAAGAAGGAAAAAATGGGAGAATATTTGGTTCCTAACTCAGCAAGTCCCTACAACAGAATCATCTTCAATTTTTTTTTGTTCAAGCATCCCATCAGTAAAAATTCCTGAATGCACTTCCAAAGAAAGAAAGAAACAAACAAAACCACTTATAGAGTCATTTCTGACTCAAAGTGACCCTATAGGACTGAGTAGAACTATTCCTTAGGGTTTCTGAAGTTGTAAATCTTTATGGAAGCAGATTGCAAATGTTAGCAAACCAACATTTAATCCACTGTGCCGCCAGGGCTCCTAGACAACTCCTGTAGATTTCTTTAGAAATATATAATATACACTAGATCCTACTTTGTTTCTTAAACTTTAATGTGCATTAGAATACCCTAGAAGATTTGTTATAGCCCTGATTGTGGGCTTTATTCTCAGAGTTTCTGATTTAGTTGGTCTGGGGTGAGGATTGAGAATCTGCATTTCTGACAGGTTCCCAGAATACGCTGCCTGCTTGTCGACCTCACTTTGAGTACCACTGCTATAAAACATAATTCCAACTTCTATCAAGACAGTGGACTAGGCAGATAACAGTTCTAGACCCTCTACAACAAAGATGTTCTTAAGTACTGTCAAGTCAATTTGAACTCATAGTGACCCTGTATAGAGTTTCCAAGGAGTGGCTGGTGAGTTTGAACCACTGGATTTATGGTTCAAACCCATCTTGTGGTCCAATGCTTATCCTACAGCACCATACCAGGATCCCACAACAAAGATACAGCAGACCAAATGAAACAGACACAGAGGATGATTCTGAAACTTTGAGCTTCAGAGAAAAGGTTAGAGAAGTGGATTAAATATCTACTGGCAGGAGAAGCTGAACAAGGATTGCAAAAGAAGGAGACTGACTGGTGAACAGATGGCAGGCCAGATGAGGCACAGCCATCTTAACTTTCACAAGCAACTTTGGAGTGACAGGCAGCAGACCAATGGTACAGGTTCAGATGGGCAACAGAAAAGTCTCTTCTCTTTTTATCTTCCCTCTTTCTGTCTTTTTTCTCTCTTCCTTTTCTTTTCTCTCTTATTTTTCACTTGTACAGCTCTATCTTGCTGTCCCTCTTTTCTCTATTTAGTTATTACATTTTTTTCTTGTTGCTGCCCATTTTTGTTTTTGTTTCTTTTTCTCCCTTATTACATTGTTTACACTGTTGTTTCCTTGTTTGTTCTGTTTTGTTTTCCAGTGTGTTTTCTCCTCTTGACCTGCACGACAGGAGACATCAACTGTGCCCAGGCAGCTCAGCTGAAACCTTACCCTCTGAAGTGCCACCCATTGGATATGAGCCAATACCAGCTTTTATACAACCTAACCAATGATAGACATCAGCCAACACCAGCCCATCCCACCTTAAACTGAGCTTCATGAGTGGTAAACAGAAAATGGTGTATGTGTTTCCACTTTTTTAATCACATCCAAGAGAAGACAGTTGGTGAGAGCCTAAGAACACAACATATGCTCATGAATTAAATACAAATCTATGACACGATGATGTCTCAGAGAAAGCAGAGGTTTTAGCTTACAAAAAGAAACAAGAGAACGTGGCTCAAACAAATGACCGAGACGCAAAGCCAGAAAATGTTTCTGAGGAAGATAAGGTAATGAAACTACCTGAAAAGGAATTCAAATGTATGCTATTTCGGTACCTTCAAAAGATTGACAGAAAGATTGGTGAAAGCAAGGAGAATACAGAAAAAAATTATAAGAATTTGAGAAAAGACTACAAGAACAAACAAAATAAATGGAAAAATTTAAACAACACAAAATCTGCAAATAGAAATCCAGAAGATTAACACTAAAGCTCACAAATGGACAATCCATTGAAAGCACAAAGGATAGATTTGAATCAATGGAAGTGCAAATTAGTGATCTAGAAGATGCATTTATTTCTCAGTACTGGTAAGTTAGAAGAACAATAAATGAATTCCTGGTATGGCACTGTAGTATAAGCAATGGACTGTGAACCACAACCCACCAGCTACTCCTGGAAACCCTACAGAGGGTTTCTATGAGTTGTAATCAACTCAGTGGCACTTAACAAAAACAACAGAACAATCTGAAAAAAGAATGAAAAGCTGGAAGAAAAGCCTGAGATTTATGTGGGACACCATGAAGAGGAATAATGTATATGGGTGATTGGAATTCTAGAACAGAAAGAGACAATAAAAAGCATGTAAAAATTTGTCTAAGTATTGCCCATCAACAGAAAAATGGTTAAACAAACTTTGGTACATCTACACAACAGAATACAATGCAACGTTGAAGAATAATGATGAATCTACAAAACACTGGAAGTGTATGAACCTGGAGGACATCATACTGAGTGAAATTAGTGAATCACAAAAGGACAAATATTGTATGAAACCAATCTTGTAAAAAGCTAAGAACTTCGTAAGCTTTATATAACAGATTATCAGTTCCATGCTCAATAAATTATACACTTTGTATCATTACAATGATTGCAATCCACTCCAGATACCATCAATTAAAGGTCGGTAGTTCAAGTTCACTAGCCACTCCTTGGAAACCCTAAACAGGGTCGCTATGGGTCAGAACCAACTACATGGTACTTAACAACAACAACAACAACCTCTATTCAGTTTATTTTTCCCCTCTTCTTCCTCTCCCCACCACCCTGTAACCATCATAGAATGAATTCATTTAGCAAGAAAATATTTTCTTACTTTTTAACACGGTGATTTCATACAATATTTGTCCTTTTGTGGTTGACTAATACCACTCAGCATAATGTCCACCAGGTTCATCCATGTTGTCATTTGTTTTTCAGATTCTTCATTATTTTTCAATGTTGTGTGTCTGTTGTGTGTCCATTGTGTGTGTGTGTGTGTACCAAAGTTTGTTTAATCATTCTTCTGTTTATGGACATTTAAACTGTCTCCATCTTTTTGCTATTGTGACTAGTGCCGCAATAAACATGGGTGTGCATTATTTAGTTGTATCACAGCTCTTGTTTCTTTTGGGTATATACCAAGTAGATTGCTTGCTGGGTCATACAAAGTTTCTATTTCCAACTTTTTGAGAAAGCGTCATACTGTTTTCCACAGTGGTTACACCATTTTACAATGCCACTAGCAATGTAAGATGGTCCCAGTCTTCACACACCCTCTCCAGCATTTGTTTTTATGTGTGTGTGATTTTTGGAACTTTGGTATTGATGCTGGAGTAAGATGATATCTCATTGTTGTTTTGACTTACATTTCTCTAATGGCTAGTGATTGTGAGCATTTCTTCATACGTTTCTAGGTTGTCTGAATGTCTTCTTTGGTGAAGTGTCATATCATCTGCCCATTTTTAAATTGGATTATTTGTATTTCTTTTGTTGAGGTATTGAAGTATCTTTTCTCTGATATGTCATTGCCAAACCTCTATTCCCAGGATATGAGTTCTCTTTTTACTTGTTTGGTGAAATCTTTAGATGCACATAAGTGTCTAATTTCTGGGTGGTCCCAGTCACCTATTTCGTCTTCTTTTTGTGTGTTTTCATTTATGCTTAATAGTGTATTTTCTTGATAAAAGAAACAATCTATGATGGTTCCAGGGATTGGGGGGGGGGGCATTATTCACACACGTTAATGTGGGTGACAGGACAGACAATATACAACAATAGGGAGATTAGCAGATGAAAGATGAAGGTATTGGGAAACACAGGGGGGAATGTAATAGTTAAAGTAAATAGAGATAAGTACTGCTAACTGTGCTTTATTGACTACACAAAGGGTTTTGATTTTGTGGATTAAAGCAAGCTATGGATAACATTGTGAAAAATGGGTTTTCTAGAACACTTGTGATCATGAAGATCTGTACATAGAACAAAAGGTAGTCATTTGAACAGAATAAGGAATACTGAATGGTTTGAAATCAAGAAAAGTGTGCACCAGCGCTGTATTCTTTTACCATGTGATTCAATCTGTATGCCAAGCTAATAATCAGAGAAGAACATGGCATCAGCATTGGAGGAAGACTCATTGACAACCACTGATATGCAGATGATGCAATCTTGCTTACTGCAAGTGAAGAGAAGTTAAAATACTTATTAAGATAAAAGACCACAGTCTTCTGTATCAGTTGCAACTCCATGTAAAGACAACAAAAATCCTCACCACTGGACCAATTGATAGTATTGTGATAATTGAAGAAAAGACTGAAGTTCTGAAAGACTTTTTTTTTTTTAGTTTTTATTCACTATCAACATTCATGAAAGTGATAATGAAGAAATAAAAAATGTGTTGCACTTGGCAAATCTCTAAAGTGTTCAAGAGCAAAAATAATGTGAGGACTAAGGTGCGCTTGACCATAGTATTTTTAGTGTGCTGTGGGTTAATGCACCAGACTTCAAAACCATTTGAATTGCAAGGTCGGCAGTTCAAGCTCACCAGCTGCTCCTTGGAACCCCTATACTGGGCTGCTATGGGTTGAAACTGACTCAACAACAACAACATATACTTGTAAAAATAGGACAATGAATAAGGAAGATCATAGAAGAATTAAAGCATTTGAGTTATGGTGTTGGAGGATAGTATTAAACTATTTATTTGTCAGAAGAACAAATAAATCTGTGTTGAAAGAAGTACAGCCAGAGTGCTCTTTAAAAGCCAGGATGACAAGACTTCATCTCTCATAATTTGGGACCAGTTCCTGAAAAAAGACATCATGCTTGGTAAAGTGGAGGGTCCAGGAAAAAGAGGAAGACCTCCATCAAGCCGAATTAGCACAGTAGCATTAACAATGGGCTTAAGTGTAACAACTGCAAAGATGGCAAAGGCCTGGGCAGTGTTTCATTCTGTTATACATAGGGTCTCTCTGAATTGAAACATACTCCACAGTAACTAAAAGTATCTCTGGTATCGTAGTGGTTATGAATCGGGCTGTGAACCTCAGGGTCAACAGTTCAAAACTACCAGTTGTTCCGCAGGAGAAAGATGAGGCTTTCTGCTCCCGTAAAGATTTACAGCCTCAGAAACCCTGTACAGGGTCGCTATGGGTCGGAACCGACTCCACGGCACATAACAACAACCACAGTAACTAAAAACAACAATAACAACCTCAAAGATAATTAATACACCTTCACATCAAAATAAAAAAAGGGAAAATCAGAAAGACTCAGTAAACATTAAAAAACAACAGTGAAGAAAATGAAAAGAAAACACACTAACAAAATGAACTCAGCGTAAAAATTTATGTGCAACAAAGAAACAGGCAACACCATGCACACAAAAAACACACACAGCAAAGTGACAGCAATCAAATTCATACTATCGATAATTCCACTAAATGTAACCTAGAGGACATTGTGCTGAGTGAAATCAGTTAATCACAAAATGACAAATGCTGCAAGAGACTGCTGCTGTAAAAAGTGAAGAAAAGATTTTCTTGCTAAAAGAAATATTCTCTGAGGGCTATCAGGGGTGGGAGGGATGGGGAAATTATTCACCGGGTAGAGAGTAGACAGACACAAGTTAACTTGGGTGATGGGGTAGGCAATACATAACAAGAAAGGTGAAGATACAGGAAAGATTTTTAGTGGAAGAGACAGGAACATATACAAGAATTAACGGGAGCAGAGCTAAGTACTATTAACTATCAGGAGGGTCCAGTCACTGGAGAAGGATATCATGTTTGGTAAAGTGGAGGATCGGAGGAAATCCCCAATAAGTTAGATTGACACAGTGGCAGCAGCAATGGGCTCAAACATAGTGACAATTGTGAGGTTGGCCCAGGACCAGGCAGTGTTTTGTTCTGTTGTGCATAGGATCACAATGAGTCAGTACTGACTCGATGGCACCTAACAACAACAACACTATTACCTGATGGTACATGGAAGGGATTGCAATCATTGAAATGATGTGAAGGGTATGATTTGTTGAAAATGGGACTGATGGTCTGTTCTGTAAAGCTCCACTCAATTTACAATAAAAACAAACAAACAACCATAATCCCAAAATAAAAATTTAAACTAATGGCATTGTAGGATAAGCACTGGACTGCTAACTGCAAAGCCATCATTTGCTCCTTAAAAATTCTATACAGAGTCGATACGAGTCAGAACTGACTTTATGGAACTTAAAAACAACAGCATTAATGAAATAATAAGGACTAAATTAATGGTTCTAATTAATATTGATATTAATTCATATCAAATGCACTGAAAAACAGGACAATCAAAAAGGAAGACTGGAGAATTAATGGAGTAAAATTCTTGTGTTGGCAAAGTGAATTTCTAGAAGAAGAAACAAATCAGTCTTACAAGAGTACTCCTTAGAAGTAAGACTTGTACTCACTTACTTGGATACATTACCAGGCAAGATCAATTGTTAGAAACAGACATCATGTTGGGTAAAGTACAGAGTCAGTGAAACAGGGGAAACCTTCAATGTGATGGATTGGCAAAACAGCCACGACAATGGTTGGACTGGCCGTATTTTGTTCTGTAATGTGCTGTTATTGCTAAGTGCCATAGCACTGGTCATGAGTCACAGTGACCCTGCATAGGGTTTCCAAGGAGCAACTGGTGGATTTGAACTGCCAACCTCACAAAGAAGAGGCTTCAAAGAGATGGTGGGCAAATGGAGGACAGGCAGGAATGGAATAAGACAGAATTATTTCACAAACTTTTTGAATCCCCCTTTGCATATAAAGTCGCCATGAATGTAAACTGACTTGACAGCAACTAACAATGAGTCCTGATAGTGTAGAGGATTGAACATTGGGTTATTAACTACAGGATTACTGGTTCAAATCCACCACTCACTCCATAGAGTGAAAAATGAGGCTTTCTGCTCCTGTAAAGATTTACAGCTTCAGAAATCCTATGTGCGGTTGCTATGAGTCAGAACAGACTCAACAGCACACAATAACATCAAAAATATCAATGCATTCTTTCTGTACTCTATAAAAGTGCCTTCCATCAGCAGGGCTAGGATATACCATGGCTTTAAACTGAACTACACTGGCTTTCCTTGCCAGAGAGCAACGCTAGATGCACTTCATAAACCTCAGACAAGGCCAGCAAGGACGCTACTAGAGGAGCACACTAGATGGGCACTGATATCCTCCCATAGTGCCCAGCCCCTCTGCCTTTCATTCTCAGCTAGCTCTACCCCTGTAACCTTTTCCTTGGCAATAATTTTTTTCTGTTGTGATAACAGTTCCTATCACTTCTAAGTAACACAATATAGCACTCCTGTTGTTGTTTTTGTGGAAATTCTAGCCACCACAGTTACAGGGAGTACTTTATATCCACAAAGCAAAAATGTTCCAAGTGAACAATGCTTGGATTGAACTTTGATTTTGAAGGTACTTTGAAGTCCTGGATCTGCTTAAATGATTTGCTTTCAGAATAGTTACATTCAGAAGCACCTGAAAGGGAATCCCCAAAATGCACAATGTGAGTACACATAAACAAACACACACACATGATTGATTCTTTAGTGCTTCTGCCGTTTGGTGAGAAATGAGGCAAGTTTATGTACAGTAAGCAAAACAAATTTCAGTTCTGGAAGAGGAGAGGCAAGGTGTTTGGAAAGCTTTGGAAGATAAATCTCAATCTAAAGGATACGCTAGCAATAAACTCCACGAAATAAGAAAAAAGGCTCCATTCGCCCTTGCTTCACTGAAAGAGTAGACAGCATCTTTTGAAATTTTGAGACAAAAGTCCATAGTAAAGACAAAGTGCCTTTACTCCAGGATTTTCTGGAATCAAACCTGAGCACTAAAGCTAATGTCATGCACTGGGAGGTTGTTGTTGTTGTTAGGTGCTGGTGAGTTGCCCCTATGCACAACAAAACAAAACACTGCCCAGTTGTGAGCCATCCTCACAATTGTTGTTACACTTGAGCCCATTGCTGCTGCCACTGCGCCAATCCATCTTGTTGGGAGATTTCCTCTTTTTCACAGACCCCCTCCCCACCACTTTACCAAGCCTGATTTCCTCCACCCAGAGACTGGTCCCTCCTGATAATGCATCCAAAGTATGAAAGATGAAGTATGGTCATCCTGGCTTCTAAGAGCATTCTGGATGTACTTCTTCCTAAACAGATTTGTGTGTCCTTCTGGCAGTCCATGGTACTCTCTATACTCTTCTCCAGCACCATAGTTCAAATACTTCAGTTCTTCTATGGTCTTCCTTATCATTGTCTTACTTTCGCACGCATACGGAGCTACTGAAAATACCATGGCTTGGGTCAGATGCACCTTAGTCCTCAAATTGATATTTTTTCTCTTGAACACTTTAGAGAGGTATCATGCAATGGATTTACCTAACACAATATGCCATTTGATTTCCTGACTGCAGCTTCCATGAGTGTTAACCCAGAGCATACAGTAAAGGCAGCATCTGGTGCTACAGCAATGATCCCAGTTCCGCTATAGAAAGAGGTTTTCATTTCTCCTCATCCCTCACCTTATTTCCACCTCATTAAAGGAAGGGAACAGGTGAGATGGGAAAGGAGACGCCTTGAGAACATGTACCATCGGAGGAAGACACAGAGGGATCTTAAATGGTTCAGTTTATTGTTTTAAATTATTTTATTGTGGTAAATATGTAACAAAATATTTGCCATGTCAATGGCCTTCACATGTAGATTTCAGGGACATAGATTATGTTTATCAACCATCAACTTTAACAGCAGCTCAGGGTCCCCTAAGCACTGAGTGCTCTGTTTCCTATCCCTCTTACCCACCAATAAACTTTAGTCAAAGAGGAAGAGCCAAAAAGAAGTAGTAGTAACATATTCTGTTCATCAGAAAGGATGTACTTGAGGGTAAAAATATAAAGTATGTCTTTGTTGTGTTGTTGTCAGGTGCCATCGAGTCAGAACCGACTCATAGCGACCCCATGCACAGCAGAACGAAACAATGTCGGATCCTGGGCCAACCTCACTACCGCTGCCACACGTGACTCTATCAATGATACCACCTGGCCAATCCATCTCATTAGGGGTCTTCCTCTTCTGTCTTTGGGTCCAGCAATTTACTTATGGAGTTAGACTATGCACTGGCATTGGAATGTCTTTGGGGTATTATCCTACCCGTCCCTCTTACTAGGCGTGTCATTCTGGACAAGAATCCACTTAGCCAGAATTTAAGTTTTCTTCTTCTAGAAACTGCAAGTAAAATCTCCTGAAATCTTGGTGTGGCAACTGAAAGAGGACCACCTGTTTTAGACAGCTCTGCCATAGAGAGATAAAGTCCTGGTCCCCTCCACTTAATATAGTGATGACTTTAATGAATAAAATATAGCAGAAGTGCCATTGTTCCAGTTTCTGAGCACAGGCCTTAAGATTCTGGCAACTTCACTTTCTGTCTCCTGGGACATTCACTGAGGTAACCCTGAGCCACCATGAATAAATAATCCTACCAGAATCAGGGAAAGACCCAGAGGAGAAGTTCTGCATCTACGTGTAAATGGCAGTTAAGGGGCTTCAGCTGAGTCTAGCCTCCCAGGTGTCTTCTCCAAGGTACCAGGCATGTATCTAAAAGCCAGCTTGGACCCTGCAGCCCAGCCCATCTCTGTCCACTATCTAAGTGCCATCAAATGATCCCAGTCAATGCCAATTAGAGCAGAAGACTCACCCAATCAAGTTGTATTCAAATTCCTAACCCACCTAATCATGAGATATACCAAAGTTGTTTTTAAGTCACTATGCTTTGGGGTAGCTTACTGTAACTAGAATGTGAGCTAAAAAGATTTTTGTGATGATCAGAAAGAAACTTAACAGAGAAAAGGACTCATAGACTCTAAAAGAACATGTGTTGTTAATATTAATTATACAGAAGAACAAATACAGTCTCTGAATACAGGGGCCTAAAATAATTATTGTGACATCTGCCACCATTCTCTTTTAAAATGCAAAGTTAATTGCCACTATGTCACAGTGGTAGAAATAATGTTGTTGCTAAGTGCAGTTGAGTTGGTTCTGACTCATGGTGACCCTGTATAGGGTTTCTAAGGAATAGCTGGTGGGTTTGAACCACTGGCCTTACAGTTAGCAGTCCAGTGCTTATCCTACAGCACCAGACCAGAACTCCAGATAATGCTGTTGTTTTTGTTAAGTGCTGTTGAGTGAGTTCCGACTTATAACGACCCAGTATAGGGTTTCTGAAGAGCAGCTGGTAGATTTGAACTGCCAACTGTGTGGTTCAAACTGAGCTTGCAGTCCAGTGCTTATCCAATAGTGCCACACCAGGACTCCTGGTAGAAATAGTAGGATAAATATCTTCAACTTTTCATTATTTTAATAAATGAGAGGGCTTGTGAATAAGAGCTATTAAGGCAAACTCCAGCTGAGAAAAGAATAGACAATCTCACTTCAACTTACTTAATCTAGTTAAGAAGTTTAGAACAATGCTTTATTTTCTTTTCCCATGATTATGGAATCCTGATGTTACATTGTAGGATAAGATCTGGACCACAAGTTTGGTTTGAACCACAAGGTCAGCAGTTCAAACCCACCAGTTATTCCTTAGAAACCCTATACAAGGCCACTATGAGTTGGAACCAACTCAGTGGCATTTAACAAGAACACATTAACCTTAGTGTATTTTGAAGTGATAATCTCAATTAACAAAGATACTCAGAGAATATGGTACTCTTATTAATTATTTGAAAATTTCATCGAATTTTCTTAACAATCTTCCCCAAATTCTATGCACCTTTGTTTTTTGTTTACAAACTCTTGAGAAAATTGTATTCCAAACATGAGTTTATAATTTGAGTATTTGAAACTCAAAATGTATTTTCCCACTGAAATGTAATGATAAGATTCCAAGATGCACGTTGTTGTGTTCTGAGGTTTTATGGAGCCGCTGGACTCTGATATGCACAGGGCTGTAATGAGTCAGAGCTGTGGGCTCAAGGGGAACTGTTTAAGTAACACTACAGAATTGCATGGTAAGATACAACAAACAGACTCATGGTGACCCTGAATAGCCACCTTTTCTTACAGCCATATAAAATGTATTCATTCAGTCAGATTCAGGGAGCCCTCAGGACATTAGAGCTTAGTAGAATGGAAGCCTTATGAGAGCAGCAACATCTGTCTGTCCCTTGTTAGTACAGTGGCTAGTACAGAAAAATGCTCAGCAGCAAATCTGCTGCTGATTCCTGAAGGCGTAGGCACAGGGTTATAGGTGTGCTTTCAGGTCAGAGAATCCAGGCTTGATTCTGTTCTGCCTTTTGCTAGCTGCAAAGTTAGGCAAAGACTAGGCTCTCTAAGACTGTGTTTCTTTAAGAACGAAATGAGAATCAGTAGTGTGAACCACAGTGGAATTCCAGTGAAAATTCAACAGAAGATTTTTTAAAAAAATTAAATAAATGTTTTATTGTGAATTGTGTGATAGTCTACATGGGAGAACATTAGTCCTACACCCATTCTATCATCTATCGTTTCATTGGCATAGTTACCATCCCATCCATGCATCCTCACCCAACCAAAGGGTGTACCCTGCAAGCCTGCCCCCCACCCCCACAGTCCTCAGCCCCTTACTCTCTCTGGATCCCAATTCCCCAGCCACTCCATCTCATCACATCATCTTCTCTGCCTCCATCTCAGGACCCATTGCTTCTCTGGGTAGGGTCCCGCTTTCCGCTTTTCTCCATTGATGGTCCCAGGGTCCTCCGCTCCTAGACTGAAAAGTTAATCACTCCCCTCCTTGCTACAAAATGTCCACCTTTAGATTTCCAACCCTCACAATCAGTCCTGATAACAATTATTCACTATTGCATCATAAGAGACCCATCTGTATTTCATTTCATCAGCCCTTCCTGGACAGGCTGGATACTATTCACTGGAGACTCTACCTTCCTCCATGCCCTTTGTATCTAGGCTCCCTCTTGAAAGCTTGTAAGCCAGCCACTGCTTAACCTTTGAATCCCTCCCCCCATTTTGCGTAGCCAATGTCCAAGTTGCCCATCCCTGTCTCCTCTTTGTGTGGAGGGGGTGGGAATAGTTCTTGCAGCAGGGATTTGTTTCCTCTTTTGAGCTACTGCATTTATAGGTGTAGGTCATGTTTATCGAATTGTATCAGATGACACTTTTTTCCTCTTCTTTCTTCTTCGGGTTGAGCTCTGTTCATCCAGTCATTGAAGCCAGGTCAAGTGGGTATCATCTGCAAGTGTGGGTTCAAAAGACAGCCAAGCATCTTAACATTCTTGTGTCTGTCCACCCTCTTTTTATTGGCTGGCCGCCCCACTCTCCATTCTAGTCCTCTGTGGCTGTGTCATTGACTCTGAGTCAACAGAAGATTTTATGTAAAGACTTGGCACTATGTCTGACATACACTGTTGTTGGTGGTGAGTACTGTTGAGTTGGTTCCGATCCATAGTGACCCTGTATAGGGTTTCCAAGGAACTTGAACTGCTGACCTTGCAGTTCAAACAGACTTAGCAGTCCAGCAAATTAACCCACAGCACCACATCAGGACTACAACTACATGCTCAAAAATTAGTGCTGTAGGATAAGCACTGGACTGAAAGGTCAATTTGAACCAAAAGGCTAGAGGTTCAGACTCACCAACTGCTCCAAGAAAACCCTATACAGAGTTACTATGATTCAGAACTCATTAAGCTTCCATGCTACTCACTGGCACTTAACAACACCAATTATTCCTATTGGAGTTATTGAGTGATGTAATGGTTAACATGCTTGGCTAGCAACCAAAAGGTTGGAGATTGAATCCACCCAGAGGCACCTCAAAAAAAAAGGCCTCTCAATCTACTTCCCAAAACCCAGACATTGAAAAGCCTACAGAGCACAGTTCTACTCTGACACATGTGGGGTGGCTATGAGTCAGCGTCAACTCAACAACAATGGCAACTGGTGATATTGCTGAATCCAGAACTAGCCCATGTCTAACACAGCAGTCTTGAGAAATGACAAAGGAGGAAAGAAGTACAGGGAGAAACTTGCAACTTCTATTTGTATTTCTTTTTAGCCAAAAATATTGGAGAGAAATTAAGCTTTACTTATATTCAATATATAGATCAGTAGTAGTACAAGCATATAAATTATAGGTAACCATACATACACATATTGAGAATGCATTTTCAATTTTTGTTTACTAATGTTATTGTTGTTGAGTGCTCTCAAGTTGGTTCTGACTCATAGCAAACCTGGGTAGGGTTTCCAAGAAGTAGCTGGTGGCTTTGAACAGCTGACCTTGTGGTTAGCAGTCCAATTGTTTACTGCTAGTGCTGCATATATGAAAAATGTTTGGAGACCATTGGCCTAATGCTTCAAACAAGTACTGGAACTAAAGGACAAGAGTAGACCCTGACCACAAACAGGATCCCCACTATGGTGGATGATGCTAAATGTCCTTAGCCACAAGAAGGATCTCTGTCCCTCTAGTTTTCAGCCAGGCAAGATCCTACCTTTTCCTAAAACAAAGAAAGTTGGAGGACTGCAGAAGGAATGAAGAGATGATAAGAGGGATGGGGTGAATAAGCTCTAAGCTAATCAGCCAAACTATAGTGACAGTCAAAGTTAGGCAGTGAATGGGTTTAGGCTCACTCTGGTCAGGGAATTTCACAAGAGAAGGTTATATTCAGTGGAGAATTTTCGCAGTTTTTATTGTACAAAGCAACCATGCTACTCTATATTCAATAGTATATTTCAGAGTCTTTTCTGACATTCACTTTTGTCTTTTTCTTTTTCTTCTAGAAGACGTTTTACTTTCTTCACGTTTGATCATCTTGATTTAGTCCCACAGTTTATCTAGTCTTCAGTCATTAGTGTTTAATGTGTCAAATCTGTTTTGGGGATGGTCTTTAAATTCAGGTGGAATATAGTCAAGGTTGTGTTTTGGCTTCTGTGGGCTTGTTTTAATTTTCTTCAACTTCAGCCTGAACTTGCATATGAGAGATTGTTGTTCTGTTCCACAATCAGCCCTTGGCCTTGTTTTGATTGAAAATATTGAGCTTCTCCACTGTTGATTCCCACAGATACAGTCAATTTGATTCCTGGGTATTTCATCTGGAGAGGTTCATGTGTATAGATTCCACTTATGTTGTTGAAAAAAGGTATTTGCGATAAATAAGTCATTGGTCTCAGCAAACTTCTACCATGCAATCTCCAAGGTCATATTTTTCCAACTCTAATTCCTTCTGTGGGTTTCCAACTTTTGCATTCCAATCACCAGTAATTATCAATGTATCTTGATTGTATGTTTGATCAATTTCAGAATGAAGAAGTTGGTAGAATTCTTCAATTTTTTCATCATTGGCTATGATTGTTGGTACATAAATTTAAGTAACAGTTGTATTACGCATGTCGATATTATTCTATCACAGACTGCATTGTATTTCAAGATAGAGCTTGAAATGTTTTTTTGATGATGAATGTAACTCCATTCCTCTTCTATTTGTCATTTAGGCATTGTAAACCATACAATTGTATGATTAAAATGGCCAATACCTGTCCATTTCAGCTCACTAAAGCCTAGGATATCAATTTTAATTCATTCCATGTCATTTTTGATGACTTCCAATTTTCCTAGATGCATACTTCATATAGTCCACATTCTAATTATTAATGGAAGTTTGCAGCTGTTTCTTCTCATTTTGAGTTGTG
>NW_006408727.1:500757-501898 GCF_000296735.1 Chrysochloris asiatica
CCTTTGCATAGTCAATAAAGCACAGGTAAACATCTTTCTGATACCCCTCAGAAATGGACCACATATTCCTTCTTCCTAGTCAGTTCTTGTCTGGAAGCTCTGCTAAAGCCTATTTACTGGGGGCGACCCTGCTAGTATTTGAAACATCAGTGGCATAGTTTCTAGCATCACAGCAACATGCAAACCACCACATTATAACAAACTGACAGATGAATTATTTAGAAATGTATTTTTCAATTTCTTAGTATTTGGGAATCTTTCAATCTTTTTGTTTCTAGCTTAGTTTTGTTGTGAGTGGAGACTATTCTCTGTATTAATTCAATATTTTGACATTTACTGAGTCTTGATTTGGGGCCAAGCATATGGTTAGTTTTGATAAATGTTCCTTGCACATGTAAAAAGAATGAGTCATTTGAAGTTACTTGAGGCACTGTTCTATATTAGATTGAGTTGTTCTAGCTTTCTGCTTACTCAGTTACTGAGAGAGGTGTATTGACATCTCCAGATTGGCGAAATCATTGAGAGGGAAGTGAAGATTTTAAAGTCTGTTGAGCTAAGCAGGAGAATAAGAAAAGGAGATGGTTAATGGAGTCCTGTTGTAGTATTGTAGATAAACACTAGATTACTAACATCAAAGTCAGCAGTTCAAACCCACTAGCCACTCTTTGGAAACCCTATACACAGTGACTATAAGTTGGAACAGATTTACAACAACACAATGTAGTCTGTGGGAGGAACATGCTCAGCATTTCTCAAGCTGAAAGAATGAAGAAAAAATTCAAGTTTAACTTGAAATGCTGAAAGATTCTTTTGGCAACATATTGAGGGAAGTATCCAAAGAAGTTGGAAGAAATACACAGAGTCACTATACCAAAAAGAGTTGGTCAATGTTTAACCATTTCAAGAAGTACTATATGATCAAGAACCAGTGGTAGTGAATGAAGAAGTCCAAGCTACACTGAAAGTATTGGCAAAAACAACAACAACAACAAAACTCCAGGAATTGACAGAATACAAATTGAAATGTTTCAACAAACCAATTCAGAGCTGGATGCCCTCACTTGTCTGTACTAAGAAATTTGGAAGATAACTACCTGGTCAACTGATTGGAAGAGATCCATATTTGCATCCATTCCAAAGA
>NW_006408727.1:510467-512098 GCF_000296735.1 Chrysochloris asiatica
ACAGTTGTTGCAACAGAACATGGGAACACTGAGTGGTTTAAAATTAAGAAAGGTATGTAACAAGGTTGTATTCATTCACCATTCTAATTCAACCTTATGCTAGCAAATAATCCAAGAAGCTGAATTATATGAAGAAAAACATGGTATCAGAATTGGAGGAAGACTCATTAACAACCTGTGATATGCATATGATACAACATTGCTTGCTGAAATGAAGAGGACTTAAAATATTTACTGATGAAGATCAAAGACTACCACCTTTGGTATGGATTGCATCTCAATGTAAAGAAAATAAAATCCTCATCACTGGATCAATAAACAACATTCTTATCAATGGAGAAAAGAATGAAGATGTCAAGAACATCATTCTTCTTGGATCAACTATCAATGCTCATGGAAGCAGCAGTCAAAAAATCAAATGATGTATTGCATTAGGCAAATCTTATGCACAAGACCTTTTTAAAGTGTTGAAGAACAAAGATGTCAGCTTGAGCACTAAGGTGCGCCTGACACAGCCATGGTATTTTCAATAACCTTGTATGCATGCGAAAGCTGGACAGTGAATAAGGAAGAGTGTAGAAGAATTGATTATTTTGAATTATGGTGCTGGAGGAGAATATTGAAAGTGCCATGGGCTGCCAAAAGAACCAACAGATCCGTGTTGGAAGAAGTGCAGCCAGAGTGCTCCTTAGAGGCCAGGATGGCCAAACTTCATGTCTCATACTTCAGACATATTGTCAGGCGGGACCAGTCTCTGGAGAAGGATATCATGTTTGGTAATGTAGAGGGTCAGAGAAAAAGAGGAAGACCCCCAGCGAGATGGATTGGCCAAGTTGCAGCATCAATGGGCTCAAGTGTGGCAACAGTTATGAGATTGGTCCAGGACCGGACAGTGTTTTGTTCTGCTGTACATAGGGTCACTATGAGTTGGTACCAACTCAACAGCACCTAACAACAACAACAACAATAAAATGCACTACCCATTAACACACGTCATGAGAGAGCTTTGTTTTATTTGGCTTTGTAGAAGTCATGGAGAGAACTGAGTTCTATGTTAGTGCTATTTGGTGTAGAACAGAGACAGCACTTGCTGTCTTGGGAAATGCTCCACTCCAGCTGAGTGCCAGACACTGACTAGGGAAATTAAATATAAGCTTTCCTTGATTTTACCTTGCATCCTAGCATAATCCAGGCATCTGGCATGGAACTGTCTTGACCATCTATGAACTGAAATATGATGTTGGAAGGAGATCAATGATAGACGTGATCACAGAAATGCAACTCTTACTGAGTGCTTAACCACTGCATCACCAGGGATCTTCTCTCCAATCTATAAAAATCAGACACACTCTCATCGAGTCGATTCTGATGCTTAGTGATTCTATAAATGGTTTCTGAGACTGTAAATCAGACAGCCTCACTTTTTTCCCATAGAGCTTCTGGTGGGTTAGAACGGCCAACCTTGCAGTTTGCATCCCAAGGCCTAACCTCCAGCACTACCAGTGCTCCCTCAATATGTTGTTGTTGTTGTTGTTAAGTGCTGTCGAGTCGGTTCCAACCCACAGCGAACCTGAACAGGGTTTCCGAGGCTGTAAATCTTTACGGGAGAAGAAAGCCTCATCTTTCTCCCG
>NW_006408727.1:512523-557381 GCF_000296735.1 Chrysochloris asiatica
AGGCTGAAAGTCATCTGAAGACTGACATGAATGGGAGGTTTCACATCTCAGATGAATCATGTGGTTGTTGGCAATGGCCTTAGATCCTTACCATGCAGACCTCTCCAGACAGTTGCTCACAGCATGACAGCTTGCTTCTCCAGAGCCAAGGTGGAAGCTCCAATGAGTTTTGCAACCTAGACTTAGAAGTCTTTCTTTCACTTTATCTTCTTCATTGAAAGTAAATCACTAAGCCCAGCCCACATTCAAAGAGAGGCATATTAGGTGCCACCTTTTGAAGAACGTATTGATCATCTGTGAACATATCTTTAAAACCACTACAAAAACAAAATGTTTTTACATATGGCAATATGCTCGAAACATTTTTATTAAATGGATCCAAGGAACCCTCCTTAGATTGTGACGCAAACCCCTTGGAAATTGTCTTTCTTAACATTCTTAACCCTAACTTCCAAGACAAAACAACAATCAGGGTCTTTCAGGTGGTCCTAAGGTCTTAGGTGCTTTCATAAACATTCAAATCACCACTGTTCCATGTGAATAGAGACTGTGGTATTAAGCTGAATTCTCCTTTACCTTTTTGTTTAGTTTAGCAAAGAAAATCCACAAAATCCCTTGGTGTGTTGAGGCGTGCTTGCTGAGATCCTGGTAGGTTGACTGACTTGGAAGCATCAGCTCAGTGCATCATGTACTGCCAAAGAGTGAAGGGGGAAAGACAGATGATACTTCATAGCTCGGGGAAGAATGGTGATGGAGATGCTTTGTTGCTGATTAGTCTTCCAGCAATTAACATATACATTCAACATTTCCCCCGCTTTGCCCAAAGAATGATTTAAGACTGTTTGATTTCATTTTTCTTATACTTTCAAACAATGGGGAGAAATGCTTTTATTAAGCAATATTTTATAAATGGGTATAATTCTCCAGTGCATAGATGCCATACTTTTTAAGAAGCTGAGGTCCTTTGTGTATATTTTCCCACTTTTTTTGATCTTTTCTTCTTAGGTTGCTTTTTGTTTTTCCTCTTTAGACTTGCCAAGTTAATGACTGCTTGTTTGAAATAGTTCACAAAAAGTACTTGGGAGTATTCATATGGAAATGATGGTTGTTCTCATAATTGTGGCCTTCTTTATAGGATCCAAATCTAAAAAACAAAGAAAATAACAACAACAAAAACACATCAGCATGTACAAACATTCAAAAAAGTTATCAAGGTATATAAAATATCAACCATAATTCACTGTGGTTTTACTTATCTGTCATAAAACCAAAGATATGCTCAATTCATTAAGCAGAAAATAAAGAGATTAGAAAAAAAAGGATTCATGCATATGGAAAGGCAGATTGTTAACCTCCTAAATGTTAACCTCCAAACTCTTCTTTCTATGGTCATGGGTCATTCCAAAAGCACAACTGTCTAAGACTTGTTGGCTGAAAGCATTGCTGAAAATAAAGTCTGGATTCTTCTCTCTAGCCATCCGTTTGATAACCTCCATTTCACAGGAGAAGCAGACATGAAGCCTGAAATGCTATTAGTGTTACACTTATGTGTATATAAAAATCTATTTTGGCCTTGCTTCCAAATCTACAAGTGTGCACATACTGCAGATCAACTATTTACTTTGCACATGAGTTGCTTATGAATTATATAGCTCTGGTTGCTATGATGAAATACAAAAGACACTGTAAAGCAAGGCAAGACCTGAACAACGGCCTTCCTTTTGTGTGTCGGGCTGCGGGCTAATGCACTGGACTGCAAAGTTGTTTGAACCATAAGGTCAGTGGTCCAAGCTCACTAGCCATTCCTTGGAAACCCTATACAGGGTCACTATGGGTCGGAACTGATTCGACAGCACTTAACAACAACAATATCCAAATGAAGTCCTGGTTTGGCACTGTAGGATAAAGCTCTTGACTGCAAGGTCGGTGTGAACCACAAAGTTGGTGGTTCAAACTCACCAGCCCATACAGGGTTTCTGAGGAGCAACTGGTGGGTTTGAATCACCTACCTTAAGGCTAGCTTATGTTATAGTGCCACACCAGGACTCCTCACATACACATTTTGTTGTTCATGGGTCGCTCTGAGTGAAAACCAACTTGATAGCACTTAAAAACAACAGCCATATATATGTACGCACACACATATGTACATGTGAGTATACATATATATGTTGTTAAGTGCTGCAGAGCCATTTCTACTCATAGTGACCTTATTCACAACAGAAGGAAACACCTGCGCCATCCACCCAACTGTTATGCCTGAGCTCACTGCTGCTGTCACCGTGTCAATCCATCTCCATGGCAGGATTTCACTGACCCTCCACTTTACCAAGCATGACGTCCTTCTCCAGGGACTGATCCCTGCTGGTACTGATAAAATATCTAACGTATGAGAGATGAAGTCTTGCCATCTTGACTTCTAAGGAGCATTCTAGCTGTACTTCTGCCAATATAGGTTTTTTTGTTCTTCTAGCAGTCCATGATACTTTTAAATAGTCTTATCCAACACTATAATTAAAATGTATTCATTCTCTTCTTGTCTTCCTTTATTCACTGTCCAACTTATACATGCATATGAAGTCATTGAAAATACCATGGCTTGAGTCAGGTACACCTTAGTCCTCAAACTGGTATCTTTGATCTTGAACACTTTAAAGAGGTCTTTTGCAGCATATTTGCCTAATGCAATACATTGTTTGAATTTTTGACTGCTGCTTCCATGAGTGCTGATTGTGAATCCAATGAAATATGCATATATTTACAAAGTTGGGGTCATTATATATTCTATGCATATGTGTATCTAAAAAGCAAAATTGTTGTTAAGTGCTGATGAGTTGGTTCCGACTCATAGCCACCTTGTATGGGGTTTCTGAGAAGCAGCTGGTGGGTTTGAACAGTCAACCTTGTATTAAAAAAAAAAAAAAAAAGAACATACCAAAAATATTACCAGTAATAACGTTTGCATTGCCTGTCTCCCCACTAGGACATGACTTCGTTCCTACTCTCTCTCTTGTACAAGGCACAGCATAGCGCTGGCTTGCATCGTAGCACTCTATGAATATTTATTGGATTAAGAAATTAAAATAGATGGGTCTTTTTGTAAATTTTGTTCTTTTGCCTATTTCTACTTTATAAATGTTTAAAAGTGTGTGTGTTTTTAATAAGAAATTAAGGAATTTAAATTCCTTTAAATCAACGGAGCCTTTCTACTTATGCTTTCATCATTTTCATGATTAAATGGAGTAGAAAAACAGATATATAGCCTGCTCACAGTTGGTTAGAATTAATCTGCAGTTGAGGCTAGCTAAAAATACTTTAAGTTTCTCCACACTCCTCATATATAAAGAATAGAGAAATAAGAAAGTCTCTTTCTGGTAGAAAAAATAGGACCAACTAGTTTTCACTGTTTCTAATTTATCTTTTCCTTGTCTCAGTTTAAGAAGCATTTTCAACCCACGAAAGGAGGAGGGAACGTCCTAATTTTACCTCCACTGTTATTGTTACAAAGCCCTGGTGTGGCACTATAGGACAAGCACTGAACTGGTAACTGAAAGGTCAGCAGTTTAAACCCACAAGCCGCTCTCAGAAACTCTACACAGGGTTGCTGTGAATCAGAACCAACTCCACAACACACAACAGTATTACTACCAACACTATTTTTGTCATTGCCATTGAGCATTTACTAGGAAGACATATTGTCAGGAGGGGCCAGTCGCTGGAGAAGGATATCATGTTTGGGCCAGAGAAAAAGATGAAAAGCCCCAATGAGATGGATTGGCCAAGTGGCAGCCTCGATGGACTCAAGCATGACAACAATAGTGAGGGTGGCCCAGGATTGGGCAGTGTTTCATTCTGCTGTGCATAAGGTCACTATAGGTCAGTATCGACTCGATGGCACCTAACAACAACAGGAGCTCTGGTAGTGTAGTGGTTATGAGTCAGGTTACTAACCTCAAGGTGAGCAGTTCAAAACAACCAGTCATTCCACTGGAGAAAAATGAGGCTTTCTGCTCCTGTAAAGATTTACAGCCTTGGAAACCCTATGCAGGGTCGCTATAAGTTGGAACTGACTCCACAGCATACAACCACCACTACCACCACGATCATTTACTAGGAACTAGTCTAAGATCTCTACGTGTCATTCAAACCTGAGATCACCGTAAGAGCAAGGCACTGTTGTTGCATTGATTCAGACTCACAGTGATCTTATAAGACAAAATTGAACTACCTCCTAGGTTTCGATCTTTATGAAAGCAGAACATCAGGTCTTTTCTCCCCTAGTGGTTTTGAGTCTCTAGCCTTTTAGTTGGCAGCAAAGCACCCAAAGTCTCCTTAGGCACTAGATGGTGTTTTTTTTTTTTGTTTTTTTTTTTTCTCTCAATGAAGGACTTGTGATTTAGAGAGGTTAAATATCTTGCTCAGTTACCCAGCTTTTACTAGGCAAGAGTGAGGAAATGAACTCAGGTCACTTGACCCTGGTTTAAAAGATATATTTTATATTCATGTAGAAATCCAATGAGACCAAATAGTTTGTACTTTTTACTCTGACTCCAGAGTCTATACTCTTCATGACCACATACATGTATAAACGGCAAGAAAAAGGTCCAGCAAGCAATGGAACTGCTTCTCACGTAATTGCCTACACTTCAGTGCTGTTTTCTCTTGTTATAAGGTAGGACAAAGAAGAAACGGAGAATGGGGAAATATCTTTATTTTTTCATAACAAAATGTAGCCTGAGCAATTTCTATAGTTATTAGCTGGCAAACATAATAATAGTCATGAACATATGTTCTAAGTTTGTTTTTTATAGAGACATTTCCTCTCATTAATGCTGACATGGAGGAGAAAAGAGTATATATTCTAAATCCTATGTGGTGCTGCAGATAGCTATTTTAGGTAACCTCTATTAAAAGCAAAACCAAACTCAATCTATTCCACATGGTTGAATATCTGCAATGAAAACAAATGATCCACTCTCCACAGTCTGAGTTACATTATGCCTGTCATCTTCAATCATAATTGTACTTCAGAATAGTCTGAAAATACTATTTCGATCCCAAAGTCCAGGTACCATTTCAAGAACTTCTGCATTTGGTCTGGGGTAGGGTCCAGGCAGTGGTAGTTTTTGAAAGTATGCCAGATGAGTCTAACGTACTGACAGTCACGGCAACCCAAGGATGCTAGCACGCTCCCTTCCCACTCACTAGCGCTGTCACGTTGCTCAGCCTACGTTTCCTTCTCTATAAAACAGGGGTAATGAGAGTGCCAAACTGAGCACAGACAATGCACCTGGGATAGGACCTGAGACATACTGATGTGATTGGGCACCATCGAGTCAATTTTTGATTCACAGTGACCCCATGTGACCGAGCAGAACTACCCCACAGGACTTTGTGAACAGCAAACTTTATTGGAGCAGATCCCCACGTCTTTCTCCCACAGAGATACTGGGTGGGTTTGAACTGACAACCTTCCATTGATCAACTGAGAGCTTAAAAATTAAGCTAACATTTCCTGAGACATAGTTAAAATCCCAAGGCCAATCAAGTCAGTTCCTACTCATAATGACCTTATATAGTATTTCTGAGGCTGTAACTTTACAGGAGCAAAAAACCTCCTCTTTCTCCCACGGAGCAGCTGGTAGATTCGAACTGCTGGCCTTGCAATTAGCAGCCCTATGCATAATCCACTATGCCACAAAGGCTCGTTAGTATTCAAAATGGGCTGCCAAAAGAACCAATACATCTGTTTTGGAAGAAGTGCAGCCAGAGTGCCCCTTGGAGGCCAAGATGGCCAAACTTCGTCTCTCATATTTTGGATATATTGTCAGGAGGGAACAGTCACTGGAGAAGGATATCATGTTTGATAAGATGGAGGGTCAGAGAAAAAGAGGAAGACTCCCAATGAGATGGATTGGCCAGGTGGCAGCATTGATGGACTCAAGTGTGGCAACAGTAGCAAGGTTGGCACAGGATTGGACATGGTTTCGTTCTGCTGTGCATAAGGTCACTATGAGTCGGTGCCGACTCAATGGCAACTAACAACAACATGATAATGCTAAGGATAGTGGCAATAATGACGATGCCATATTTTTTTACCTGAAGTTAGGACCTCAACAGGTTTTTCTATATCTCCGAAAGCAGGGACCATAGCTTCAACTGAAATATTATCTTTCCCATTAGCTCCCTTATCTGGAATGAACCTCTAGAACCAAATACAGCTTTGAGGTGATATTTCAATTCCCAAGAGGGCTTGTAGCATTTCATAAATGTTCAGCTGGCTCTGACTCATGGTGACCTTATGTAAAACAGAAGGAAACATCACCCATCCTGTGCTATCATCATGGTCATCAGGACGACTGAATCCATTGCTCTAGCTATTGTATTAATCCATCTCACTAAGATGTCCTTTGTTTTCACTGATAACAGTCATCTGTACCACAGAGTAACTCACTCACCTGGGATTGAAATGAACTTTCTTGGGAACTTCTCTATGGTCGATGACTACTCTCTGGTTGTCTCTATAATTAACAGGATCGTCAGGGATCCTAAATTTAGCTATCTGAATTTCAGAGTCACTGAGTTCAGCATGGGAGATTCTTGCATACCCTAACCTGTAACAGAAATAGAAATCGTGGGTAAAAATTTTATCTTCATGTAGAAATCCGATGAGACCCAATAGTTAGTACTTTTATCACTAAATCAATTTCCCATCTCTGACTCCACAGACTCCACATACCACAACTAGAATAACTTAGAACTAAATATTTATCAAAATATTGCTTTCAGATATAAATAAACAAGGAGTGTTCACATTAATTTCTTAACTAAATATACTTGACAATCTTACTCTACTCTGTTATACTAGTGGATATTTTACTCATAGAAACTGCTTCCACACAATTATGTTTTGAGTTAATAATAGGACTTCTTTAGGACTACACGAGTTTATGCCTACATTATTTTTATCTTTAAAAATCCAAATACCACATGCATATTTTCAGTCACTCTTACAAGTTTAAAATCAAATATTTTATGTTTCGAACACCTCTATATCCTGTCTTTGTTTAAAGCTTTCAGTTCTCCAGTATATTCAAAGCACTTTACAGACTTAATCTAAATAGTACTTATTAAGAAGTTCAGATGGGGACTTCTGGCAAGATGGTGGACTAGGGAGATGCACTACATGAACCTTCTATTAACAAAGATACAAGAGACCAAATGAAACAGACACAGATGAAAATCTTGTAACATTGAAGTTCAGAAGAACATTTAGAGAAGTGTTCTTAGCTTGCTGGAAGGAAAAATTGAGCAGGGATGATAAGAGAAGGAGACTGACTGGTGAATTACAGTCCAGACAGGGCGTGACCATTTTGAATGTTTGTGAGCAGCTTTGGAAACAGAAGGTGGCCTGGCAAAGTAAATCCACACAGATGACTGGAAAGATGGGATTCTTTCTCTTTCTCTATGCTTGCCTGGTAACGAAAGGTGTGGCCAGTTTCCACCCTCATCCACCCCCTGCTCTCTGGGAATTTAGAATTATGTGGTTGGGAGCCACACTAGTGTGAGGTGTGGCCTAGCTGCCTGGATTCAGGTGGGCTTGGCTCCAGACCTACAGAACCTGCAGAGCCACTAGACAAACATCTAACCAGTCACCCTGCCCCCAGTTGCTCTATGGTCCTAATAGACACTGAAACCAAATCCATCAAGGGCCTCCATAAACTACTTCCAGACTGAGTGCTCTGAACATAGATAACACCTAGACCAACAGGAAATTCACCAAGGGCCAGATACTCCCTCCCACATCCAAATTGTGAGCTCCTTGACTGGAAGGAGACCTCCAGAGTTTTCTCCTGCATTGATTTTTTTTGTTTTGGGGTTTGTGTTTTCCTTTTGTTGTTTCATTTATTTCCATTATTTATTCTTTCTCCTAATCCTCTTTCCATTCTCTTGAATTATATTCTTCCTATCTTCTGTTTCTCATTTCCTCTTCTTTTTTTTTCTCCTTTCTCTCTACTCTCTCCCTATCTTCCTATTTTCATATTCCCTCTCCCTGATTTTTCTAAGTGTTTTGCTTTTGTTGTTGTTGTTTTATTATTATTTCTTCCTTTTATTTTCTCTCTTATTTTTATTTTCTGTAGCTCAATTTTCACGTCCCTCTTCTTAGTTATGATATTCTTTTATCTGATTGCTGCCTGTTTTTGTTTATTTTTTCTCTCCTTAACTATTATCTCTTTTCATTGATGGTTGCTTGTTTGTTTATTCTGTTTTGTTTCTTGGTGTGTGTGTCAGGGGGGAGCGGCAGGGGCCCTCTTATTTCCCAGCAGAAGACAGCACCATGCTCACACAGTCAAGAAACAAAAGTACCCTCTGTAGCTCCACCCACTGGAAAAGAGCCATTAGCAGCTCCTACACAACCTGATCAACAACAGACATCTGCCCCACCAGCCAAACCCATCCTAAACTAAACAGCATGAATGGTGAATGAAAAATGGTGCACTTGCTTCCATTCTTTAATCATACCCACAGAGGACAATTCATAAGAGTCTAGGAACACACCAACATACAATTACCAATTAAATACAAATATGACAACACCATAATGTCCTGGAGACAACAGGCGATTTTAGCTGACAGGAAGAAATGAGAGAATGGCATAAACAAACGACCATGATGCAGAGCAGAAAATGTTTCAGAGGGAAAAAAAGTAATGAATTAACTGAAAAGGAATTTACAAGAATGATATCTAGGTACCCTCAAAGGACTGATAGAAAGATTGAAGCAAGTAATGAGAACACAGAAAAGAAAAAAAAAACTATAGAATATAAGAAAACACCACAAAAACAAATGACAAAAGAAATGTAAACTTTGAAACAATAAAAAAGCTGCAAGTAGAAATCCAGAGATTAATATTAAGATTTCAGAAATGGGAAATACATTAAAAGGACAAAGGAGTAGATTTGAAACAATGGAAGCCCAAACTAGTGAACTTGAAGATAAATCTCTCAATAGCAATATGCTAAAAGAACAATCAGAAAAAAGAATGAAAAAAAATCCAAAGAAAGCCTAAGAGTTATGAGGGACCATGAAGAAGAATAATTTATGGGTGATCAGAATTCCAGAATGTGAAGAGACAGTAAAAAGTACAGGGAAAACTATCAAAGAATTGTTGGAAGAAAACTTCCCTAACATTAAGAAAGACAAAAAGATAAGCATACAAGAAGCTGATCAAAGCCCAAACACAAGAGACAACAACAGAAAATCACCAAGACATATCATAAGCCAACTTTCCAAAACCAAAGACAAGGAAAAAATCCTGAGAACAGCTTGGGGAAAACGAAGCTACCTACAAAGGAGAATCAATAAGAATAAACTCTGATTTTTCCATGGAAACCATACAGGCAAAAAGACTATGGGAAAGCATGTGCAAAACTCTGAAAGAAAAAATAATTGCCAACAAAGGGGAACCAATAAGAATAAACTCTGATTTCTTGGCAGAAACCATGCAGGCAAGAAGGTTATGGGAAAGCATATAAAAAACTCTGAAAGAAAAAATTTGTCAAGAAAGACTCATATATTCAGCAAGGCTGTACCTTAAATATGATGGCAAAATTAGGACATTTCCAGATAAATAGAAATTAAAGGAATTTGTAATAGCAAGATAAACTTTACAAAAAACAATAAAGGATGTTTTTAAAACTCAGAACCAACAATCTGAGCTACAAACCACCTAGAACTCAGTCCAGATATAGAACTATTTAAAATAAAACAAACCTACAAGACTGAATATAGGGAACCAGATATATCAATTTATAAGGAACTCAACTACAACACAAAAAGAATAGTGTAGACACAGACCTTCCAAATGGCAACAAAGTCAGATTTCAAGATAAAACAGACTGTTTTAAATGGGGAATAAATAAATAAATTACAGAGTAACCTCAAAGAAAATGAATGCACCTTCACATCAAAATAAAAAAGTGGGAAATCAGAAGATTTAGTAAATGCTGTTGTTTAGTGCCATCAAGTCAGTTCTGACAAGGAGCGGCTGGTGGATTTGAACTGCCGACCTTGCAATTCAAACAGAACTTATGGACCGATAATTAATCTATAGCGCCACACCAACACAACATAAATGAAGAAAATGAAAATAAAACCCACTAACAAAATGAACTCAAAGCAGAAAATTAAGTGGAACAAAGAAATCATAAAAAAAAAGAGCAAAACAAGTCATCAGTTTATACCTATCAATAATTATACTGAATGTAAATGGATTAAGTGCACCAATCAAGAAACAGAGATTAGCAGAATAGATATGAAAACAGGATCTTCCAATATGTTATCTACAAGGGACACATCTTACACACAAAGACAAAAATAGACGAAAAATCAAAGGATGGCAAAATATATCAAGTGAATGGCAATCAAAAATGAGCAGAAGTATCTATTTTAATTTCTGATTAAATAGATCTTAAGGCAGAAAAAAACAAAAAGAGCATAAGAGTCAAAGAAAGACATTATGTCAAGATTAAGGGATCAATTTAACAAGAGGGCATTTGTTGTTGTTGTTACGTGCTATCAAGTCGGTACCGACTCATAGCGACCCTATGCACAGCAGAATGAAACACTGCCCGATCCTGGGCCAATCCATTGATGCTGCCACTTTGCCAATCCATCTCAATGGGGGTCTTCCTCTTTTTCTCTGACCCTTCACCCTACCAAACACGATATCTTTCTCCAGCGACTGGTCCCTCCCGACAATATGTCCGAAGTATAAGAGATGAAGTTTGGCCATCCTGGCCTCCAAGGAGCACTCTGGCTGCACTTCTTTCAACACAGATCTGTTCCTTTGACTATCCATGGCATTTTCAATATTCTCCTCCGACACCATAACTCAAATGCATCACTTCTTCTACAGTCTTCCTTATTCACTGTCCAGCTTTTGCATGCATATTAGGTTATTGAAAATGCCATGGCTTGGGTCAGGCACACCTTAGTGTTCAAGCTGACATCTTTGCTCTTCAGCATTTTAAAAAGGTCTTGTGCAGCAGATTTGCCTAATGCAATATGTCATTTGATTTCTTGACTGCTGCTTCCATGAGTGTTGATAGTTGATCCAAGAAGAATGAATTCCTTGACAACTTCAATCGTTTCTTTGATAAGAATGTTGTTTATTGGTCCAGTGGTAAGGATTTTTGTTTTCTTGACATTGAGATGCAATCCATACCGAAGGCTGTGATCTTCATCAGTATATATTTTAAGTCTTCTTCACTTTCAGCAAGCAAGATTGTATCATCTGTATATCTCAGGTTGTTAATGAGTCTTCCTCCAATCCTGATGCCATATTTTTCTTCATATAACCCAGCTTCTCAGATTATTTGCTCAGCATACAGGTTGAATAAGTATGATGAAAGAATACAACTTTGTGACACACCTTTCTTAATTTTAAATCATTCAGTGTTCCCATTTTCTGTTTGAACAACTGTCTCTTGGTCCATATACAGATTCCTCATGAGCACAATCAAGAGTTCAAGAATACTCATACTTCGCAATGTTGTCCATAGCTTATCATGATCCACACAATCAAAAGCCTTTGCGTAACTATAATAAATATCTATGCCCCCAATGAAAGAGCCTCAAAGTACATAAATCAAACTCTAATAGAACTGGAATCCTGGTATGGTGCTGTAGGATAAGTACTGGACCACAAGTTTGGTTTGAACCTTAAGGTTGGTGGTTCAAACCCACCATACACTCCTCAGAAACTCTACATAGGGTCACTATGAGTTGGAACCAACTTGACAGCACTTAACGACAACAGTAGAACTGAAGAAAGAAATAGACAAAACACAATAATAGTATGAGATTCACCACTTTTGATGAAGGACAGAATTAGAAAGAAAACTCAGCAAAGACACAGAAGAACTAAGCTGCGCATGTAACCAATTTGACCTCACAGACATATACAGAACACTCAATCCAACAACAACACAATATACATTCTTTCTCAGTGAACATGGAACATTCTGCAGACTAGACTGTATGTATGTCAGGTCACAAAACAAACCTCACTAAATTAAAAAAAACCATCAAATTACTAAATGCATCTGCTTAGTTCATAATGTTATAAAATTAGAAGTCAACAACAGGAAGGTCAAGGGGAAAAACATCAAATACATAGAAATTGAACAGCACCCTGCTTAACAGCTACTAAGTCATAGAACTAATAAAAGAAAACAAAACACAATTCCTTTAATCAAATGAGAACGGAAACCCAATGTACCCAAACCATTAGGACACAGAAAACAGTGCTCAAAGGACAATTTATGACAATAAATGCACACATGCAAAAAGAAGAAAGAACCAACACCAACACCTTACTCCTGCATCTTCAACAATTATAAAGAGAGCAGCAAAGAGCCTACTGCCACCAGAAGAAAAGAAATAATTAAGGTTAAAGTAGAAATAAATGAAACAGAAAAACAATAGAATCAACAAGACAAGTTGATTCTTTGAAAGGATTAATAAAATCAACAAACCAATGGCAAATCTAGCAAAAGAAAAGGAGGAGAAGATGCAAATAACACGCATAAGAAATGATACAAGTAATCTCACAACAGAACCAATGGAAGCAAAAAGGATAATAACAGAATACTATGAAGAATTGTACTCCAACAAATTTGAAAATCTAGAAGTAATGGACACATTTCTGGAAACACACGACTTACCTAAACTAACATAAACTGAATTAGAAAACTTGAACAGGCTTACAACAAGAGAAGAAACTGATCAAGTCATTAAAAAAAAAAAAACTCCCAACCAACCAAAAAAAAAAAAAGTCCATACCCAGATGGCCTTATGGCTTATGGGTAAATTCTACCAAACATTCAGAGAAAAGTAGACATCAATTTTACTCAAACTATTCCATAATATATATAAGGATGGAAAATTCATCTTATAAAGCAAACATAACTCTGATAACAAAGCCAGGCAGAGGCATCACTAAGAAAGAAAATTCTAGATCAATATCTCTGATGAACATAGATGCAAAAATTCTCATCAAAATCCTAGCAAATAGAATAGAATACAACAATATATAAAAAAAAAAATTGGAATAAAAAACCCCACAAAAATATCATGACTAAGTGGTATTCATGCCAGGTATGCAGTAAAGGTTCAATATTAGAAAAACAATCAAGGTATTCCACCACATGTTAAACAAAGGGGGAAAAAAATCACACGATCATATCAATTGATGCAGAAAAGCATTTAACAAAATCCAACATCATTACCTATAAAAACACTTAACAAAATAGGAGCAGAAGGGAAAGTCCTCAGAATAATTAAGGAAGTCCTGGTGTAGTGTTATAGGATAAGCACTAGATTGCAAGGTTGGTTTAAACCTCAAGGTCAGCGGTTTAAACTCACCAACCACTCCTCAGTAACCCTGTACAGGGTCACTATGATTCAGAACTGACTCAGCAGGACATAACACAACAACATATAAAACCTACCATCAATATCACTTTCTACTATCAGAAACTGAAGCCGTTCCCCTCATGAACAGGAAGCAGATAAGAATGCCCTTTATCACCATGTGTGGAGTCCTAGTGTGGTACTGTGGAGTCTGGGTACGGTGCTGTGAGTAAATGCGCTGGACTGCAGGTCAGTTTGAACTGCAAGGTCAATGATTTAAGCTTACCAGCCACTCCTTGGAAACCCTATACAGGGTTGCTGTGAGTCCGAACCTACTCAATGGCACTTAACAACAACAACAGTGTGGTGCTGTAGGATAAGCACTAGGCTGCTAACTGCAACGTTGGTTCATGCCCACCAACTGCTCCAAAAGAGAAAGATGAGGCTGTTGGCTCCCATAAAGATTTACAGTCTTGGAAGTCCTACATAGACTCATTATGAATCAGAATAGATTCAATAGCAGTGAATCTGGGTTTATGGGTTATTATGTGCCAGGAACTCTGGTAGCATAGTGGTTACGAATAGGGCTGTGAGCCGCAAGGTCAGCAGTTTGAAACTACCAGCTGTTCTGCGGGAGAAAGATGAAGCTTTCTGCTCCGTAAAGATTTACAGCCTTGGAAACCCTGTACAGGGTCGTTATGAGTCGGAACTGACTCCATGACACATAGCAACAACAAAATGTGCCAGGCACTGTTGTAGACACTAAGGACAGACACTGAACAAAATAAAAATCTTGCCCTCATGGAGTTCTCATCCCAATAAAATCAAAACCAAACCTGTTGCCTTTGTGTTGATTCTGACATATGGAGATCTCATGTATTACAGAGGGATAACTGCACCACATGGGATTTTTATGGCTGTGACCTTTCCAAGGTGGCTCTAGGTAGGCTCAAACTGCCAACTTTTTTGTTTAGTAGACAAGTGCCTACCTGTTTGTGCCACCTAGGGACAGTCTCATTCTAATACTGTTGCATGTTGGTTCCAACTCACAGTGACTCCATATAACAGAGAAGAGCTGTCCCACAGAATTTACAAGACTGAAACCTTTACAGAAGCAAAACAGCAGGTTTTGTCTTCTGTGAATTGGCTGGTGGTTTTGAGGCACCAACCTTTCAGATTAGCAGCTGAGTGCTTCACCATTCATTGTACTATCAGGGCTCTTTAACTCATTTAAATAGGGGGAAACAAATTAAATGTGCGCATCTGTTGCTGTTGCTAGTTTCCCTCAAGTCGATTCTGTCTCATAGAAACCCCATATGTGCCAGGTAGAACTGCTCCATAGGGTTTTTAAGGCTGGGATCTTTCAGAAGCAGATCACCAGGCTTATTTCCTGAGGTGCTGCTGGGTGGGTTTGAACTGTCAACCTTTCAGCTAGCAGTCACTTAACCATTTGTGCCACCCATGTATGTATGTATAAAATTTACCCATTGGTAATAAGTGCATTGGTATTCTGGGTGGAAAAAACAAGGAAAGGAGGAAAGGAAGTGTTGATGTCAGAGGTTGCCTTAGCAAATGATCAGGGCCTACGTCTCTGATACGGTGACATTTGAACAAAAATTGTGTGACATGAGGAATAAGCCATACGAATAATGGGGGAAGAGTGCTGTAAGGAAAGGGAAGAACAAATGCAAAGGCCCTGAGGTTGAAATGTGCTTGGGTTTTGAGGGCCAAATCCACAGCAACTGGACTAGAGAGCAAGGTGATGGATGAACTTGGGGTAAGGTTGCAGATGATGCCAAACTCTCCTTCCAGGTCGCTGTAAGGACTTCAGCTTTTTTGGAGATTGAGATGGGGATAGATTAAAGGTCTGTGATGCCCACCATGTAGAGAACAGACTTCAGGAGAAGGGTTGAAGCAGGGGTACCTGGTCGGAAGCGATTACAATAGTTGAAGTAAAAGATGAGGGAGGCTAGGACCAGAGAGCCAGTAGCAAGAGCACTTTAAAAAAAAAAAAGCCTGCAACTTCACACAAATGGACACTCAGGACCAGGGAAAGCGAAAGCAGTAAGTCCATCCACCACCAAGGACAGCCAAGGAAATGTGACTTAGCATCAGACATAGGTCTGAGCTATGTGACAGTTAATGTCTTTGTCTAAACTCAGGACTCAAATCCCTTCAATTCCCTAGATTTGAATCACTAGTAAATCTAAGGTATTTATTTCTCAACTCTCTAAGATCAAACGTTTAAAATAGTTTCATAGTCACTGCCTTCAAGGACACTCCAAAAGTCCTTGAAGATAAGGGGCCCGGCAAACCAAATCTTCCACTAAAACAAGGATGTTTCCATTGCCATTCAATAAGTATCCATTGTTGTTGCTGTTGTAAGTGCCTTTGAGTCAGTTCTGACTCACAGTAACCCTGTATAGGGTTTCCGAGTAGCAGCTGGTGGGTTTGAATTGTTGACCTTGTGGTTCGCAGTCCAATGCTGATCCAATAGCACCATGCCAGTAGTCCTATTAAGTACCTACTAAGTGCAGGGGATCTTAATCAAGTCTATAGAACTATTATCTGGACAGTAGACTCTAACTTTACTAATTTTGATATCTTCAAAATTACCTACTCATCTTTAATAGTCATATTTAACATATATATAAAGTAGTAGATTTTGAGCTGGTCTGCTAACCACAAGGTCAGAAGCTCAAATCTACCAGTCACTCCATGGGAGACAGATGAGATGTTCTGATCCCATAAAGATTTACACCCTCAGAATTCCTATACCAAGTCGCTGTGAGTTATAACAGACTCCACAGCACACAGCAACCACCACCTCATCTCTATCTCTATATCTATATTCATGCATATATCAATATATATATTTATTTTTTACATAAGGGGCTTCATAAAGTTTGTGGAAGAAATCTATTATCTTTCTATTCCATTTTTCCACTAACTTTCTGAACGATAGATAGATAGATAGACAGACAGACAGACAGACAGATAGATAGACAGACAGATAGATCCACACATATATGTAGTCCTGATGTGGCACTGTAGGATAAGTGCTGGACTGCTAACAGCACAAGCTCAGTGGTTCAAACCTACCAGCTGCTCCTCAGAAATCCTATATAGGGCTACTCTGAGTCAGCATCGATGTGACACTTAACAACAACACTTAACAACAATAACATATGTATATATATGTGTGTGTGTATGTATATATGAGGATGAGTCAAAAATCTGCATATTGGCTGCAGAATTTACTTTAATCAACTGTCGACATAATCTTGTTTTTCAACACATGTTGTCTATCTGTCAACAAACTTTCATATTCCCTTATTTTAAAATGTTTAAGGCTGAACTTTGAGCCATGAATGCATCACTGTCTTCACTTCATCAGAGGTGAATCTTTGTCCTTGATGGGCTGCTTTCAGGGGACCAAGCAGGTGAAAGTCCAATGGAGCAAGATCAGGATTATAGGGAGGATGCTTTACACCACAAAATGAAGTTTCTGCATGGTGTCAACAGTGTGGGCACAGGTGTGTGGATGTGCATTGTCATGCAAGATCGCAACACCCTTTGGATAGCAGTCTTCTGTGTTTAATCTGAAGTTTAGGTTTCAGATCTTCAGTAAGCAGCTCCTTATAATGAGCACTGTTGATTGTTGAAACTTTTTCCTGATAGAGTTTCAATACTGGCCTGTGAAAATCCCAGAAAACTGTAAGCATCAATTTTCTAGCTGATGGCTGACTTTTGAACTTTTTCTTGGTCAGTGTACTGAGCGTAACAGCAGAGTATAGAATGGAAATATCCTCAATTGTCAACTTTGTGGTTTGCAGTCCAGTGCTTATCATACGGAGCCACCATACTCAATATATGTATATACTGTTGTTGATAAGTGCCATGAAGTCAATTCCAATTCATAGTTACCCTGAATAGACTTTCAAAGGAGTGGCTAGTGGGTTTGAACTGCTTACCTTGCAGTTCAAGCCGCCCTTTCAGACCAGTGCTTATCCTATAGCAAGACACCAGGACTCTGATTTTTTATATATGTTGTTGTTGTTGTATGTGCCGTGGAGTTGGTTCCGACTCATAGCGACCCTGTACAGGGTTTCCAAGGTTGTAAATCTTTACAGGAGCAGAAAGCCTCATCTTTCTCCCGCAGAACAGATGGTAGTTTCGAACTGCTGACCCTGAGGTTAGCAGCCCGGTTCGTAACCACTACGCTACCAGAGCTCCTTCTGATTTTATATATACATACATATAAATACCAAACCAAAACCAAACTCACTGCCATCGAGTTGATTCTGACACACAGGGATCCTATAGGAAAGAGTATAAATGATCCTTGGGGATGCTGAGACCATAAATCACGGCAGGAACAGATAGTCACAGCTTCTCCTGAGGATCAGCTGGTGAATTTGAATCACCGACCATGTTGTTTACCAGCTCAATGTTTACTCCACTGTGTCACCAAGCTCATAAATTTCTGTTTATATTCATATTTAACCATGCCACCCATTCTCGAGGCGAGGTAATGCAGGTCTTGGGCTTCTTGTTAGGTGCCATTGAGTAGGTTCTGACCATAGTAACCCTAAGGAGCTCTGGTAGCATAGTGGTTATGAATTGGGATTATGAATCTCAAGGTCAGCAGTTCGAAACTACCAGTGGTTCCGTGGGAGAAAGATGAGGCTTTCTGCTCCCATAAAGATTTACAGCTTCGGAAACCCTGTACAGAGTCACTATGAGTCGGAACCCACTCCACAGCACATAACCACCACCACCACCACCATAGTGACCCTATGTAAACAGAATGAAACACTGACCGATCCTGCACAATGGTCACAATTGCAGCTACACTTAAGCCCATCATTACTGCTGCCACTGTGACAATCCATCTCGTTGAGGGTCTCCCTCTTTCTTGCTGTCTCTACATTCTCATTTGTATGATGTCCTTCTCCAGGGACTGGCCCCTCCTGACATCATGCCAGAAATATGAGAGACGAAGCCTGGCCATCCTGACTTCTCAGGAGCATTCTGGTTGTACTTTTCCCAACACAGATTTGTTTGCTCTTCTGGCAGTCCATATTACCTCTAATATTCTTCTCCAACACCACAACTCAAATGCATTGATTCTTTTACAGTCTTCCTTATTTATTGTCCAACTTTCACAGTCATATGAAGCTATTGAAAAGATCATGGCTTGGGTCAGGCACATTTTTATTCTCAAACTGACAGCTTTACACTTGAAAATTTTAAAGAGGTCTTGTGCAGCAGATTTGCCTTATGCAATAGTACAGTGTTTGGTTTCTTGGCATGAGTATTGGTGGTGGAACCAAGAAAAATGAAGTCTTTGACAATTTCAATCTTTTCTCCATTTGTATGGATGTTATTTATTGGTCCAGTGGTGAGGATTTTTGTTTTCTTTACATTAAGGTTCAACTCATATGAAACACTGTGGTCTTTGATCTTCATCGCTAAGTATTTTAAGTCCTCTGTACTTTCAGCAACAAGGTTGTGTCGTCTGCATATCTCAAGCTCTCAACGAGTCTTCCCCCAATCCTGATGGCATACTCTTCTTCAATTTCATCATCACTGGCTTTAGTGGTTGGTGTGTAAATTTGAATAATTGTGTATTAACTGGTTTTCCTTGTAGAGGAATGGATATTATCCTATCACAGTGTTGTACTTCAAGACAGATCTTGTTATGTTCTTTTTGATGATGAATGCAACACGTTTCCTTTTCAGTTTGTCATTCCTGGCATTGTAAGCCATATGACTTATAATCCATTTTTGCTCACTGATGCCTGGTGGTGGTGGTTGGTGGTTGTGAGCTGTGGAGTCATTTCCGACTCATAGCGACCTTGTATAGGGTTTCTGAGCCTGCAAATCTTTCTCCTGTGGAACCTCTGGTAGTTTCAAACTGCTAACCTTAAGGTTAGCATCCCGACTCCTAACCACAATGCTATGTTGATATTTATGCATTCCATTTCATTTTTGATAACTTCCAATAGATTCATACTTTGTATATTCCATGTCCCAATTATTAATGGATGTTTACAGTTGTTTCTCTTCATTTTGAGTTGTGCCCAACCAGCAAATGAAGGTGCTGAAGTCTATACTCCATTCGTGTCATCATGGTCAACTCTACTTTGAGGAGGCAACTCTTCCCCTATCATATTTTGAGTGCCTTTCAACCTGACAGGCTCATCTTCTGCCACTATATTCTGGTAGTCTTCATCATGTTTCAATAGTCTGGTGCTGACAGTTTTCCATTGCTATTCATAAGGTTTTCAGTGACTAAATATTTGGAAGTAGTCTGTCTCTCCTTTTTTCTAGTCTTTGTTTGTCTGGAAGTTCAACTGAAACCTGTCAATCATGGGTTACCCTGCTGGTATTTAAAATATCTGTAGCATAGCTTCCAGCATCACAATATTACAAACACAAGCCATCACAGTATGACAAACTGACAGACAAAAGGTGGAGGGGGTTGTATAGGAACCAAAACATATCACCATTTTACTCAGAGTAATATCTAAAGTTCTCAACAAGGATGGGTGGAACCATACGAGGTTTGCCCCCTTCCCTCCTTGCCCACACACTGCCCCTTACCTTTTCTATCTCATACCTCTGTCCCTCACCACACCCCCTCACCACACACCCTAAACACACACAATACAATCCAACCCACTAGCTTTACTTGTCCTTGACCATACCACACTGCTGGAACAGGGCTTTTGCACTATCTCAGTCCTCTACCTGGATGAGTCTTCTCCCAGATAACTGCACGGCTCACTCCTTCAGATCTCGGTCCAAATGATCATTTTCTGGTATGACCCACCCAACTCCCTATTTACAATTGCACCCCTATCTTCCTACTCCTAATGCTTCTTACATTGCTCTGTGTTTTTCCTGTAGGACTCCTCACCTAAACTACAGCATCATGGAATTGTTTACTATGCTTATTCTCATTCCTCCAGTGTAGAAATCCCGGTATGTTACTGCCTTCCCCTGGGTACTTCCCATATACATGCCATGTCTGATCAATGCTTGCTGAATGACAAATAAGGGTACAGAGCAAGAGCACCTAAAGTTTAACTTCACTGGACTGTTCCTTATAATTGGTCAGCTCTGGTACCCACTGGATGAGGCGTCCAGGAGGGGCATAAATAGCTAAGCACATGGCTCCTAACTGAACAGTTAGGGATCTGAATCCAATAAGTGGTGTTTCATAAGAACAGCCTGGTGATCCACTTCCCAAAGACCACAGCCACTGGCAGGCTTATGGAGCACAGTGCTGTTCATCAATACACGGGGTTGCCATGAGTCGGAACCAACTTGATAGCAATCGTGTTTTGTTTTTTAAGGGATGGTCGGATCAACCACCAGTCCCTATCCTTCAGCTGACAAGATTAAGACACCTCTGGCTGCTGAGCTGCTGTGTATGGATAAGGGGCTAAGGCCTGGAGAAGTCCATCCTAGAAGTCCACACCTGAGTTCCCAGGTCAGATTTTGGAAGGTAATAAAGGTCAGATTTTGTCCTACAGGAGGAGGCTCTGGGGACTCCAGGGAAGGTCCCCGATTGCAGCACGTTCTCTCCACTGACTTCAGATCCCTAGATGAACAGGGACCTGCGACTCAATCCACTGCCAACACAATCTGCACCTCCTTACCTTTCTCCCTTCCACTCCAGCCACACTCAAAAACATCACACTCCTTTCACAAAACTTTGTGCTTGTTGTCCCCCAAGATATACACAGGTTAACTATCTCCTTTCATCCAGACTGCTGCCCAAACATCACCCCCTCAGAGGGATTCACCCCCTATCACATATCATAGAAACTCCAGCACATCCCTTTCTCCTTGCCTAGCTTGCTCACCACTGCCTGTCAGAGTCCATGATTTATCCTTGCTGTTTTCCATCTCCTTCCATTGCAATGTAAGCACTATGATAACAAAGGATTTTGTTTTGTTCCTGTTATATCCACACCATTCAAGTTAATGTCTGACACATAATAAGCATTTAATAAACACTTGTCAAATGAATGAATGAAGGGTTATTCCTTCTTAAATTATTAATCCATGCTTAAAAAACATTTTTTAAGCTGCTTAACTAGTCAAAGCAGTGTTTATAAACAGTAACAAAATTAATTGCTTTCATAACATTTTTTTTTCCTGCTAGGAGAGACCTAGAAGATCACAGTAATAAAAGATTAAAAAGAAAACAATCAAACACCTGTGCTCACCTGATCAGCCCTCGATACATGATGTATTCACACCATCGGTCAAGATCTGTGCTGTCAATATCCTAGTGAAAAGCAAAGGAGAGAATGCTTAAACCATAAAAAACAAACATAAATTCTGAATTGCCAAGAACATGTGTAAGCTGCAGTGATAAATATGCATGCTATTTTCTCTGCCTGGATTTGCTCCTCATTTAAAGCTCATTCTACAGATATTTCTTGAGCACCTACTATGTGCCAGTCTAGCTACTATACTAGACATGGTAGGAATAACAAGTTGAAGGTGGTTCTAGAGCAGGAGTTGGGCGGGTAAATTATTGATTACAATAAATGTTCTGGTTCCCTGCAGCTTTCCAAGACCTTCAGCCCCAGCAGAATTTACCGCCTCTTTATTTGTTGTCCTTTGTAATTCGCTACGTACAGCAGCTATGCCGTTCTGCTAGTGATTTGTTCCTGTGTCTCCACCTTGTCCTTCCTCAGCAGAGGGATGCTTAATCACTTTTATCTCTCTGGTGCTTAGCAGGATGCCTGCTGTTCAGCAGGTGCTCAGTATGTGCTTGTTAAATTCAGTCATGGAAATAAACACATTTGGGGAGAAATCATGACTTTTTTTTAATGGTGAAAACTTGAGATCTAGGTTATTTTTCACCAGAGAAGGAGAGCAGATACACATTAGTATTATTATTTCTCACTGTAATGTGTTATTGCTGTTGTTAAGCTCTGTAGAGTCGGTTCCGACTCTTAGTGACCCTGTATAGGGTTTCTCAGGCTGTTAAATTTTGGGGGAGCAGAAAGCCTCATTTTTTCCCCATGGATTGGCTGGTGGGCTTGAACCACCGACCTGGTGGCTGCAAGTCCAGTGATTATCCTACGAAGCCACAGCACTCGCATAAAGATCAATATCCTAGGCATTGTTGTTGTTGTTAAATGCCATCAAGTTGGTTCTGACTCATAGTGATCCTGTATAGGGCTTCTGAGGAGTGGCTGGTGAGTTTGAACCACCAACCTTTTGGCTAGCAGTTCAGGGATCACCCTAAAGTGCCACACCATGAATACAAGCTGCTATACCAAGAGTAAAAGCTGTAGGATAAGCACTGGACTGCAAGGTCATTTTGTACCACAAGCTCGGTGGTTCAAACTCACCAGCCACTCCTTGGAAACCGTATACAGGGTTGCTATGAACCAGAACCAACTCTAGAGTATTTAACAATAGTAACAACATACTGAAGGCAGAATTCTCAATTTTTCTCTTTAAAGAGTCCTATTAATTAAGATATACTGGACTTTTTGTAATTCCTGAGATTTACTATTAAAATTCATTTAAAAACATTTTTAAGTCTCTAAAAAATTACACCAAAATTTACTTATCTCTCATTTTTTCCTTAAGCTTGGTGGTAGACACTTTATTGTCAGTAGCATGCACACATACTAGTATACCTTTCCTATACGTGAAAAAATATAATGGGTTTAAAAAACTAAGTTAAAAATTAAGAGGATAATAAACAACACTAATAAACAAAAGAAGTATGGCTCTGCTTTGCTTCCGGCAGATATAAAAATTTAGTCATTCAGCTATATATGCTGGGCATAATAACCTATGAATCTGTTTAACTATCATTTTATTTTATTAGGTTCTAAAAAGATGCTATCAAATTTTAAGACTATGGAATTTAAGTAACCATTACTTAAAGAGAAAAAGAACCCTGTTCATCCAAGCATTTGTGATACAAATTCCTCTCTGTATTCATAAACTTCTTAATAGAAAACACTGTGTGAAGACTGACTGCTAATCTCGACACAGCTTCTGACAGTGATGGTAGAAAGCAACAAAGGATTATTAAAATCAAATTGAAGTCATCTTGCCTAATACCATTTGAATCCCTTCTACATAAGTATATGTAATGTGAGAGAGTCCTCCTTTAGTATGATGAAATTTCCCCCAGACTTGCCAAATCACATCTTGTCTAACATTCTTTTGTAATTTCTAAACCATTTACTTCCACTCACATTTATTTTATTGGACTTGATGCATATAGTCAGACACACATAAGACATATATGTAGCTACCAGTTATTGAGTGTGTTCCATGTATGGGGGCTTTACAAACCTTATAATTGATCCTCAGCCACACCACAGTAATGCAAGAGATAGATAGCACTACTACCACATTACACATGTGGGAGATTGAAGCCCAGAAAGGTCAGTAACTGGTCCCAAGGTCATACAGCCTGATAAATACAGCCCTGGCTAGGTTAGTGAGGGCACCCAGACCCTAGATGAGTGAGTAGGGCCATCTTAGATCCTCTAGCCACTATGGGGCCATGAGCTCATTGTATAAGTGAACAGGGAACTGTCAAATCAACCCACTGAATCATGGAAGATAGTAACACCTACACTGTGGTAAGCCACAGCAGTTTGAGATTTCAATAACTGATGTCTCTATGGCTCCTCAGGCTCCAGGATTTTGTCTTAGTTTTCTCACTGGCCTTAATCTCTTTTCCTGAGAGAATCTTCCTTCTCTTCCCTCACCCATCACTCCTACGCTGCATTCAAGGTGGCTTTAATCGGGTTTTTCTTTGGCCTTCTTATTTGCCCTTCTCTAACTCCATAAGCAATCTCATCTATTTCAATGATGAGCTACATGCTTCAGTTCCCTAAATCTATATCTGTAGTCCTCATCAATCTTCTCAATTCCAAACCCACATGCTCAACTGCCTACCGGACGAATTCCATTAATTGATGCCTCAAACTCAGGCCAAGCTGAACTCATCATTTCCCTTCAAAACTCTTCTTCCTTTGTATATTTCACATTGGACTGCTAACCACTAGGTCAGCAGTTTGAATCCACTGGTTGCTCTAAGGGAAAAAGATGAGACTTTGTGCTCCCATAAAGATTAACCCCTCAGAATCGACACCATGACACACAATACTCACCACCACAATAGTAAATGTTAGCATCATAAACGCTTTGACCAAAGTCCAAAACCAGTAGTCCACATTGACTCCACTTTCTGCTTACCCACTGTGGCAGACTAAGCTACTCGTGTTTCCTAAAATCGGCCTTGCCCTTCTTCCAAAGTTTTAGTATGTTGAGCTGGTTATATGGCCACCAAGATTAAATATTACCTCTTTCAACTTCCTGTACAAGGTGTGACCTTAAGACTGTGTTCCAGTTAATGAAATGAAAGAAGAATTAGGGGTCAGCTTCCTGGGACTTGCCTTTGGAGATAACTTGTTCATGGTCTCATCTGTATCTTTTCCTCTATTTTGTTAACTAGAACTGAGTTGCCGCCATTTTGGACCATGAGGCAAACTTGGGGACACAGATGCTGTAAACTGGAATCACAAATAGAAGGAGCATATATTCCTGACACCACAGAGTGACAGAGCTATGCTGAATCACCCACCTAGTCTTCTATATAAAGAAATAAACTTTTATCTTATTGAAGCCGCTGTTATTTTGTGAGTCCTGGTGTGGCACTGTAGAATAAAACAATGGACTGCAAGGTCAGTTTGAACCACAAGATCTGCAATTCAAACCCATCAGCATCTCCTTGGAAACCCTATACAGGGGTCACTGTGAGTCAGAACTGACTCAGCAGCACTCAACAACAACAACATTTTGTGTCACGTTTAGAAAATCTTTATCACACTATATTCTCTTGCACCATTGTCTCTTCAAGCACTTGGTAAATAATGTTATGCTCTGGAGTCCTGGTGTGGTGCTGTGGGATGAAGCACTAGACTGCAAGATTGGTTCAAACCACAGGATCAGTGGTTCGAATCCACCAGCCGTGCCTGGGAAACCCTATACAGTGTTACTATGAATCAGAACCAACTCAACGGCACTTAACAACAACGTCTTAAAATCTACATAAGATGAATAAAATTTTATCACTGCAGATATTAGCTGAAGACATGAGGTCAAAAGCAAAATGAAAAAGATAAAAATATCTATACAAGGCTTAACTAAACAGAAAAACTATGTCTCATTGCAAATGATTGTATTTGGAATTCTAGTGTGCGGGAAGCGCTTAACTCTGGGTGCTTGGCAAGGCCGCACTAAGAGGAGAGACATTATGCACGGCATATGATTCTCAAAAGCTGACCCCTATCTTCCCTTCAAGTTAGCCCTGAATTTACTTGTAAAAATATATAATTTGGCAATATTCTCAGCTTTCACTATGAGTCTACAACCTTAGGAAAAACTAGCTTAGCAGCAATTGCTTTCAGCCTTGGTGGATTGAATACAAAGAGAAATTGTGTAAATTACTCCTTTTCCATAGAAATTGTGGGGCCACAAAAGCAGATAGCATTTAGAGTCAAGCTGACCTACCCCCATAGGCCTCACCACATTCAGTCACTAGCTAGAATTCTCAAACCCCTACATACAAACACCTGCATAAATAAGTAGACAATAATGAACTTAAGTGAAGAATAGTTTTGACTTTATAATCTACACTTCTTGCAGCAAGTAGCCAGGTTGGGCTTTATGCCACATAGCTCTTAAGTGATTTAATGAATATCTTTATGATGAAGATAATAGCACATTATATAGGATAGAAGTTTATAGTCTTTTAGTAGAAACAAGAAGAAACCGTTTTATCTCATACTGGAAAAGAACATGAACATCATAGAAGTATTCTTGTTAAGGCTGTCTAATGACCAAGTGCAAGAATGTTGTGACTAACTGTGTAATAATTCAAGAAATGATAAAAGTGTCAATGCATGTACTGTGTAATTTTAAGTATAAAAAATAAAGACTTGCTGGGCTGGGCTAGCAGAAGGCAGAGGAAGGCAGAGAAGTGGCAGAAGGAAGAAAGAAAGAAAGCAGAAAGAAGTAGAGACAGAGCCAAGGAAGGCAGAGCTAGGAGGAAGAAGAAGAGAGCAGGAGGGAGAAGGCAGAGAACAGACAGCAGAGAGCAGAGGGCAGACAGCAAAGAGAACAGGAAGCAGAAGCAAGGGCAGAAGCTAGAGAGCATAGCCGGACAGCAACAGCTAGTTGAAAAGCCTCTAGAGTTGTATTCATTCATTTCTTCACCTGACGTTTCCGCGTATTCACTCATGTCCCACGACCCCCGTGGAGGGCAGGAACCCCTCTCCTGAGGACTTGATGTGTGTGTATCTGTCCCTCTCCTGAGGACTTGATGTGTGTGTCAGCTTCCCAAAGCATGATTATACCCAAGAACATTGATAGACTCAAAGGTTTTGGACAAAATCAGTGTCATTTGGTAAGGTCCTGTCTAGCTGACCTTTCTGCGTCACACTGCATTTCTTATCTTTCACTAAACAATATCATTATTCTCATAACGTGGCAGGTTGTATGGCCACAGCAATGTCTCACATCCCATCATCCCATATGCTATTCATATAATGTGACTTTGAGACACTGCCCATCGAGAGGTAGGTTTTATGTGTCTTCCTTTTGATTTTGGACAGACTTGCTACTATGACGGTATTAATGCTATGTGGCTTACAAGGCCATACAAGTCTACACAATTTCAATCTGGTTTTCTTGATACACACACACTCTTAGAATTCAACTGTCATATAGGGTGAAAGCCCAAACAGCTCATAACAAGGAAACAAGGTTTCCTGCCCAAAGCCTTAGCTAAGCTCTTACTCAGAAGCCAGTACCAATTTGCCAGCCATTCAAGTCATCTGACAGTGGACCCTCCAGGCTCCAGTTGAGTCACCTCATAGACATTGCATGGGACAAATATGTACTACCTCTACTGTTGTTGAGTGCAGCAGAGTCCATGTTGACTCACATGAATCCCATGTGACAGAGCAGAACTGCCCCATAGGAGTGTCTTGGCTATAATATTGACGGAAGCAGATTGCCGAGTTCTTTCTTCCAGGGAGCTATTGGGTGGATTCAAATTCACAACCTTTTGGTGAGCAGTCAAGCGCTCAACCATTTATGCCACCAGGGCTCTGCTACATCTGTCCAAGTTATAAATTTGTGAGCAAATAAATGATTGCTTTTGTTTCAAGTCAATATGTTTCGTGGTGGTTTGCTCCACAGCAATAGACAGAGCTAGGACATTCATTAAAGGGTAGAATTAGTTTTTTGTTTTTTAATTATGAAAAAGAAGCGTTTGACTTAAGAAATCTGAAATTCCATTAAGATTGTGTTACCTTCACATTTCCATACTCAATCAGCTGTAGATAATCTCTGGACCCAGGGGCTGAGGTGATATAGCCCAGAAATATCACTTGATGAGCGCTATTTTTCAGTAGCTTTGACACAGCAATTGCCTGAAGTTTCCTGTCCAGGTCATCTCTAAAAAACAAAAAAAATGCAACAACTGACCTCTTCAATTAGTTTCTTAAAATTATCTTTGTAAATAAAAAATTATCTTTGTAAACCAACTTTACAAAAGTTTTAGGCACCTAAGTTCCCAAAGAAAATCTTCAAATAGTATACAAAGCCATACTAATTCCTACTTGGGCAAACGCTTTAATGTTATGCAAATGAACAAAACCTCAGAGATACAGCATTTCAACTAAGTAGGCTGACACACTTTTGACTGAGAATAATACAATCCTTCTCACACATCATTTGGGGTCAAGTTGATTCAAGTGTCTTTTTAAAACAGCATTGTCATAAAAAACTTTCAAGGATCCATTGGGTCAACACAATGGCATGTATATCCACGGTTTCATAAAGTTTGTTGGTTTGGTTTGGGTTTTTAAGGGAAAGCTGTTTCCTTATGTCTATTATTTCCCCTAATGATTTCAGTGGGAGCACAATGGCTCCAGATGATAAACATTGCGAACCATAAGGTCTGTGGTTCAAGCCCACCAGCTACTCTGGAAGAAAGATGAAGCTTTCTATGCCCTCAGTGATTTAAAGCCTCAGAAAGTCTGAGTTGGATCCGACTCCATGACACTTAACAGTTACAAACTTGCTTAAAATGACACCTTTAAACATCTTTCTGGTATGCTCTGCTTTCAGCCAAGATCCTTGACCTCAGTTTCTTTTTCTGAAAAATGGATCCACTAATAACTACTTCAAGGAGTCCTGGTGTGGTTCTGTGAGTTAATTTGTTGGACTGCAAAGTCGGCGGTTGAAGCTTACCAGCCGCTTCTTGAAAACCCTACGCAGGGTGGGTATGGGTTGGAACCGACTTGACGGCAGTTAACGACAATAACTACTTCACAAAATAATATCACATTTATAAATGGTGTATTCATTGGCTGGAAATAATCATTGTTAATTTGGAGTCCTGGTGTGGCGCTAAAGGTAAAGCACTGGATGGCTACTCTCAAGGTCTGCAGTTCAAACCACTAGCTACTCCTCAGAAATCCTATACATGGTTACTATGAGTCAGAACCGACTCAATGGCACTTAACAACAACAACAATAGCAACAAAATCAGATCTTGTCCTGGTGTGGCACTGTGGGATAAGCACTGGACCACAAGTGTGGTTTGACCTGTAAGGTTGGCAGTTCAAATCCACAGCTGCTCCTTGTAAACCCTATACAGGGTTGCTCTGAGTCAAAACCACTCGACGGCATTTAACAACAGCAAAAACCTGGTGTGGTGCTGTAGGATAAGCACTGGATTGTTAACCAAAAGGTTGATGGTTCAAACCCACCAGCCGTTCCTCAGAAGTTCTGTACAGAGTCACTATGAGTCGGAGCTGACTCGATGGCACTTAGCAACAATAACAACAACAACAATGAAACACCATAACAGTATAACTAAGATAATTAGGCTGGTACATCAAGCTAGGAAGTGCTGGTCTGGTGCTTCAGGATAACGCACTGGACCATGCCGTCAGTTTGAACCACCAGCTACTCCTCGGAAACCCTATACAGGGTCGCCATGAGTCAGAACCAACTCAACAGCACTTAGCAACAACTTTAACGACAACATCAGTTTGTTTGGTAAAATAGGACACATTTGACATGATCCAGTCATTAAAACCGAAACATTTCTAGTATTTCCAACACAGTGGATTTAGCAAAGGTGATAATGGAAAGCTAAACAGAGGTCAGTAAGTTCACCAGAGGTGAGCAACAGCTGGAAACCAGTACTAGTTGTAGGGCTGGAGGGACAGCAGGAGAGGGTGATACTGCCAGCACTGACTGGCGGGAGAAGAGTGTAAAGAAGCTGCCCCAAAATGAGCTGGGGCCAGGTAAGGAGGAGATGGACCCACAGAAGTGCCTCCGCTGCTGCCAGAACATCAGAGGAAGCACAGAAAGGATAAGAAACACCCTGGCTTTTCTCCTCATTATACCTCCAGCTTCCACTGGTGTCTTATTGGTTAACCTACCCAGAAATCTGAAGACAAAGGCATCTGAGAAATATCGCTCCCTCCAATGTACATACAGCAGATAAAGAGAAGAACAAGGAGTGGAGCTGAGGCAAATACTTAATTGTTTTTAAGTGCCGTCAAGTTGGTTCCAACTCACAGCAACCTAGTATAGGGTATCCAAGGAACAGCTGGTGAGTTTGAACCACCGACCTCGTGCGAACATTGTGGTCCAGTGTTTTATCCCACAGCGCCACACCAGGACTTCATAAATCAAGAAAATCAAACCCACTGCCTTTGAGATGTTTCTGATTCACAGCACGAACACAGGTATCTTAAAAAGAAACAGAAAAAGTTCAAAGGAAGATGAAAGTAGACCACCATGGACTCAGAAGATAAGAGAGACCTCAATGTGACGGAATCTGAAGTCAGGGCGAAGTTTGGATAAGTATATATACAGAGCTGAATATTATTAAAAGATGTCTCAGGAAATCAACTATCAACACTCAAGTAAGCAGCAGTCAAGAAATCAAACGATGTATTGCATTAAGCAAATCTGCTGCGCAAGACCTTTTAGAAGTGTTGAAGAGCAAATATATCAGTTTGAGGACTAAGGTGCACCTGACCCAAGCCATGGTGTTTTTAATAACTTCATATGAATGTGAAAGCTGGATAGTGAATAAAGAAGACTTAGAAGAATTGATGGCTTTGAGTTATGGTGTTGGAAAAGAATATTGAAAGTGCCATGGGCTGCCAAAAGAACCAATAGATCCATTTTGGAAGAAGTGCAGCCAGAGTGCTCCTTGGAGGCCAAGATGGCCAAAATTTGTCACTCATACTTTGGACATATTGTCAGGAGGGACCAGTCACTGGAGAAGGATATCATGTTTGGTAAGGTGGAGGGTTAGAGAAAAAGAGGAAGAACCCCAGTGAGATGGATTGGCCAAGTGGCAGCAACGATGGACTCAAGTATGCCAACAGTAATGAGGTTGGCTCAGGATCAGCCAGTGTTTCATTCTGCTGTGCATAAGGTCGCTATGGGTCGGTACAGAGTCAATGGCACCTAACAACAACAACAACAGGAAATAGATGAGTAAACGAGTGACCATTTCAAACACCTACCATCTGTGAGGTACTGTGCTATTTGATAACTGAGTTCTCACATCACTGAGTGGTAGGCATAAGCTCTACTTGTTTAACAAGGTTAAGTCACTGTCTGTGGTTATTATCCATCTCTCCTGCACAGATCATTCTCTGACCTTCCCTGTAGCCCGGGAAGCGGACCTCTGAAGAGTTCATCTTGTAGGCTCCCTTGTCTGCTGGTTTCCAATTGGGTTTGGTCAACTGGAGGCACCGTCAGATGTAAAGGTGCGAGAAGAGCAAACTTGGGATATGTATTTCCCAGTTCTTCCTTCCTTTATGGCTGAATCTCTAGCAAGTAGTTGTCTTCCTCTTGCCAAGTGGCTCGTCTTCCTTGGTTCCAGACTTCACTGGGCTCCGGAAACACTATCTTCTCTGCTTGTCCCTTTAGAGCTAAGGGTGTTAATGACTCCCTACTGATGCTAATGTCTGAATACCTCAACATCTCAATTGTTCATTTTGACCCTTCCAACATTTTTATAAGTAGTCTCATTATTAGATCTGCAGTGAGTTCAGTTTCTTCTGATGCATGGACCCCAAACCAAACCAAACCCAGTGTCATCAAGTTGATGTCAACTCATAGGGATCCTATAGGTCATACTGCCACACCTTTCTCCTGCGGAGTAGCTAGAGGTTTTGAACCGCCAACCTTCTGGCCATCATCCAAGGCTCCTAATATATGGAAGTAGGATTCAAATCTAGGTCTAGAAATTTTAAAAGCCACTGCAACCCAGAAGGTGTTTTCATTCAAACATATTTTAGCAATGTGTTACTAGAAAATAATCTGTGAATCTGGGTTTACATTTTCTTAGGAGATAAATGTTATCTAGTGATAATAAAAAGTATATGTATATACGTGAGGAAGAAAGACAGAGAAACAGAGTGCGAAGGCTTTATGGTTCCTTATCTGTTAATATCAGATCAGCACCAAAATCCTATAACGTGGACTGGAAAAGAGAAGTGTTATGCCATTTTCAGAGTTGAGAAAACTGGTATTCACCCAGCTTATCTTACAATAGAAGCAAAACTAGAACTCAGGCTTCCAGGCTACCGGTTCTGAGCTTTTTCCTCTTTATTCATAGCACATGTTATAGATTTCAAAAAATAATGGCTTTGGGAATAAACAGTGATGAAGGTTGCATAATATGGTGAATATCATTAATATCACTGATTGTAGACTTACAAATGATTAAAATGGTAAATGTTTTCCTCTACATATTTTACCACAATCATTTTTTAAATAGTGGGCTCAGTAAATTACATAAAATAATATCAATTTTACATCTGGTATTTACCTAAATGACTCCTATGAAGTGCTGCTATTTCCTACTTACTGATTGTAAAAGAGATATTTGCATAGTCAGTAATTTACAAAGTTTTGTTCCGTCAGCTCATAACATGCACAAGTAGTTTGTAATTCATTTCCTAATATGCTTTTGCATTTGTGTGCCATAATCACTGGAAATGAAATCCCTAAGTATTTATTCACAGTAAAAGTTTTTATGTCTAGTATATTGTAGCAAACAAAAAATATGCAACGATGACTTCACAGATCATTCGAGGTGCTAACTTTCTTCTAGTGAGCCCTGGTATGGCACTATAGGATAAGCATTGGACTGTTAACTGAAAGCTTCAAACCTATCTGTGGCTCCTTAGAAATCCTATACAGGGTCATGAGGAGTCAGAACTGACTCAATAACACCTAACAACAACAACAATCCTACCCTGGTGTGGTGCTGTAGGATTAGCACTGGACTTCTAACTACAAGATGATCAGTGGTTCAAACCTATCAACTGCTCCTCAGAAATCCTATACAGGCTCACTAATTGTCAGAACTGACTCGACAACACCTAACAACAATTTCACTTTGATGTGGTGCTGTAGGATAGAGCACTGGTGGGCTAACTGAAAGGTCAGTAGTCCAAACCCACCAGTCACTCCTCAAAAACCCTATACAGTGTTGCTATGAGTTGGAAGTGACTTGTTGACACTTAACAATGCTAAACCCTATACAGGGTTGCAATGAGATGGAATTGACTCGATGGCAGTGTCATTAACTTTGTTCTGTCACTTATTGAAAATGTATACAACACAGGAGCTCTGGTAGTGTAGTTGTTATGAGCTGGGCTGCTAACCTCAAGGTCAGCAGTTCAAAACTACCAGCTGTTCCACGTGAAAAAGTGGCTTTCTGCTCCTGTAAAGATTTACACCTGTGGAAACCCTATGCAGGGTCACTATGAGTTGGAACTGACTCCACAGCATACCACCACCACCACCACCATACAACACAGTGGCTCCATAGGATAAGTACTGGACTGTGAACCACAAGATTGGTGGTTTGAACTCACCAGCCACTCCTTAGGAGAAAGATGAGGATTTCTCTTCCTACAAAAGATTGAAAGCCTCAGAAACATTATACAGGGTCGCTAGGAGTTGAAACTGATTCCATCGCATGTAACAACAACATACAGCAGTGTTCAAAGCTTGTACTTCCAAGAAGTGACAGAGGGGTGACTCCTTAAGGACAAAGACTGTCCCCAGTGTGCCTGTGATGTAGAAAATATTTAATTCATGCTAACAAATACTTTAAAACTTTCTAAGAGACATTTTATGCTTTTAAAAAACAAAACGCAGTTGCCATTCAATCAGTTAACTCTGACTTATGGGATCCCCAGGTATTTCCGAGTAGAACTCTGCTTTGCAGGGTTCTTAATGGCTGATTTTTCAGAAGTAGCTCACCAGGCCTTTCTCCTGAGGGACCTCTGAATAACATTTCAGTTAGCAGTGAAGTGATTCACTGTTTACACTCTCCAGGGAATCCACTTTATATTTAGAGTAGACTGATTTTGTTGAATAATAATGGCCAGTATTACTTGAGCACTTACTGTGTTGTTCTTGTTGTTAGGTGCCATCAAGTAACTTTGGACTCATAGCGACTTTACACACACAGAGCAAGCACTGCCTGCTCCCGCACCATCCTCACAATTGTTAAGCCTGACTTCATTGTGCTGCCACAGTGTCCATACATCTTGCTAGGGATCTCCCTCTTTTCACTGACCATCGTTCTCCAGGAACTGCTCTCTCCTGATAATCATGTCCAAAGTGTGAGAGACAAAGTCTGGCTATGATCATGTCTTCTAAGGAACATTCTGGCTATACTTCCTCCTACACACAGATTTGTTTGTTCTTCAGGCAGTCCATGGTACTGTTAATATTCTTCTTCAACAAAATAACACAAATACACTCCTCTACAGTCTTCCTTATTCGCTGTCCAACTTTGACATTCATATGAAATTACTGAATATACCATGGCTTGGGTCAGGCACACAAACTGACATCTTTATTTACTCTTGAACACTTGGAAGAGATCTTGTGCAGCAAAATTGCTAATGTAATATGTCATTTGATTTCTTGACTGCTGTTTCCATGAGTTCTGATGGTGAATACAAGCAAAATGATGTCTTTGACAACTTCAATCTTTTCATCATTTATCATGATATTATTTATTGGTCCAGTGGTGAAGACTTTTGTTTTCTTTACATTGAGGTACAACCCATACTGAAGGCTGTGGTCTTTGATCTTTATAAGTAAATATTTTAAGTCCTCTTCACTTTCAGCATGCAAGGTTGTATCATCTGCATATCAAAGGTTGTTAATGAGTCTTCCTCTAATCCCGATGCCATGTTTTTCTTTTTATAATCCAGCTTCTTGGATTATTTGCTCAGCATACAGATTGAATAAGTGTGATGACAGAATACAATGCTGGCACACATCTTTCCTAATTTTAAACTATTCTGTGTTCCCTTGTTCTGTTCTAATGGCTGCCTCTTGGTCCATGTACAGATTCCTCATGAGCACAATTAAGTGTTACAGAATACTCATTCTCCACAATATTGTCCATAGCTTGCCATGATTCACACATTCAAAAGCCTTAGCTCAGTCAATAAAGCAAATGTAAATATCTTTCCAGTATTCTCTGCATCCAGCAAAGATCTATCTGATATGAGTAATAATGTCCCTCATTCCACGTCCTCATCTGAATCCAGCTTGAATCTCTGGCACTTACCTATCAGTGTACAGTTTAAGCCGTTTTTGAATTATCTTCAGCAAACTTTTACTTGCATGTGCTATTAATGATATTATCTGATGATTTCTGCATTGCAGTGGGTCTCACCTCCCTTTGGAATGGGTACAAATGTGAATTCTTCTCATCTGTTGTCCAGGTAGCTATCTTCCAAATGTCTTGGCATAGATGAATGAGTGGCTCTAGTGCTGTATCAGTATGTTGAAAAATTTCAATTTGTATCCCATCAATTACTGGAGCTGTGTTCTTTGCCAATGACTTCAGTGCACATTGGACTTCTTCCTTCAGTACCGTTGTCTCTTAACCTAAAGTGAAGAGGACTTAAAATATTTACTGATGAAGATCAAAGTGCACAGCCTTCGGTATGGATTGCATCTCAATGTAAATAAAACAAAAATCCTCACCACTGGACCAATAAACAACATTGTCATCAATGGTGAAAAGATTGAAGTTGTCAAAGACTTCATTTTTCTTGGATCAACCATCAACACTCATGAAAGCAGCAGTCAAGAAATGACATATTGCATTAGGCAAATCTGCTGCACAAGACCTTTTTAAAGTGTTGAAGAGCAAAGATGTCAGCTTGAGGACTAAGATACACTTGACCTAAGCCATGGTATTTTCAATAACCTCATATGATGCGAAAGCTGGACAATGAATAAGGAAGATCGTGGAAGGCCGGATGCATTTGAGTTATGGTGTTGGAGGAGAATACTGAAAGTACCATGGGCTGCTGAAAGAACAAACAGATCTGTGTTGGAAGAAGTGCAGCTAGAGTGCTGTGCTCCTTGGAGGCCAGGATGGCCAGACTTTGTCTCTTATATTTCAGACATATTGTCAGGAGGGACCAGTCACTGGAGAAGGATATCATGTTTGGTAAGGTGGAGGGTCAGAGAAGACTCCCTGACATGGATTGGCAAAGTGGCAGTATCAATGGGCTCAAGAATGGCAACAATTGTGAGACTGGCCCAGGACCAGGTAGTGTTTCCTTCTGTTGTGCACAGTCACTATGAGTTGGTACTGATTCAATGGCACCTAACAACAACAACAACAAACATCTCAAAATGGTAGAACATCATCCATTTCTTTTTGGTACAGTGACTCTGTGTATTTTTTCCACCTTCTTTTGATGCTTTCTGTATCATTCAATATTTTGTCCATGTTAACTTGTTAAGTGCCACAGAGTCAGTTCCATCTTACAATGACAATGTATAGGGTTTCTGAGGAGTGGCTGGTGAGTTTCAACCACCAACCTTCTAGTTGAAACTGACCTTGCAGCCTATGCATTTTCCCACATTATCACACCAGGACTCCATTCTGCCCATAAAATCCTTCAATATTGCAAGTCGAAGTTTGAATTTTTCCTCAGTTCTTTCAGCCTAAGAAATGCTGAGTGTGTTCTTCCCTTTTGGGTTCCTAACGCTAGGTCTTTGTGCATTTCATTATAATATTTAACTTTTTCTACTAGAGCTGACCTTTGAAAAATTCTGTTCAGCTCTTTTGACTCCTCATTTCTTCCATATCTTTACTTTACTATATCTGCACTAGAAAGGAAGTTTCAGAGTCTCTTCTAACATTCATTTTGGTCTTTTCCTTCTTTCTTGTCTTTTTAATGACCTTTTGCTTTCTTCCTGTATGATGTTCTTGGTGTCATCCCACAAGTTTTCTAGTCTTTGGTCAGTAGTGTCTAATGCATCAAATCTGTTCTTGAGATGATCTCTAAATTTAGGTGGGATATATTCAAGGTCCTATTTTAGCTCTTGTGGACTTATTTTAATTTTCTTCATCTTCAGCCTGATCTTGCATATGAGCAATTGATAATTTGTTCCACAGTCTGCCCCTGGCCTTGTTTTGGCTGATCATTTGTGGCTTTTCCAATGCCTCTTCCCACAGATGTAGTCAATTTGATTTCTGTGTATACTTCCTGGCAAGGTCCATGTGTATAGCCATCTTTTATATTGCTTAAAAAAATGTATTTGCAATGAACAAATCATTGGTCTTGCAAAACTCTATCATTCAATCTCCAGCATCATTTCTATCACCAAGGCCATATTTTCCAATGACTTATCCTTCCTTTTTTTCCCCCAACCATTGCATTCTAATCACCAGTAATTACCAATAAATCTTGATTGCATGTTTGATCAATTTCAGACTGAGGAAGTTGGTAGAACTCTTCTATTTCATCATCATTGGTTTTCGCGGTTGGTACATAAATTTGGCTAACAGTGGTATTAACTGGTCTTCTTTGAAATGTTCTTTTTATAATGAATGTGACACAATTCCTCTTCAATTTGTCATTCCTGGCATAGTAAACTATGTGACCGTCAGATTCAAAATGGCCAATACTTGTCCATTTCAGCTCACGAATGACTAGGATATTGATGTTTATGCATTCCATTTCATTTTTGACAACTTCCAATTTTCCTAGATTCATACTTCATACATTCCATATCCTGATTATTCATTGATATTTTCAGCTGTTTGTCTTTATTTTGAGCTGTGCTCCATCAGCAAATGAACGTACCAAAAGCTACTCCATTTGTATTTTCAAAGTCAACTCTTTGAGGAGGCAGCTCTTCCCCAGTCACATTTTGAGTGCCTTCCAACTCAAGGGTCTCATTTTCCAGGACTACATATGACAATATTCTGGTGCTTTTTATCACGTTTCAATATTTAATATTCTGATGCTATCTGACAGTGTTCCACTGCTATTCATAAAGATTTTCTGGATGTTCATTGACTAAATATTTGGAAGTAGTCCATCACTCCTTCTTCCAAGTCTGTCTTAGTCTGTAATCTCAGCTGAAACCTGTCCACTGTAGGTGACTCCTGCTGGTATTTAAAATACTGGTGACATAGCTTCTAGCATCAAAGCAACAAGCAAGCCACCACAGTACGACAAATTGACAGACGATTGGTGACACTTACTGTACTCATATACTTTTCCTACACTCTCAATTAATTATCTTATCTGCCTATCAGATAGATAAGATTATTGCCTCTGACTAACAGGTAAGGACGTGGAGGCTCAAGGACGTTAAATGGTTTCGTGAAAGATACACAGCTACTGAGAAGATTAGAATTCAAATTAAATTGTGGGATTCTAGACCCATATTGCTCTTAACCATTAAACCACACTGCTCCCCTCTCTGAAGCTACAGCTCCTCCATCAATGTTGGTTAGCTATGACTGTTGCTACTTTTGTGGTCATTGTTATGGCTAAATCAAATGTGAGTAAGAAAGCAAGTAGAGGATATAGAATAAATCAGAGAGCTTTAATAGAGAGCTAGGAAAAGATATCCTCTCCTCCTCTTTTCTGAGCACATTCCCAGGACTGACTTCTCTCTGTTTTCTATTTTCAGTTATTCTTCACACTGTAGGGATGGCTAAGAGAGTTAAAAGGAATGAGAGGAAAAAGCAAAGGAAAAAGGGGTTAGAATAGATTCAAATGTTTCTTAGGTACAATTTTATGTGAGACTTCTCAATCTTGAGACAATAAAATAAAAATAATATGACAACTCACAGTGACCTTAAGTGTGTCAGGGTAGAGCTTTGCTCCGTAGAGTCTTCAAAGGCTGCTTTTTTGGAACTAGATCACCCCAGCCCTTTTTTCCAAGGAACCTGAGGGTGGACTTGAACTGCCAACCTTGCAGTTAACAGCTATGTGGTTCCAAGCACTTGCAAGCTGTATGGTTTTGGTTTACTGACTCCCTAGCAGTGTAATCTTAGTTGGACAAATTGTTTAACTTCCCTCAGCCTAGTTTCCTTAAAGTCAGGCATAGACATAGTCTGAGATTCAGGCAGTTCTTAGAATGCAGAGAATATACAGCATAAGGGAAAACTTTTAGATGGAAGAAAAAAAAATAGGAAAAAATTAGGTTGCTTCATGGAAATCAAAGCAGTGTGCTAATTATATTTCTTGGCATTTGTGTAATGATAGAAAGGTTAAGGAAACCCACTCGTAATTTCCAAAGTGTGTCACAACAAAATCCACCAGCTGGTCTGCGATGCGAACAGTCAGGGTTATGGCTGGTGCAATCTCGCCCTCTGGTGACGGAAGCAGGTGGTGCTCCGATTTCACAATTGGGTATCTTGACAAAACCATAATCCTGTATAGGAATGAAAGAAATAGGTACATCACTGTTGGCCCCATCATGTTATGCAGACAGGATTAATCAAGTGCTTTAAAAACTAAGTCTCACACCACAAACATCCTGATGGTAGAATTTTAGAGCAATAAAGTTGCAGAGACGTATGCAATGTAGAGTTGTCAATGCTTACCAGCTGGTTCATTGCATTATTGCAATATAGCATGTTTTGCTGTGTCACTAAGCACAATGGATATCAATTCTATTTTAATGAGCCTTATGAAACCCTGGGTGTACTAGTGTGGTGCTGTAGGATAAGCACTCGACTGCAATATCATTTTGAACGGCAAGGTTGGTGGTTCAAATCCACCCATCACTCCTCAGAAACCCTCGGTCACTGAGTTGGAACTGACTCTATGGCACTTAATAACAACAACAAGAAGCCCTAGGAGGGAAAATGAAGCGAAACACATAAACGTCGATATGCTAGGCATTGGTGGTGGTGGTGGTTATGTGCCATGGAGTCGGTTCCCACTCATAGCAACCCAGTACAGGGTTTCCAAGGCTGTAAATCTTAGGATTTACAGAAGCAGAAAGCTTCATCTTTGTCCCATAGAATGGCTGGTAGTTTCAAACTGCTGACTTTGAGGTGAGCAGCCTGACTTATAACACTACGCTGACAGAGCTCCTTATGCTAGGCATTAGCAAGCTGAAGTGGACTGGTTGGTATTGGCCAATTTGAATCAGATAATCATATAGTTTATGATGTCAGGAGGGACAAATTCAAGAAGAATTTATTTAAAAAATTCAAGATCTATCTTGAAGATCAATGCTATATGTGATAAAATAATATCTATATGTCTGTCTACTGGTGGTGGTGGTGTGCCATGAAGTTAGTCTCAACTCATAGAGACTCTGCATAAGGTTTTCAAGATTGATAATCATTACAGGAGCAGAAAGCCTCATCTTTCTCCTGCTGACCTTGAGGTTAGTAGTCTGTCCCATAACCACTAAGCTCCTAAGAAGTATAAATCCTGGTGTGGCACTATAGGATAAGCACTGGACAGCTAACTGTCAGGTCAGCGGTTCAAACCCATCAGTAGCTCCTTGGAAACCTTATACAGGGTTGCTTAACAGCACTTAAGAACAACAACCTGAAAGACCAGTTAATGCAACTATTATTCAAGTTTATGCATCAACTACCAATGAGAAAATTGAAGAATTCTACCAACTTCTTCAGTTTGAATATGATCAAACATACAATCAAGATGAGTTGATAATTACTGTGAGTGGAATGTGAACGTTGGAAACAAGGAGGAAAGATTCGTAGTTGGAAAATATGGTACTTTTGATGGAGATGCTGCTGGAGATAGCATGACAGAAATTTGCTAAAACCAATGACTTCATTGTAAATATTTTTTTTTCTCTCAATAACATAATCCGTGACTGTATAAGTGAACCTCACCAGAAGGAATACACAGGAATCAAACATCTGTGGAAAGAAACAGTGAAGAATCTCAATACCATCAGCCAAAACAAGGCCAGGAGATAGTTGTGGAACAGATCATCAATAACTCACATACAAGTTCAGGTGACGCTAAAGAAAATTAAAACAAGTCCATGAGACCCAAAGTATGACCTTAAGTATATTCCCCTGAATTTAGAGACCATCTCAAGAACAGATTTGACACACATTGAACATATAGGGTAACAACAATGACCAAAGACCAGACAAGTTTGGGGATGACATTGAGAACCTTATATATAAAGAAAACAAAAGATCATTAAAAAGATAGAAAAGAAAGAGAAGACCAAAGTGGATATCTGAAGAGACTGTGAAATTGCTCTTAAACAGAGAGTATAGCTTAAGCAACTGGAAGAAATGATGAGGCAATGAGCTAAACAGAAAATTTCAAAGAGCAGCTCTAGGAGACAAAGTAAAGCATTTTAATGAAATATGCAGAGAACTGGTGTTCAAAAACCAAAAGAGAAGAACCATGCTCTGCATTTTTAAAGCAGAAAGAACTGAAGAAAAATTCAAGCCTTGACTTGCAACATTGAAGAATTCGGTGGCAAAATATTGAATGATGCAGAAAGCATCAAAACAAGATGGAAGGAATACACAGAGCCACTGTACCAAAAAGAAACGGTCAATGTTCAACCATTTCAGGTGGTAGCTATGATCAAGAACTGATGGTAATGAAGGAAAAAGTCCAAGCTGTACAGAAGACATCAGCTCCAGGAATTGATGGACTATCAACTGAAATGTGTCAACAATTTGGTTGAACACTGGAAGCACTCATTAGTCTATGCCAAGAAATTTGAAAGACAGCTGCCTGGCCAACTGACTGAAACATATCTATTTGTGCCTATTCCAAAGAAAAGTGACCCAACAGAATGTGGAAATCATTGAACAGTGTCATTAATTTCACATGCAAGTAAAATTTTGCGGAAGATCATTTTAAAAACAGTTGCAGCCACATATAGACAGGGAGTTGTCAGAAATTCTAGCTAGAGTCAGAAAGTATAGGGAAGGAAGACTATCATTGCTGATGCCACATGGATCTTGGCTAAAAGCAGACAATACTTGAAAGGCATTTATTTGTACTTTATGCAAGGACATTCAGCTCTGTGGATCATAACAAACTATGGCTAACATTTCAACAAATGGGAATTTCAGAACACTTCACTGTGCTCATGAAGAACCTGTACATAAACTTGTTTCAGTCATTCAAATGGAACAAGAGGATACTACACAGTTTAAAATCAGGAAAAGTGTGCATCAAAGTTATATCCTTTCACTATACTTAATCTGTATACTGAGCAAATAATCCAAGAAGCTGGACTATATAAAGAAAACAACATCAAGATTAAAGGAAGGTTCATTAACAAGCTTCAGTACACAGATGACACAACTTTGTTTGCTGAAATTGAAGAGGGCTTGAAGCATTTACTGATGAAGATCAAAATAGAAGATAAATTTCTGTATGAATTAAAACTCAATGTAAAGAAAACAAAAGTCCTCACAACTGGACCAATTAACAACATCATGGTAAACAAAGGCTGAAGTTGCCAAGGATTTCATTTTACTTGTATCCACAATAAATGCTCATGGAAGCAGCAGTCAAGAATTCAAATGACGTATTGTATTGGGTAAATCTGCTGCGAAAGTCCTCTGAGTCATTTTGAGGACTAAGGTGTGCCGGACACAAGTCATAATATTTTCTATCGTCTCATGTACATGTGAAAGCTGGACAATGATTAAGGAAGACAAGACCAAAGAAGAATTGATGCATTTGAAATATGGTGTTGGAGAAGAATACTGAAAGTACCATGAATTTCAAAAAGAACAAACAAAATCTGTGTTTTAGAAGTACAACCAGAATGCCCCTCTGAAAAGAGGATGGTGAGACTCTGTCTCAAGCACTTTGGACATGTTATTAGGAGGGACAAGTCCCTGCTTGGTAAAATGGAGGGTCAGTGAAAGAGAGAAGACCCCAACGAGATGACTGACACAGTGGCTGTGATATTGGCACAGACATGACAATTAGGAGGATGGCACAAGACCAGGCAGTGTTTCTTCCGTTGTGCATCATGTTGCTATGAGTTAAAGCCAACTGGATAGCATCTAACAACAAGAAGAAGGAACCCAGGGGGTGCAATCGTTAAGCACTCAGCTGTTAATCAAAAGGTCAATGGTTCAAATCCAACCAGTGGCTCTGCAGGGAGGAAAGACCTGACGATCTGCTCCTGTAAAGATCACAGCCGAGGAAACACTATTGGGGAGTTCTAGTTTGTCATGAATCAGAACAGACTTGATGGCAAGCCACAATATGTTACTGTTGTTATGTGCCGTCAAGCCAGTTCCAACCCCTAGGGAAATAGCTGCAAAATACATTAATCATTGGAACGTGGAATGCACAAAGTATGAATCTAGGAAAATTGGAAATTTTCAAAATGAAATTGAACACATAAACATCAATATCCTAGGTGTTAGCGAGCTGTAATGGATTGGTATTGGTCATTCTGAATCCGAAAATCACATGGATGACTATCCTTGAAATGACAAATTGAAGAGGAATGGCATGACATTTGTCATCAAAACGAGCATTTCAAGATCTATCTTGAAGTATAATGCTATCTGTGATAGGGTAATATCCATGCACCTACAAGGAAGATCAGTTAATATCACTATTACTCAAATATATGTACCAATTACTAAAGCTAGTCGTGATGAAATTGAAGGATTCTACCAACTTCTTCAGTCTGAAATTGATCAAACAAATATCACTCAAGATGTATTGATGATTACCAGTGATTGGAATGCAAAGACTGGAAACAAAGAGGAAGAATCAGTAGATGGAAAATATGTACTTAGTGATAGAAATGATGCTGGAGACCTCATGATAGAAATAACATGGAGACACTAAATGAGCAGCACTAGAAACATACATAAAAAGGATTTAATATGCTCTACATTTTATATTCATTTTGTATTCATCTAAGATGGCAGATTGGGTACACATGCAGTGAGGAGCTCCATCAGAAACAACACAGAATACCGGACCAAGCAGGCTCAAGGCAGGGTGCTAGAACTCTGAACCATATATGAAGGAATATTTAGAACCTTGGAAGGCTTACAGCTAGGGGAATTTATAACAGAATCAAGAAATCCATTGCTTTCTAATTCAAGACACTCAGCTACTCCCGGAGCCCCTATTTGGGAGAGACCAAGGTGGGGAATGATCAGAACAACCACGAACGCCTGACAGAACAACGGAGATACAGGTGTGGAAATTTTTTTTTGTATCTGTTCATTGGTCTCTTGCTGTCTACGCACCTCCATTCTGATGACTAGAGGGGAGGCCTGAGCGAATGGACACCCCACCCCCACCCCCGGAGGGTTCTCAGTTTGTCGTACTGTGGTGGCTTGTGAGTTGCTATGATTCTGAAAGCTATGCCACCGGTATTTTAAATACCAGCAGAGTCACCCATGATGGACAGGTTTCAGATGAGCTTCCAGACAAAGAGAGACTAAGAAGAAACAGTGACGAATTACTTCCGAATATTTAGTCACTGAAAACCTTATGAATAGCAGAGAAACGCTGTCAGATATAGTGCCGGAAAATGAGCCCCTCAGGTTGGAAGGCACTCAAATTGCGACTGAGAAAGAGCTGCCTCCTCAAAGTAGAGCTGACCATGATAAAGCAAATGGAGTAAAGCTCATTTGCTGATGGGTCACAATGAAGAGAAACCGCTGTAAACATCCATTGAAAATCAGAATATGGAATGTACGAACTATGAATTTGGGAATTGGAAGTTGTCAAAAATGAAATGGAACACATAAACATCGATATCTTTAGCATTAGTGAGCTGAAATGGACTGGTATTGGCCATTTTGAATCTGACAACCATATGGTTTACTATGCCGGTAATGACAAGTTGAAGAGGAATGGTGTTGTATTCATCATCAAAAAGAACATATCCAGGAGGAGAACAAACAAGATGGCGGATCGGGTGGATGTGTAACAGAGAGCTCTGCCAACAACAACACAGAATACCCGACCAAGCAGGCTCAGGGGATGGTCCCAGAACTCTGAACCACATATAAAGGAATATTTAGA